>NC_062265.1:30146549-30746549 GCF_916048215.2 Malus sylvestris
AGTTCAATATCTCAAGAATGGATATCTTGGCCTCATTTAAATGCGTAGACTAATGCTTGCTACGATAATATCCCGGTTTCAATAATAGGTATCACCATATCAACACCTCATTGATAACTAATAGGTATTGATACAAATTATTAACCGCAGAGCAGGGCAAGTACTATCACGGGTACAATGAGAAAAATACCTTCTGCGATACTGCAAATGCAGCCTGTTCAGGAGTCATGTTGTCAAATGGTGTCAATGCCGTTAAAAGCTCCCACAGAACTATTCCAAAACTGTAGACATCAACTTTCTTTGTATGGTGTTTCTCTTTGATCATTTCGGGTGCCATCCAACGGTAAGTGCCCGTGAATCCCTTTGCACTGCCACACTGTGACTCTAGGCATGAAATACCAAAATCTGCAACTTTCACAGACATATCTTCCCCTAGCAATAAATTTTCTGACTTGAGATCCCTATGAAGTATACTTTGAGAATGGAGATATTGCATCCCACGAGCAATGTCGAGGGCTAATTTCACAACTAGGCTAAGCGGAACAGAATGTGGATCCTGCTGATGAAGATATTTTCTTAATGATCCCCCAGCTAAATACTCAGTGATAATGCAGAACACTGGAGGTTTCTTACAAGCTGCAACAAACTGCAGAATAAATTTGGTACATGAAGGCCCAAAAACATCAAAGGCAGCTATTGTTTCAACATCAGAATGTTACTACCATGATTCTCTAAAAGTGAAAATTCTTGAAACAACTGATTACAATTTTGGATTACACGTGATATCAACAAAGATTAAGGTCAGATATAGAATTGTAAGGATGGAAAACTCTTAAGTAAGGAATCTGCAACAATCAATCAATGCCTAAATGATGAAACGGTAACAGATTTCCTAAACATTGAACTGGAGAATTCCGGTTCCGTTTTCGAGGGCTTTCTTGCTGTAAGATCTTAAAATGCAAGGTTATAAGGGGTTTTGGGTTTTATACAGACCAAAAGATCACAAAAGTTAGCAGGAAGAAAACCTGAAAAAGAACAAAAACAAAAACTGCATTTCCAACAAAACATCAACCAGGACCACATCCTTCAAAAAATTTCCAACAGAACTGAAAAGGCAAGCAACACCACCATAAACCCAAGAGAGGAGAGGAGAGAGAGAGAGAGAGAGAGAGAGAGAGAGATTTTACAGTGATGATATTAGGATGGTGCAAACGAAAGAGCAAAGCAACCTCAGAAGTGAACTGCTTCTCAAGCAAAACAGCCAACCCTTCATCTTCCTCAGGCTGGCTAATCAGCTTAATCGCCACATCCCTCTGCTTATAAACCCCTCTGTAAATCCTGCTATGCCTTCCCGAAGCAAATTTACATCCAATGTACAACTGTGACATGTCAGCACTCCACTCCTCTCCTTCCCCTTTAATCTCAGCCCCTGAGGATACCAAGTACTTGGACCATGACACTGCACGGTTATACTCGCCGAGGGAGAGCCTCCTCTCCAGCTTGCCATTGTTGGAAATCTGCTTAAACCAGTGGAAATTCTTCATGGGTCGGCGCCAAAACTCATCAAAAAAACCAGAAAATCTCAGAACCCCTTTGGTATTTTCACTCCTCAACTCGCAGAAAGCCTCCAAATTTGCAGAAAAACTTGGATTTGGAGACGACCCAGAATGATTAAATTGTTGTTTTTCGGACACCTACATTTCGAAATCATCAATCTCTGTGCATTTAAACTCTGGTGGATAATGGATTCAGATTAAGCAGAAGCTGGGAAAAAAGTTGATAATTTTCAAGGCAATAAGCATGTTTCTGGGCAGAAGGTGGAGCCTTTGGTCAGAAATCTTGAATTTCTACATATTTAGAGAGAAACCCACCATTTGAAAGACCAAAAGAAGCTCTGGAAATATGGTTTTCGAGCTTCCAAGCCCAAAACCACACATGGGTTTTGAGTTGAGAGAAAGAGCTCGGGTGGTGAGGGCTGCAGTAGTTAAAGTAGAAGAAAAAAGTTGGCTTGTAATAATGTGAAGCTAGAAAACAAAAACAGGAGGGAGAGAGAGACAGCGAGAGAGATAGAGAGGGGGGAATGAGTCGGTTGAGAGATGAATTGGGAAGTTGGTGGTGGTGGTGGTGGTGCAGTAAAAGCATATGCTATGGGCGGGAGGTGCCTGGCTGTACCTGTCTCATCATCTCATCCCTCTCCATAAAATTCACAGCTCCTACTCTTTACAAACTCCGTTCATGAACAGGAACGTGCGAAGATCCACTTCTGAGGAGACAAACTGGAACCTTGTTGATTATGACCTCTACCTATCTGATTTTCCCTTTTTGCCCTTTTATCCCAATGCCAAAATGCCACTGCCTTGCCCCTTTGTTACTCTTGGAATGAGCAAACTAGCATGAATAATGTTAATTGGTGGTTGGATACTTAATACATCATAAGCTTTTTCACATTTTGACATGTCAGTTTTTTATTTTTTTCAAAGGATGAGGATCCTCTCCTAATCCTCTTTGTGGGGATCTTAGGATCATCATATCTTAACTGTTCATCGTACATCGTGCGATCAGTTTTCGTTATGTACTATTTGTGTTTAATTTTGAATAATAAGATTCAAATGATTTCTGACCGCACGCTGGCTCAGATGTGATGATTTCTAGGATCCTCACAATTTGGATCCGAATGGGATCCAAATCCTTTTTCAAATAACCTCCACCCTACGAAGGAAAGCTCTTGCATGTGATTATAAGTAATGGGGCTACGTTTCATATTGCTAATTGATTTTATAGTGAAGCCTCAACTTTCTTTATAACATCAGAGCAAGTTGTCCCACGTATAAAGCCTAACGTTCACACGTGCTCCACGTCACCTAATTTGTGTCGTTCACATGTTAGGCTTGAAACTTCGTCGTACGTGAGATGACGTGTTGAGATAATTAATCTCACATCAAAAAAATAAAAACTTAAAAAGAAATTAATTAAAGAACTTAATTACTCGCTATACCAATTAATTTTGTGATAAAACATCAATTTTCTTGAAGTACCCAATCTCAACTATAGTCATAGTCCACTAGGAATGTGATTGATTAAAGGGTGGCAGCATTACCTATATGAGAAATTTTAAATAGTGGTGGCATTAACTATTACTATTAGTAATTTTCATTGTTTACCCAACTAGAGGAAGAGATTACTATTAGGTAATATCTTGACCATGACTTATTTTTTATAATCAAAATATGATTTGTGGGCAACACATGCTAAAGCATTTTACCTCTCAAATTTTGTTCTTCAATCAAAGTTAAAAGCCACTATACAATAATTTTTTTTATTAACAATCATTAAATGTAGTAATTATAACGTTCATTGGCCCTAAAATAAGTACAGGAGTTGGATTTGATCGCATTTAAAAGTGTTAATAATTTAACATTGAAATTATCACACATTCTGAATTTCTTTCAATATTGTTATTCGATAAATTAGAATCAAAACCTTATCCATTGTGCACTTTCCTATCTAAAGATTGAGTAAAGAATTAGTTGTTGGAGAGGAACTCTTGTGCTTCGGCAAAGATGCCTCATCATGAATCTTTCAATAAATTTTAGAAAATACAAAACACTCGATGGTTTCATGATTGATGAAGTACGGTACAAACAACTTCTTTATGGGAAACAGAATCAAAACCTTATCCATTGTGCACTTTCCTATTTAAAGATTAGTAAAGAATTAGTGATTGGAGAGGAACTCATGTGCTTCGACAAAGATGTCTCATCATGAATCTTTTAGTAAATTTTAAAAGATACAAAACACTCGGTGGTTTCATGATTGATATTTCCTCCTCTGTCCGTGGGTCCAACATGTTTGGTTTGGTGGTGTTTTGAGTTATAAAGTCAATAGATCAGCTATTAGTTCCTGGATGCTTTGGTTGCAGGCTATTTTTATTTCAAATTTTGGAGCCTCTGCTGATTGGATATGGGTTCGTACGATCGTGGCTTTTACCTGTTGGTTCATTTGGAAAGCACGGTGTGATTTTGTTTTTAATCATGTGAGAATCAACCCCACTAGAGTTGTTTTGGCTATCTCTAATGAGGTGGGATCTTTTTTGGCTGCAATTACGAAGATAGAGGTCATTGGGTCGAGGGAAAGTGTCGGCCAGGTTACAATTCTGGAGCCTTGTTGGACTCCCACATCTTCCCCTTTTACAAAAATTAACGTCGACGCTAGTTGATTTAAGATGTCCATGTTGGGATTCGTGGGTGTAGTTTTGCGAGATGCTAAGGGGCAGTTTGTTGCAGCTGCACGTTACTCGATCAAGGCTCCCAATGCTACAACTGCTGAAGATTTAGTGTTGCTTCACGGGTGCGAATTAGGTGCTTCAATGAGTTTTTTTGCGGTAATTCTTGAATCGGATTCACTCGAGACCGTCTCTCACCTCTCTGATTCTCTTGATGATGGCAGTTGGGAGGCTTTTCCTACTTTAGGAAGGGTGAAACAGCTAGGGGAAACCTTTCAGAATTGTCGCTAGTCTTGGGTTCCAATAACAGCCAATATGGCGGCGGATGTTCTTACGTAGCGAGATTGTACGGAGATGTGTGATGTAGTTTGGGTTGATAGACCCCCATCTTCGCTGGTTTTTGTTTTGAACAATGATGGTCTTCCTTGTCCTCATTTGGCGTGGATGGTAGTGCTAGGGGGTGACGCTTCCACTTGGTTGTAGCGTCCCTTTCTCTGTACCTCTTGTCACTGCCTTCTTTGCTTTCTCAAGCTTGTTGTTTGCCTTTGCGTAGGCTTTCTTGTTTTTTCTTTGGCCTTTGTGCCCTGGAATGCTATTCCTAGTTCTCCTAAAAAATAAAAAATAACAAAAAAAAAAAGTACGGTACAAACAACTTCTTTACGGGGAAACGATATCTCATTCCAACTTCGAAAATAAAGTGAGCTTTAACAACCGTTCTCAAAACTTCTAAAGCAGTGAGGCACCAGCACCAAGGCTATTTTAGTCCCTCAAAATTTCACCCGAGGGTATATGAGTCATTTCATCAAGCAGGGCGTACGTTACAAAACTTGTAACAGGAACCGAAGAGGGGTGAGGACTAAAATGTTATGGCCGAAAAGAAAGTGGGCCCCACGCTCATACAGAGGGATCCGTGGGCGTGTCAGAGAAGCCGTATGGTCCTCTTCCGTATACGGTCTCTCTCTCCCCTCTACCTCTCTGATTTCTTTTTATTTTTTAACTTTTATTTTTTAGTATATCGATATTTTTACATTAAAGGAGCTATAGTTTGATTAAGTTAGGTAATAAGCAACTTAATTTGGTATCGAATTCGCCATCTACGAGATTCGAACCTAAGACATTTCACTTCCAAGTGAAGAGGAATACCACCAGACTGTAGTGCTAAGTGACTATTTTTTTTTTAACTTTATGTACTAATTTTCCTTTTAAACATTATTCGATAAGAGTATGTAAGTCTCACAATGAATTAGCCATAATGTAATTCGTCTTTAACGAAAATCAAATCCAAAACTTTTTATTTACAAGTAAAGAAAATTATCACTAAACTGTAATACTAATTGAAAATATTTTCTTTTGTTTTAAATTACCAATAAAACAAAGAAAAAACAAGAAAGAAAACCGATCCGCTCTTGGAGCGCGAAAGTTTCACTCTCCGTGTGACTTGGCCAACTGACTCTGTCTAGGTTCACACAGACAAGAGGTACATCCCAAATTGCACCCACAAGGTACAAGGCCTACAAAGGATGCAAACCATTTACAACTACAACTTGGCTGGGTCCTAATTTGCCTGCTGGACCGATTACCAATCTAAACAAGTCTAAAACATCATTAATTCCTCCCTTGTGTTGTGCTTCCGGTCAGTTGTTCATGCACGAGTGGTCGAATTTCAGTATGCGACGACTTACCAATTAAAATTTAAAAGTTTTGTTTGGATCAATCGTTGTTACATTCTAGTAGTTGAATATCAATCGTTAATGTATGAGTTCATATCATAGTAATTAACGTCTTACAAATTAAAGATTTAGAGTTGAGTTTGGATCATTTGTTGATAAGCTAGTGGGTCATTCTTACTCGTTGATGTATGTGGACAGATCATAGTGACGACCAAAATTTATCATTTATGCTTGGCTGGATATCCCACTCAAACGTGATCAAATAACTTCAACGTTATATGCAAACGTGTTTGAGGCAATTCATTGGTTAATCAATCTTCGATAATAACCCATGGACAAAACGTTTTGCCCTCCACACAATTTGATATTTGTAATGTTGTTATACTTCATCTTCAGGCGACATTATGATTTCTAGATTTTATCAAATAGTGTATACAAATTGATCCAACAAGACATGTTAGATGTTGCATGACGTATTATTTTGTGGCTTAAACCTTATCATCAAGATCTACAAAATCATTCATTTTTTAGCTAAAATGGTTATTGAGACTGTTATAACTTTTCACTTTAGTTTTTGAGATTTAAAATTGATCGAGATGATCCTTGAGATTGTCCACCATCAATCATTTTGATCTTTCTCTGAAAAAAATCTTCGTTAAATTGAAGAAACCACCAATTCAAAAAGAGGGGTTGATTTGACAAAATACCCTCAATTTAACCGAGATTTCTCACGAAATAACCAAAATGATTGACGTGTACAATCTTAAAGACCGCTTCTATCAATTTTAAATTTCAAAACCAATACGAGGAGTTATGACCAAGGTATTAAATATCGGTAATATCGGAAATATCGGTAGTCCAGAAACACGGAAATATCGGGATATTATCGATATCGATAAAAATAATATGGAAACCACGGAAATTGTAAGAAAAACTTGGAAATTTTTATTGAAACTTTGCAGGATGTTTATTTAGTCAATTATCTATTAGTTTATCACAAAAAAATTGGAAGGAAATGCATTGCATGATGGATTTAACTGATTTAAGTTGATTATATAGCAAGCTGGCAAACATTGTGAGTGTAGAAAATATGTAGTAATTAATGAAAGAAGTTTAAACACACCATAATCATTTATATATAATGAATTAGTACAATATTGGGAGGTTTTATTTAGGATATTAAAAAAAAAAGGAAGTGAATAAAATGATGAAGAATAATGTGCCGAATTTGACACTTAAAATTTCTTACGCATAAGCATGCGTCTAGGCGTTGAAGTTCCAAATTATAGTATATCAATTAACGATTGAAAATCAATACGTTGAATAAGACTAAACTTTAATTTGGATGCCGATTATGTTTTTTCAAGTTTATATAAAGTAAAAGAATTGAATTTTGGAAGCCAGGAGTGTGTCAATTGTTTTATAATTCATCCGAATACATATATCAGGTTGCTACTCAACGTAATTTGAAAGTATATCTAGTGCAAGGACTTGTCTTTTTTTGTTGATAAGCAAAGGGTTTGTAGCTTTTTTTGCTAAGCAGTAGAACATATTATATTTGTTTAATCTTTAGCATTTGATAGTTGTCCACAAATATAGGATAGAAGGCCCCATATTAGATCTGGCTCTTACATAGTTGGAGTCACAAGTTCACATGTACCAGCCCTTGTAGCAAAACGTTTTGGTTTCTGTTATTGCTAGAGTCCCACATCGCGCACGCAAGGGCAGTGAGCAAGCAAGAATGCCTATAAAAGCCACATTCCCAACCTAAGAAAAACATGTCTTGCTCGGCCTTTGGGCTATGATTAAGTGTAGTATGTGTTGAGACTTCTCAGCATTTTCAAGTATTTTTGGGTTTTATCTCGCGATATTATCGATAATATCGGGATATATTGCCCAAATAATGCATTAAAATGCTGATAATATCGACAAAAATGTCGATATATTGACGATAATGAAGTGGATGAGTAGGAAAATATCGTCCTAAAAAAAAACGATATTATCGGCGAAATATCGCCGATAATATCGATATTTAAAACCTTGGTTATGACAATCTCATGGATAATTTTGGATAAAAAGCCACCAACTATTTTCTTAAAAAAAAAAAGAAAAAGAAAGATCTGCCATTTTGCATTAATTGGTAGGTTGGCATGCTGTGTAGCAGATGATTAACGTTGATCAGTATCTCTTAAGATATTGTTAATTAGGTTGGTTAATTTCTTGATCAGGAGTTGGAATCTTGTGATAGAACTTGCATATGCGTATATAGTTGATAGTTTAGTGGGCAAGGAATCCCAAAACCATGCATTTTCAATCTGTGTATTATTATTCAATTGCTACTTGAGTATTTTAGGTGTCAACTCTTTGTCAGTGGATCAATATTACAAACTGATTGCCCATATATTGTTAGGATATTAGTATCACAATATCAAATAGATAACCTTTTCTTTAATATTTTTTGTTGCAAAGAATCTTCGGGGAAGTTTTAATCTTGTTGTAGGAAAAGCTGTTATAGTATATAGGATATGGAGGGTGTGGATCATGACACATGTTATTAGCCAAATAGATAAGGCAATTAGGAGTGTGGCTGTTAGAATAATTAGTTAGGATTGTGTTAGAAAATATTAGTATTTTGGTTTATTTGAATGTTTGGTTTTATGGGCTTAGCACGTTAGAATTAGGTTTTGTTAGAGATTAGGATTAGTTTATTATAAATAGGGTACTTTGTTATTCATTAGAGTAAGTCATTCACAATGTAGTCTCTTAGGGTTTTGTAGCCGTTTTGGCATTCTCGTTCTTTTAATAATATTCCTATTATTTTGTTAATCTTGTTCGTTACGCACCTGATATTCAACTTGGTATTAGAGCATGTTTGGTCATTCGGGATTTGATCTGCTTCGGGTTGGTATCTGTTTGCTCATTTCCGTTGTCGTTCATGTTCAGATTGTTAGTTGGTATTAGCATCGGCATCGGCATTGGTATTGACATCGGCATCGGCATCGATATTGGCATCGGCATCGGCATCGGAATTTGGAGGCTTGCATCCATATATGCTTGTTGGCAAACTCATGTCGTGTACCGCCATGAGTTTGACGGGGGGCTGTTGGAAAATATTAGTATTTTGGTTTATTTTAATGTTTGGTTTTATGGACTTAGCTCGTTAGAATTATGTTTTGTTAGAGATTAGAGTTAGTTTATTATAAATAGGGTGCTTTGTTATTCATTAGAGAAAGTCATTCACAATGTAGTCTCTTAGGGTTTTGTAGCCGTTTTGGCATTCTCGTTCTTTTAATAATATTTTTATTATTTTGTTAGTCTTGTTCGTTGCGCACTCTGATATTCAACTGTTGGTAAGGGATTGAGTTGGTTAAAGCAGTTAGCTTAGTACCTCATCTATATAGCAACTATACCTTGTAAGCATTCAATTAATCAAGAAAATACAAGTGCAATTCACTCTCTCTCTCTCTCTCTGTTTCCTTCTTCTTCTTCTTCCTCTGCAACCTCTCTGTTCTCTTTCTGCATATTGCTTAACAAAAGCTTGCATTATTTATCAGAGTAGCGACTTTCGTACTCCCTTTTTCTTGCAGAAATAATCTTTTTGTTAAGTATAAATTCTACATTGAGAGAGGAGGAATCTTGCATGGATTTATAAGTCAGTTGAGTTACTCTCCATATTGTTAATTGGTTTTATGATGGAAATTCAACTTTCTTCACTTTTTTACTTATTTTGTGGTTTTACGGTATTTTTTTTTCTATAGCTTTAAAATTGAATAAAATTAAAGAAAAATCAAAAGATGGAATGCAAAATGATCGATAAACTTAGAATAAAAAGCACTATATATTCTTTCTCGCCAATTTCTTTTCTTTTTCTATCATTGTATCAATAACGAAAACACAAAATTGAGGGAAGGAATGCAAAATGGTAAATTTGGAGTTTGAAAATCATTATCCTTATTTCTCCATCTACAATATTTCATTTTTAGAGAAATGCTAAGAGGACTCTCTTAAAATAAAACTCTCCATAAACTCTCTGTCACCTTATAGTTTAACGTTAATTTCCTGTCAACATTAAATATAAACAGTGTGTCAAAACAGGAGGTGTTAAAAAATCCATAAAAAGTATCATTTTAATAGAATTCCCTTAGCATTTCTCTCATTTTCATTAGTTATTGAATTGAATAAGTAAATAGAGAATCAATAAATGAAAACAAGAAGATGAGTAGAAAGAAGAAGACGAGAACGTGAAAATGATTATCCAATTATTATTATCATCCTAGGGAGGCTGCAATTACCAAAACGAAGCAGGACGAAACAAGGGTGCTGCACATGCAATTGTACCTTGGAAACATTGTGAAAACACCACGGCAGTACAAATTATGGTTAGTGGCTAATCAGATTTTTATTTTTATTTTTTTTATTAAAGCAAGTAGCTAATCAGATTAGATTACTTAGAGGAATGATTAATTAGAATATCAATTATCGCTAATGACAAAGGTTTAGTGCGGTGTAAAGTAAAGTATATGCATATTGCTTTGAGAGTGAGCCTTATATATACGGACGTAATTATTTTGACAATTGTATATGATGATATTATTAGGCACGACAAACTTTGTCGTTTTCATGTCATATCTGTTATTTTTACAGGTCGTATCGTGTCTAATCCATTATCTTGACGAGTTCTTAACAGGTGACGTGATAACAATCCAATTAATTAACAGGTCGTGTCTTTTCGTGTCATATCCGTTATCTTTACAGCTCATGTTGTGTCTAACTCATTATCTTAATGGGTTTTTAACAGGTGATGTGATAACAACCCGATTCGTTAACAGGTCGTGTCGTTTTGTATTGGTTTAACGGATCATGCAAGAAATTGGTATGCCTAATATCGAATTAGACAAACGATAACTCATCGGGTTCGTAATGTGTGACTCGAAAACGACATGACTCGTTAACAGATCAATTCGAAACCTATTATTTTCGCATCGATCTGTGTTAGATTAACGGATTGTGCAAAAAATTATCAAACCTATATATTATAGCTAGCTAGGGTTTGCATGGGATTTGGATTTATTCGTGGGATATTTATGAATCGGAGGGCTGAGATTCGTCGTGCGTGCATGGACGGTAGTGATTAGTGTAGTACGAGAGAGGACAAGTGAATGTGAACTGAGGAAGACGGGAGTGAGAGGGAACGTTTGTCGCCTAGTTGTATTTTGTGCATTGCATGAAGATGGCTGATGGAGGACATCACGTGGAGAACTTCTTCAACTCTCATTTCACGTTAAGACATTTTGTTTCTTCTTATGAGCGGTTGATATATGTTCTCAGACTGTCAATTAAATTAATAATTATGTTTATCTAATAGTCCGACTATTTCATACATGTCGAGTTATAGAAAAGAATTACGTTTCCTTGTTTGTAATTATATAAACACGTGCATAGAATCACTGACGAAGCAACAATGAAGTCACTTAATAACACCTTTTTTTTTATTTCTTCCATTAATTTGCTAATTTGGCCACGTAATCTTTCATAAATGACTAAATGCTGGAAAAGACAAAAAATTAGTAATCGATTTTTGTTTCTTTCATGGTCATGATGAAAAATCTCATAATGTCGAGTTTCTGATTCCGTCACTGATGACATCATTATGTTTTTGGGTCATGGTACTCTTTGATGAAGATTGAAGTTAGTGGCTCTAGTTTATATATTTCTTGGGGTTTGGATAAGCTTGGATTAGCATGTGAAAAGCAGAGATGAGACGTATAACGATGGTTATAAGACATGATGTGTCTAAATCGATGCCTACTACAAATGTTGTGATGTTTTGTTGCAAGTAGTTTGATGCTGAGACTTCACCATTGTTGATAACTAAACCTAACACGCTTGATGTTTGCGTTACACAATTATCTCAATCTTTTGCTGCAACTTAGGAATTCTATCGTATGATATAATTATATGAGAAATGTTACGGGAATTCTTTCAAAAATGGAATTCTTTATAGATTTTCTGTTATCTCACAGTTTAACTTTAATTTCCGTTTTGAGAGTCCATGGAGAGTTCGTCCTAGGTCTTCCTGTTCCTACATCTGGCTTATGTTCTTTATGTAGATTCAGACTAATGGCTCTATAAAATTATGTCGATACTTCCACATATTATGGGTAATGTAGGAGACATCTCTATTTTTTTTTCTAGGAGATCCTTAGAATTACCACTACTTAGCTTTCAATTCACCTCTAACCATGAATAGTTGACCCATGCAAGTGGCACTCTACGACAGTGGTGGAGAGGTCTTGCATCACATCAAACTCTATCAGCTCACTAATCTAACATCTAATCTGACAAACATATCATTTTAACAATGAGATCACAATCCCTAAATCTTAATCGGATAATGGGCCGTTAAGGGGGGGGGGGTCAGTTTTGATTTCTCAACATTTTGAAAGCCCAACTACTTGCTGCTAAATCTTTTGCTTATTGTAGGACCATGTGTCTATGTCTGTCCAACACCAACAAAAGGAGAAATGTGCAGAAAGATTTCATTATGTTTCTAATGAACTGTTTTTGTATATTTGTCGGACCATCAAAGTATTTATATGCATTTAAGCAACAATATCTCAAGCAAATTACGCAAGGTTAGTTTTTAACTTTTTTACATAATAAAACGTGATTAACCTGAAAGTCTTACGCAGAGGGACCACGATGTTCCCCGGCCCAACCTGGTATTTTTTTTTTCATGCATAAAAATTTAGTGTTATGCTTATCTTTTCAAGGTTTTTCTATAGGTTTAAGAGTCCCAATCCGAAGTTTTAGTTTGATTTCTTTTATCGGGTTTGATTTGAGATTGGTGGTTTCTATAGAGTTCAAACAATCCATTGCTTGTGAACTTTGAGGAGGAGGGAGAGAGGAGGAGAGTTAGAGAGGCTTAACGTTTAGGTTTAGGGAAGATGATGATGAGTATGACACCATAACAAATCCAAACATGGTAACCGATTGCAAACTACAGGGCAGAGTAATTTTTGTAAGATTAGGATAGCATTTCATATTGAGACATTTGGACTCCTAAACTAAATTCTGACTTCGCCATTTATCTTATGCATATGCATATAACTAACTTGTAGATACTGAAGGAATGTTTTCCTATAGTGAAGGAGCTTGTAATCTCATTGAGAACTTCCTTACAACAAGAGCCGCCCCTATGGTCGTATCTCAAAACCAATCATACATTATCACATGAAAAAGTTGAAACATATAGCCGTGCGTTATTGCCTTAAGATATTAAGAACTCAAGATTTCACCGTTATTATGATTAAGTATATAATTACACATAAATTGCTATACTAACAACATTAAAGCCGGAACACAGTAACGGCATAACTGCTCTGGGGAAAACATGCTGTTTGAAGCTGTACAAACGTCGAAAAATAAAGAACTTTCATTCACATTCTGTAAAAACAACATTCTCGCCAACACGAGAAATCGAAAACCGAGTCGACGGGCGGCCGGTTATAGGATACATTACGCAGAGTCGTGGGTACAGAGGTTGTAACCAGATATGAGGGAGCTAAGCGCAAAGGCAACAAAAGCCAGGAAAGCCATGCTAACCGAAGCAGTGGCCATCTCCGTGAACTCATCTTTCCCCCAATTCGATTGCCAGTCATCCACCCGAGTGGCTGCAGATGATGATGCAGAAATGAGAAGGTATGCCAGCACCTGCAAAGTGAACCAACACCACAAAAGCACAATGCATTACTTATCAGTACACAAATCCTCAGCTTCCCTCGAGTTGAGGCAGTTTAACGGAACTGTAGTCAACTTAAAACAAAGGACTAACTACAAACGCAACAACAAATCAACGATCCACGTTTTATCCCTAATGCTTACACGGTTACACCCTAAATCTTAAAATGGCATCGCTTTGGTCTGAAGCATAATTCAAAAACAGAAGCCTATTTCGGAAACAACAGACGTTAGGTCAAGACCAACTCAGATAAGTTTTCAAGTCACTAACAGATGCTCATTACCTTCCGAATCAAAACTATACAAGCACACTTTTCCCTGAAGAAAAGTTATCATACTCCACTAAGTACTGACATATAAGGCAATACATTTAGCAATATAAATGTTAAACAGCGATGAAGACAGATGGGCGGGATGAGGAGCTTGCCTGATCCATGAAAAAATCAAAGTTGCAACGAAGACGGTGGCTGATCACGAACTTCCCGGTGACTAGATGGTAGGATAGATTGTAGGTTTGAAAGGCAGCATATGCAAATCCAATTACATTCACAGCTAAGCAATACCTGCAAAGTCAGCACATAATCTTCAATTCATCAATACATTATCTCGAAAAGTAAACAAAAATTCAAGAACCCAATTCACAGTCATGCAAATCGAGCGCAGTGGCGTTCTAAGATTCATACAGTCGAGGCGACCCCACTTAGTGGGATAGTGTTGTTGCTAATTTGACTTAATCAGATAATCGAGATTAATAAAATTAAAATAGAAATTAAATTGAAACTCAGGGGGAGGAGAAACCTGTATTCCTTGTAGCGGTCGAAGGAGTCGCCGCTCCATCCCTGAGTCTTGTCCGCCGCCATAACCGAGAACGAAATCAAGCACAAAACCAACTCACTCACCCTAAACCCCAGCGCCGCCGTGTTCATCATCTCCCCCCTCTTCGACCGTCTCAGAATCGAATTCGTCACCCCCTTGGATCTCCCACCGCCTCCACCTCCGCCGCCAACACCGTTGACTCCGCCTTCCTCCGCGCCTCCAACACCGTTGACTACGCCGGTCGGCCCAACCTTCGACACGGACGGCGCCACCTCCTCCTTCACCGACCGGTTGTACACCACCACCGGCGACAGCGCCTTGGCGTTCTCCGGCCGCTTCTGATGCCGGGGCGGCGGGTACTGGTTGAACTTGTCGACGGGCATGATCGCCTTGGAGTTGTCGACCGGCTTCTCCGGCGAGTTCTCGGGGGACTGGTAAGGCGGGCTGTCGGTCGGGTCGAAGCCGTCGGATCGGATCGGGGAGTGGAATCGGAGGGGTGAGTCGTCGGAGTTCAAAGACCAGGACTTCTTCATGTTGGGATTGGATTTCTGGTGGTGGTGGTGGTTGGGTTTTTGGGATTGGGGTTGGGGTTGGGATTCCATTTGGCGCGCATAAAATTTTCTCGGGAGATTTATCGAGTGGGAAAAAAGAGTGTTTGGGAACTGAGAAAGTGAGAAGAGAAGTGATGGGGGTCGGATTCCGGAGTCTTTGAGTTGATGTTTTCGCGCTGTGAGGAATTGGCCCACGTGGAAAGCTTTCCTTCCCGCTTTACAACTAACTAAAGTGAGAAGCTGATTGATTCATACGACGTCGTTACCTGCCTCGTTCACACAAAGTTAGCAAATGACGAGTTAACCAACGTACGTGAGTTAACTCAGTCGGCCAGGGCGGTGAGCATGTCCTTCTATACTACTTAAGTTGTAAAAAATACCAACGTATTACTAAACCGGATTATTATCTACTGAAATGTTTCATGTTTATATAATGTTATTTACTCATTTGACTTGCATAATAATGTAATTTTAAATTTTGAAACGTGCATCAGTTAGTCCTCACTCAAATATAATTTTTGAAAATTTTCATAAGTTTCAAAACAAACATGATATTTTCGTAAGTGTATGATTATCGTGTTGATTTATATTTGTAACAAAAAATAGATCAAAATGATAGCTAAAAGCTAAGTGCTAAGAGTGGTGGAAGAAAAAGAAAAAGAAAAAGGCAAGAGCTTTAAGAGGCTGAAGAGGAAGACGTGCATGGTAAGGTAAAAAGCAAGAAAAACAAATAAAATGGTGGAAAATCCAAGCAAGGTAGCTTTTAAGTGGAAAAGCTTTCTTTATGTAAAGTTTTCTTTAATTCACAAGCGGGCTATCTCTTTCATCACCTATACTAAAGCCATAAATTCCTTCCCCAACTTTTCCATCTTGCTTCCATCTAAGATTCCTCCTCGGGAATTTAGGATTCTGGGAAATTTTAGTGTTAAAAACACAAGATTTTCAGAGAGAAACAGAGCGTGAACGGCGCAAAAAAAAATTTCAATTTGGAAAATTTCAGTTTGCTCACTAAGGGATTTCGTAAAACACTTGGTGGGTTTGTTGTCGTCAACCAAATTATGTTGCGCATATGTCAACATATATTGACATATGCCGAAGCAATCTGATAAGTGAGATTTAGAAAATTTGTCGAGTGATGTTGACGTACTCGTTAGAATACGCATAGCAAATATTACATCAAACACTTGGTAAGCATAAAAGGAAACCGTCAAACATTTAGATGGTCCTCAGAAGATCATTTCCTATACTCCAGGTGGTCATGGGATCACCTTGATCCCAATGTACATTTGCCTCTGCTCCGTGTAAAATTGTGAAAACAATTCAATAATAAAACATAGTTGTACGAAAAATATTTGATTATACTCTCTTACAAGACAGCCTGACGTGTTATGTTAATCACGGTGATTCAAATCGTCAGACAAAGATCATGGTCAATAGTTAGGCAAATCATTATTTCGAAGAAATATTATGCGCAAAACGACCAAGAAAAGCATCTCTTTTAATCACTTCAGTCTGTGTATCATGTTTATTGATCACGTTGGCTTTAAGGTTTAAATTAACCAAAAAGAAAGCACCAAGAAGTTTGCTTTTTCTCCCTTTAAGCAACCACAAGATATTTCTCCATCAAGTTTTGATGAGTTACCATCGTCTAATCCACCAACCAGTCATGATAAGAAACCATGTTTGTACGATAAAATATTAACAGTCGACACAGAGAAACCGGGCAGTATCCGGAAATGTTCACGACCTGGAGCATCATCGTAGTTACAGTACCGGTCGTGTATATATATATTTGGTCAGCAAAAATGATATAAAGCTCATGGAGTTACATGGGGGTAGCAGATGGAAGTTGAATATGGGAGAAAACCAAAAACTAGAAACCAATAACTCCAGAGTGCGTACTTAAGTAGGCGGCGCTAACTTCTTTGCTCAGATACGGTACACTTGAAGAACTCTTCTCTGACATCTGTCTGCCATATCGAAGTTGTAAGAACTCGAAAAGATTAGGAATCATCGGTTCATTCTGGTAGTTTCAGGCGGTTGAACAGTACAAGGAAACTTTGCTCGGGGACGATGTAAAGAAAACCAAGATCTGCACTTTTGATGTATGGTCCAATG
Organism: Malus sylvestris; assembly: GCF_916048215.2. Lineage (NCBI taxonomy): Eukaryota > Viridiplantae > Streptophyta > Magnoliopsida > Rosales > Rosaceae > Malus > Malus sylvestris. Next base: position 30,163,667 of record NC_062265.1, read on the forward strand.
CCCTGCACACGAAGTTGCAAACATCAAGCAAAAGAAGGAAAACGTTGGAAAATACGAGGCCGGTTCTTTGAGAGTTTTCTGGCTAATCAGATTGTATAAAGTAAAGCTAGTAGGTATACTGAACCGGTCTCTTCACCTTGTTACTGAGTTGGAGAAGTTCTCCTTCAACCCACTGTGGATTCCGGAACCCAAATTCTGCTATTCTTCCTTGTCCTTTGTAACTTGCTACCTGGATAAATGAACACCTAATCAGTAGCATATATCCAGAGTTTTATTTCGATGCAGCCTGAAAGACATTCTTTAATTCAATCCGTTATGATTATGATGCCAAAAAAGAGTATATGCAACTTTTCCTTCACACAGTTCCTTGTGTGGGTTGAAATGATATCAGGAGAAATCATTGCGTTACTTCACGAAACATGAGGCACGGGTACTTTAGAAAGACCCCTAGTAGGAAAAAGGGTATTAACAATTGTACACGCCAGTGAATATTTTTTATTAAGAACAGCAAAAAATTTCTTGATGCTTTATGCAAAACGAGCAGAAAGGGTTTTCTAAAACTGTTAGGCATGTGTTGATCTCCTAGTTTCCATGGTACTAAGCAAAACATGCTTCCTTGAGTTTTTGGTCTTGGATCTCTAGAAAGAGAGGAAAAAATAATAACAACAACCAACCAACACATGCACATACGAAGAGAAACGTCAGAGTATTATTACCACTCCTAACTCATCTGGATACAATCCACGGTTAGACTGGCGGTTCCCTTTACCAATTTTAGCACGAAATGTCACCTGGATATGCAAAAATTGGTTTATTACAGCATCACTGAGCATGTAGTAGCATAACTATCACGAAATTTAGAAAGCTATAAACCTGGCCAGCAGGAACATTCAGGTCCCCAGTTAGCTTAACTGCTTCAACATATTCAAAGAACTCCACATCTGAAGAGTCTTTGCCTTCTGAACTATTCCAGTGTCCATACTTACGCCTGAGTTGCACTACCTCATTGCCATAAGGGCCAAATGCACCAACATACAGGCCTACACTTCAAACAGAATTCCTCTGAAGATTGTCCCTTTTCTAAGTAAAAAGTAAAAAGTGGAGGATAAGAAAACTAACCTTCAAATGGATCCAGATCTCCTCTTGAGGTGTTGAGCCGACTAAAATTTGTATACTCAGATAATCTATTCCGCTTCTGAGCTTGACTAACGGCAAACTTGACTATTTCACGCATATTCCTTGTCATCTGTTTATAATTTAACGGAAAACTACGAACTATGAGCAATTCACATCACTGTCAAGAAAAACATAATATTGTGCCCAGAAGTAATGAGGATTTTGATAGATTTTTCAATCGTAACTGGTTAGTATCAGTCTGTTCTAGAATATAGATCTAAAACTGCAAAACCTTCCACCAGTTATGTGAATTAAAATATAAACCCAAACCTTTGGCATTGTCCACATAATTTATAGCTGAGCCAAACTCTGGCCATGATGCAAGCTTCCTAGAATTACTACATCTATAAAAGTAAAACGATAGAAAAAGGAAAGTGGTAGACATCAAGCAAGGGTAGTCCTTGGAAATTCCTGATGCTAAAAGCCTCATATGCCATGAGTCTACCATGTACAACAAAAGTATCAAACTCAAATGATTCTATTCATGAACCTAATTACTTTATACCAATTGAAAGAGATAGGTTTTTACTGTGTAAATTCCACATCTTATTTTACATTTGTCATAGAAGTTCAACTGACCTTTGAAGAAAGCTTGTCAGAATTAAAAAATGCCTTGGCAACCTCAGAAGGCATGAGCTCAGCGGCACTTTTAGGTGCTAGAGCTGCCACTTTGAACTTAGATGCTTTACTTTCTCTAGTGTCATGATCTAGGCTTCTCCCTGGAATATGCAGCACAAAAGAATCTTTCTCCACATCTTTGATTTCAGCAGGCCGACGCACATACTCATCCTTGCTAGAAGCATCCTCATTATTATGTACAACCCCACCAATAAAAAGTTTCATATCCAAATCCTTTTCATCTTCTGTAGTATCGCTACCTTCTCCTAGAGTGACCTCATCAGGCTGAATTTCATCCAAATTATCCACTTCGTCTTCAGAATTCTCATCAGAATCTGACGAGACACTATTTTCTTGCATCAATTGGTTCGCAGAATTGTCATCCTCTATCACTTCCTTAGCAATATCAACATCCATGACTTTAACTTTCAGTCCAGGAATTTTTTTCTTAAGAAAATTTAACACACTTTTTATTCCCTCCTCCGTTGCTCCCTCAATATTAAGGCCCTTTTCCTCGCTGCTCTCGGCCTTACCTTCATTTTTCTGAACATCTACTAGGGTTGCATTCTCAAGTTCGGAAGTGGATGAGCCCTTTTCAGGTTTGGACGGTGTGACGCTGGAGTTTGTTGAACTGCCTTTGGGTTGGTGTAAGTACACTACCTGCTAACAGATATGATATCAGAAGACCAGAGAGAGAGAGAGAGAGAGAGAGAGAGAGAGAGAGAATTTCACACGAACTGCATTAGACATGTGAAAGATAGTTCAGTTGAAAGATCTGGTCCACAAGGCAATCTTCAACACTTACAAAATTTAAATGGCAAGCACATATATCAGATGAAATATTATTATTATTATCTACTAACTGCATCTGTACTCACCTGCATAACGTATGTCCCATCAGCATTTTTTACCACAAAAATTTCAAATAAGGGACTTCCTGGCGATGAAGCAACCAACTGTCTGCAACAAATAACAAATCAGTAATTTTCCCCAGTAGATAAAAAATAATTCAAAACCTAAAAGATCTTACCTTGGACTGTAACTCCTCCCAACGAATCTGCCCACGCCAGGAGTTATTCGTATTAGTCTTCCAAAAGGATCATCTGAATCTTTTGGGTAGCCAACCCACCAACCTACCTGTAGATACAGACAGAATCATTGAGGACACAGCGAAAATCCAACACAAAGCAGGCCTAATTAATAAGGCCTAAGAATCAAATTCGTAATAACATCTTAAGGATGCCAGGAAATGGAAAACTAGGCACTTTTCTGACCCGTGTTTCATGAACCATAGGCAATATAATCTATCAAGTTATCCATTTTACAATCAAGGACTCATATAATTAATGATCCATAAATCAGAAATGATAAAAATAGCTTCGTATGAACCTGACTCAACCAAGCAGGAGACGAGCATTAGAATTACATCAGCTTCAGAAACCATCTTAATCACATGCTAATCCATTATATTACAGTAAATGTATTGAAAAGGCTAATTAAACACAATATATAAGAGTGACATTCATGTCATAAATAATAAACGTAAAAGAACTCAATGTCACTGCAGTCCAAATAATCTCCACAGACACAAAAGTCTATATTTGTGTGGACCAAATGGAAATGGAATGTTTCGACTTTTGCAGAGAAAAGCACAAGGATTTATTATGCGTAGGACAAAACAGGGAAGGCAGTGGCATGTAGGTGATGGTACAGACACAAAGGTCTAATATATGATAAATGTAATCATTTCCTCCCCTCAACACTTTGGAGGCAGACAAAAACTGCCATGACTGCCATTAAAATTTATGTACAAAGGAAACCATAATATATCTAAATTTCGAACGAAATCTACTTGTAGTATTTTAAATAAGTGTGAAAAGAAAAGAAGAGTAAAAGCTGCCTGTTCCAGCCAAGAAAGATAACTGAACTGACAAGACGTGTTGTTCAAAATTGGAAGAATCTGAATATATAAGCCAGTAGCACGTGGGAAGCTTACCAGTCCACTTCCTGTGTATCTACACAATCTCGAAGCATCATGGTAACGCTCTTCCTCAATCGCATTCTGCAAACATACAACAGACCAGGTAAAGAAACAAATTTTGATGTGAGCAAGTACACAATTATAATAGTATAAATGCTCAACTAACCTTCAATTGAGACATGATCTCAGCAACAGTGTCCTTTGATGTAGCTTCTGAAATAGACATTTTCAGTTTTGCAGCTTCCTCGAAATCTTCCTTCTCAATTGCATCTTCAAGTTGAAACTGCACGTAGCAGTAAGTTATTAAAAATAATCAAAAGCACTTGTAATTCTTTATTTTTGGTTAAGTTCAGTTGAGCTTTATTTTTTATACGTGCAACAAGCCCTAAGCAACTGAGGCTACAAAAAAAATATCAATCTTTGCACTGGTACATGGTTCAGGTGAAAGTAAGAAAAGGCGGATGGAGCAACTTTTGTAACATCAATGTTCACCGCCATTTGACAATTTAGCAACTTCAAGAATTCCGTGAAACTTGCTAATCTGCCGGAGAACAGGGTAACAAACTCTCCACATCTTCCCAAATTTCTCATGCAATTCAAACAACGCAAAGTAAATCTCAAAATTCTCAAGAACCAAGTTCCAAAATTTGTTTTACGTTTCACAGCTGTCTTAGAAAAGGTTCCGAAAGGGCGAATTATGTTCTGTAAAACCATGAGAAATGGTAGCAAAAGGCACATGGATTTAAACAATTATAAAGCTCAAAGTAAAGAAAAATTGATGAGCTTGATCAATGATATATAACCATCAAAAGCTACGAACTTCAAGTAAATTCAGCTTACTTTTGGATTTATGAACTTTGCATTTCAACTAATAGAGTACTAAACATAAGTAATACTTCAGCAACTGGGAACTCTACATTGAAAACCAACAGAATTCCAATTAAATTCAGAAGCAACCATCCAAATAAGTGAAGCTATATAACCAAAAGCACTTATGAGCAAACGTGCTTTGTACAAATCATATCATTTTCCAAAAACTAACGCTCTCTTACTGAATCAACTAGACAACAATTGAAACTTCGATACAATTCAGCAACCGGGCAAAAAAAAACAAAAACAAAAAAAACAAAAAAAAAAAAACAGAAAACCCACATACCTTGAGAACAGAGGCGAAGCTCTCGGCCTGTTCGACCTCGGAGAAATGGCGGCTCCACCGATTCCAATCCCATTCCAACGACGACCCGGCACAGTCCTCACCGTAACTGTCGCTCTCACTGCACCTGCAGCACAAATTCGAGCTCTTCCGACTCCTGCTACTACTCGAAGACGAAGAAGATGAAAGCTTGGCCTGAACAGAGCAGCCCCAACTGAGAACAACGCTCAGATTTTTATTCGAAGTGTTGAATTTGGACTTGGTGTTGGGCAAGAAGCCGGAGCAGCAATTGGGTCCGAATTGGGGCAGTGGGATTGCTTGTCCCACGCCCCATCCATTGGCCACCGCCATCTCTCTCTCTCTCTCCTCCCCGCAATTCTCTGTGTGTTGGATTTTGTGGGGAATTTGAGAAATCAATATCTTCTGAGTTTTCTGTGTTTATATTGGAGCAATTGGAGACGAAAATTAAGACTGGAAGAGATATGGATAGAATCGCCCAGTTAACTGTTACAATTGCAAGTAAACCTGGCCCACTAGATTTATGGGTCCACTTTTTTTCTTACATTATCAAATTACTAATCCAACAATGCTTAGCTGATCAAGAGCGATCATGAATTCTTACTTAAAATTCTTCGTATTTAAATTATAAAGATTTGTCTTTGTGATTAGAATTGTTCGTATTTTGAATTACTCTGTAAAGATCGTTCCTCCAAAAAAAATGAATAAAAAAGATTGTTTCCACTTTTTTTAATTAGGACCTCATGCTCATCCTTTAAGAACCAATACTATATTATTCTTACTAACTGGATCAAATTTTCGTTTAGATTTGGTGGCATTTGATTTACCCACTTTCAATTCAACTTCAATTCCTTTCTGGTCGGTACTTGACACGTGTAAACACTACCCGCAATTTGATGTGCGTGCATTTGTATAATTTTAATAAGTTATTTACGTGTGTGTTATTTGTGTAATTGTTGATAAACAGTAAGGAGTCGAACAATATCAATAGCGACTCTTTAATTTTACGTACAAAGTGAGAGTGATTTATAAACTTGTCACTTTTGTTGGAAAATTCAAACTTAAGTGTACAAGGACGAGCATGTAACCCTAACTAAAGTGTAAGTGGTTTGTAAGGAGAGATTTTTAATGTGCGAAATATACAGTTTGATACATTTAATGTCATAATTCAAGTAGTTGAATACTTAAAAATATTCAACCGCTTGTACCGATCCGCGTTTTCGAAATATTAAAAAATGTCTCATTTGTAAGGCTGTTATTAGATAAGTTAAACACGGGTAATAGCGATGTTTTATACGTGATAAGACTATATGCCTCTTTCAACCAAATACGCAGCTCATGGATGAGTGTTTGATCCACCACTTCTCTCCGCTGGTTGCCATGTGTCACAAGCTGCAAGGAAGAAAAATACAGCATGATAGTTTGGCAAAATTGGATGAGTGGACTACAAAATTAGGCTTACACGCTTTCGATAAAGGCTGTAAATATGCCACGTGTATTGCCACTTGGCTTAAAACCTGCCCGGGGGACGGATCCGGATTCTCGTCGGATCCTCTTTGTAAGGATCTCGAAGATCCGTGAATCGTGTCCGTTTATCGTGCGGTCATAAATCATTTTAAATATTTTTATTTAAAAATAAACATAAACAATATTTGACAAAAATTAACCGCACGATGTACGATGAATGAATACGATTAACAGATTTCTAAAATCCTCACCAAAAGGATTCGGAGAGGATCCTCCTGTTGGCCTGGGGACCAAGGACCCCACTTCATATTAATCGATCTTTCAGACGAGAAGGAAAATATTTGCATGAAGCGGAGAATGCTAAGGTGGCAGTGTCGTAAATTTATCATGCGTCGTGTTTGGACACCCTGCAACTTAGCGTCCTCGTTTCATGTAAGTCCTCAAGATGAGGAACATTTCATGAGACAATCTGATCTGCATTGGTTAACCGATCACACCCAGTTCTCATATCCATGAATATGTATATCCATCGTTACAAGCAGAAACCATGGCAAAAAGCTTTAGACTTCTAGTAAGCAACCTTCCCTCAGCATGTGGGTTAGAAAATTGAGTTAGATTTTGGGTAATGTAAACCAGGAAAAGAGTCTATTGTTGTTGCCGGGAGGCGGACTCGACCACGATGATATGTTCAATGGAAGGTCCCGCCCTCGGGCTTGAAAGATCTCGAGTAGATGAATGAGCAATACCCCCTTCCTCAGCAGTTTCCAAAGCAGCGTCTGCCTCATTGCCTGCACCTGCATTTTCTGTACGGACTGGGCAGAATGCTCCCTGCAACCTCAACAAATGCCTCTGACTATCAGGTTGGGTTCTCACATACCGGTTGGTTGTCAACACACTGAGAGATGAACGCTCAGAGTCGGGACGGAGATTGGATATAGCACTGAGGTCGAGATTTGGGAAGACTGAGCAACGGCATCTGGGACATTTCACATTCAGTCGAAGCCACTCATCGATGCATTCTACATGGAAATTGTGAGCGCAAGGCAGGCCGCGAACCTGCACAACTTCCAGAAAGAATCTGTTGTTGAACTTTGCAATAACTGAGCCACTATCAGAAGGTAAAATATGTACGGGCAATCTGTTTGTGAAATTGGGAGAGGTAGTTTGCATTGCTTAATGATAAGCTATGCACTTGATTCCTATTTTCTTAAAATTCTCTCAACATTTTACAGATAGCAACGGAAGGGGTCCATTGATCCAATTCTTATATAAACAATTTGGTAGTGAAACATAAGATTTGACTTCTACCCGAGAGACATGGAATAATTAAGATCGATGCGGTGTTTACAGTAGGATAGATATTCATAGAAAATTTACCTCATTGCCTACATGAAACTCTTCCAAGCAGATCGGACATTCACTGCAATCAGTTGGAACAGCCTTCAGTCTGAACTTGGGAAGCTCCTGAATGAGTGCTTCAACTGCTTCTCTCTGTAACACCCACACAAGAACGTCAACCATCAGAACTCAACAATTAAAATATCAATAGTGAATTGATAAACAACAAATAATTCACAAGGAAAAAGGAACTGTCATTGAAGAGGTTTGTTTATACCATATTTAGGGCCTCGTATATTTGGGCCTTGGGCCTTGTATTTGGGCCTCACACTAAAGCCCATACTTTGTAAAAGAGGAGGAGCCCCTTATTCTATAAAAGGGGACTCCTCCCCTCATTCTGGAAGAGGCTCATTCTCACCCTCAGAGGCTCTCCTTCCTTCTCCCCCACCCTCCTTTCTCCGGGGGACTTCCCCCAAACACTTGTATCCATACACATACAGAGAAACAATATCAACTACAGTGTGGACGTAGCCCAAGCATTGGGGTGAACCACGATAAAATCCTTGTGTTCTTTGTGTTCTTCGTGTTCTTGAGCGTTTGTGCAGATTCACGGTCGGATTTACGTTGTTCCAAGACCATCCCGGTTTTGTGCATCAACATTTGGCGCCGTCTGTGGGAAACGACACGAAAAGCTATGTCGGTTTTCTTTCATTTTTTTCACCTCCACCGTAAATCTGCAAAACCCAATCTACTAGCTACTGCTTCCACCATCCCAAGCTCCTAACACCCTTTATTTATTCCGATCTACGGATCTACTATTTCTGAGCAAAATCCAACTGTTGGGTTTCGTTGTGAAGATCAAAGATACCAGATATGGATGCCTTCTCTTCCTCCTTTCTATCTATATTTCCCACTCAAAAAATATATATATCAATTTCTCCTGCCATAACATCCCCCAAGCTCAGCAGCATCTATGCTGTAAGAATTGAAACCCTTCAGTGAAACCCTCCAGTGAAACCCTCAGTGGACCCCAGGCACGTGCTCTCCTACAACTTTGCTCCAGTTGAAGAACTTCCGCCCACGGAGTGCGAGATCATATAGGGCACCCTGTCGCCGTGCCTCGACGGAGCCTACATTCTATAAATCCCCGAACCCGCAGTACCTTCCACGTGGGCCTACCACCTGTTCGACGGGGAAGGAATACTTCACTCCGTTAGGATTTCTGGAGGCTGGACGGTGCTCTGCAGCAAATATGTCAACACCGGTGCTCAGTGCACCGTTGAACGCGACGTCGGCCACCCTATTCTTCCCAACGTCTTCCCCGGCTTCAACGGCCTCACTCGACCCAACAAGGTCAGATCTTCGACGACGCCAGCGCGATCCACCTTCACCATGAACCGCTGCCTGAGCTGGAGCTGCACCGACAGGGCCTTGCTCTTCCATGGCCGCCCACTCCATCCTTCGCAACCATAAACCCGTACCTCTACCCAGTACAGGATTCAACGGCCCACGTCTCTCCTCTCAGTACTCAGCTGAAGAACAAGAATATCACAAATGACTATGAAGGAGGGTTCAAGCGACGAAATGGGCCATGCGTTCACCGAGTCAGAAACCCAACGATGGAACAAATCTAGTCCTAGCTCTAGCACTTTGGGTATGATGTGCTTGTTTCAAGAGCTGCACGAGAGAGATGGTGTGCCTGCATAAGCCTTGGTCGCCGGATGAGCCGATTCCCTGCGAGCTAGTCGACGGCGGGTGCAGGTGGTGGAGCGCACATAATGCAGTTGTAAACCTAGAAGATCACTCCAACCTCCAATCAGATAAACTAGTAAAAAGGATGGGGAAAGATGCGAAGGCATGAGGAAAAGGGAAGGGAAAGGAAAATTCGAGAAGGTCGACGATGGACCCCAGGCACCTGCACTTATGTTAAAACAAGGCACAAACTTTATGAAAAGAAAAGAACAAAAGCAGAAGAGCAGAAAAGAAAAGTACTTTGATGGGATTTCTACAGCTGGAGTACACCAGCTTGTTTTCAAACAGCAGAAAAAGAAAAAAGAGGGGTGATGGTGGATGGGCACGACCAGGCTATCCAAGAAAAGTAAGTGGAGTTAACCCTTCAGTTTCGCCAAGAGACAGAGAAAGAAACGCAGTGGAAAGAAAAACAAGGATGGGGAAAGCAAAAGAAAAACAACCAGGCCGAAAGCAACTAGGCCATCCCTTCAGCATTAAAAGAGCCACGTGCTCCACCGAGGCCACGAGTGAGCTGCGGGAGACAAAAGCAAAAGCAAGGAATAAACACCCCACCAGAATGATGTAATTTATTTTATCTTTCGGAGACATTTGTATAAACCCCATCAGAGGGTAATATGTATAAATCCCATCAGAGGGTAAAAAAAAAAAAAAAAAAAAAAAAAAAAAAAAAAAAAAAAAAAAAAAAAAGGCAAAGCCCAAAATAAATGGGCTGGAATGTTGTGTGGAGAGCGAATGCCCATAAGCCCAAAATAGCTCCAACCAGGCGATCAAAAGTACGCCCAGTACTCCACAATTATTCGACAACCTGCCGCTATTACCACCAATCAGGTGATCAAAAGTACGCCCAGTACTTCAAGTCATACATGAGCATTACTCATGTCAATCATACATAAACATTCATGAGCATCACTCATCCAATCATACATAAACATTCATGAGCATCACTCGTATCAACATTCATGACCATCACTCATGTCAACATCCATGAGCATCACTCATGTCAATCAACATAAACATGCATGAGCATCACTCATGTCAAATCAGCTTCAAAGACTTCATTTACAAGAGTTCTAGCTTCAAAAGCTTCATTTACAAGAGCTCTAGCTTCAAAGACTTCATTTACAGAGCTCTAGCTTCAAAGCTTCACTTGCAAAGCTTCACTTACAAAGCTTCAGTGCAAGGTATACAAATATCGCCTCCTAACAACCGCCACTTCGGCCCATACATGGATTCAATTTGAAGTCTCCAGCCAACAGACTCTATTGACCGAAGACTTGGGGGACTACATTATGTACCATATATTGGGCCTCAACTGGGCCTCATGAAAAATACTTGGGGGACTCTAGCCCATTATTTATGTATTGAGGAGCGAACCCTTATTCTATAAAAGGGACTCCCTCACTTTCATTGAAAGATCACCCATGATTTATGTATTGAGGAGCGAGCCCTTATTTTATAAAAGGGACTCCCTTACCACCATTAGAGAGCATCGCCGCCTACTGAGCAACCGTCTCACTGCGAGCATCAACTCTAACCCATCACTTATGTATTGAGGAGTGAGCCCTTATTCTATAAAAGGGACTCCCTCACCTTCATTAGAGAGAAACGCCGCCAGCTGAGCAACCGCCTCGCCGCGAGCATCAACTCTAGCCCATTATTTATGTATTGAGGAGCGAGCCCTTATTCTATAAAAGGGACTCCCTCACCTTCAAACGCCACAAGCCAAGCCAACCAAGGCAACATAAGCTACAAGCAAAGCGGCCTCGCAACATGTGCTACTTCTAGTTGAGCATCATTTCAGATTGGGCACCGCCTCATATCGAGCATCAGTTACTTCGGCCCACACATGGACTGAATTTCAAGTCTCCAGCCAAAAGACTCTCTTGACTGAAGACTTGGGGGACTACTGTTTATACCATATTTAGGGCCTCGTATATTTGGGCCTTGGGCCTTGTATTTGGGCCTCACACTAAAGCCCATACTTTGTAAAAGAGGAGGAGCCCCTTATTCTATAAAAGGGGACTCCTCCCCTCATTCTGGAAGAGGCTCATTCTCACCCTCAGAGGCTCTCCTTCCTTCTCCCCCACCCTCCTTTCTCCGGGGGACTTCCCCCAAACACTTGTATCCATACACATACAGAGAAACAATATCAACTACAGTGTGGACGTAGCCCAAGCATTGGGGTGAACCACGATAAAATCCTTGTGTTCTTTGTGTTCTTCGTGTTCTTGAGCGTTTGTGCAGATTCACGGTCGGATTTACGTTGTTCCAAGACCATCCCGGTTTTGTGCATCAACAAGGTTAATATTTCTTTTTAGTATATCCTCTTATTACCAGTTAAGCACAGCAATTAATACACTTTCATACTAGGCCTCTAAAGTTCAAGCATGCTTGAGAGAGTCTGAGACAGAGTAATGAGTTCACATACACGCAGGCATATGTGTCCGCAACACCCAGTAGAATCCGTTATCTCTATTTTCTAAGCATTGCTTTTGCCAATGCTAGTTTAAGCATAGAATTCATCCAAAATGATACAGCTTAAATAGCTTGAGTAACTACTATCATGATTTCAAACATCTGCATAGAATTTTTTTATTATTATTATACATAATATGTTGTAAAAAGAGTGAGATAACAATTAGACACAAAACTGAACAAATGTGCGAATCTAAGGGCAAGCAGCTTCCTCAACAGGAGAATTTTGGGGTGGAGGTTACCTGTGCTTGAGTCAAGTAAAGTCCAGGTTGGAATGCAGCAGCATCTTGGCCCATCCCTCTTGTTTCTTGACCGGCAGCTTCAAATGCCCAATCTGGCACCCGAATCATATCAACCAAAACCTTAACAATGAGGAGAAATCATTACTATGAATGATAGGAAGAACTGGATCAACACAGAATAAAAGAACTTTGAACACTTAATCGGCAATCAACAGAAAGTGGGCGTGTTACATAGTCAAAACAGCATTATCATATATTGTCTATCTGGTACAATAGAAATACTGGCATGAGCTAGTATGAGGAATAAAAACACTACGGGTCACCAATGAGAGGCTTAAGAGTGTGCGACCACAGCAATAAAATTATGTTTGTACTACTATAAGTTAATATGCATTCATAAATATTACAATAAAGGACACTTTCATAATGGGAAAACAAAAAATGACGTTTCAGTGTTTACCCCATATTCTGACACAGGAATCCCTTGCTGAGCTCGCAGTAAGTGTGCCTCCCTTCGTGTCAACCACTGAAAAAAAGGGTTTGGAAATTAGGATAAGAACATCAAAATTCGAAATAAAATGTCCTGGTTGAATCTAGAAAATGGACAAAGCGCCACTAACCTTCCCAATTGACATGCAAGCAATGCAAAGTAGTGCACAGTAGCTAAAAAGTAACCAAATGAGAAAACCCCACTTCTGACCACTTTCAGGCAACTGCAAGCATTAAAATGCATTAGCACCGCCACTAAGATTGTTTAAACTTTAAAACACCACTGTTCTGCCAATGAACTAAGAAATATAACTTACACAGTCCTTCGATTTGTGAAACCACAGTGTGCCAAGCACTGTCCAAGTCCAAAGAAATGGATAAAGCAGCAGAGAAAGAATCGAAAGGACCACTACTCTTCCGCAGAAACGAGCATATCTTTGCTGCCACCCAAAATCCCTAAAACCACAACAATTCGAAGGGAAACAAAAAGGGTTTATGAACCATTCAAACTACAAATTGAATAAACTATGTAGCAGAGAAAGATTAACTAAAGAAATGGCCTTACAAACCCATTCCAGAGGCAAGCCCATTATCCACAAACATCAACATCCGAAAAACAAACACAGTAGTGTAATCAACCTGAGATTAAAGCAAACATATTTCAAATAATCCCATATCAAAATTGCTTGGAATTCAGAGAATATATATAAATATCTATAAACCTACCACGATCCATATGTGCAACGGGTACACACAAGTATGGTACCGCTTCCAATTAATTCCAACAATCACTCTGTCACCAAACCCGTTAAAGAAAACGAAAAATTGGGAAAATTGGGATTCCAGCCAGAAAATAAAAACCCTAATTTACAAGAAATCAAAGGATACACGCTCGTCGCGAGCATCGACAAGAAGAACCCATCGTACCTGCAAATGCAAAATCGTAGAAAATTCGACATCGAAATCCCTAAAACCCACACACAGAAATCGAGCGGCGGATTGAAAGAAAAGAAAGAAAGATGACTTACCACTTGAAATCGACGCCTCGGATGGCCATGGCGGACGGTGAGCTGTGCAGAAGAACCTTACACAGAAGACGACAGCGAATTCCAAGACCCGACGATGCTCAATTGAAGAGATAAATTCTTGCAATCCTTCGTACGCAGAGATTGGGAGGAGGGAGATTCCGGAGAGAACAAAGCTGGCGAACAAGAAAGAGACTGATGAGAGAGAGAGAGTGTGAGAGACTGACGACGACTTACTGTGAACTTTTGCTGACTGGTAATCTCTCTTCTTCCCAATTACTTGACGGCGTTATGACGGGCGTGAGTTTACTGCCTTTTACTTTTTGTTAAAGGTTAATTATATTAACACCCCACAAATTGTTGAATAAACCCCACAAACTTAATACACCCCACATTTATTTTTTCACTTAAAAATTATCTTAATACAACCCACTTACTTTCCCATAATACCCCCCACACCCCACATTTTCAATATACATCTTATATTTTGTACCTACACTCCACATTTCTCAAATCTTATAACATTCATTTTTAATTTTCAGGGATTGAATCTAACCATATGAACACTAAAAGATGAATATGAATATAGAAGTTTAAATAATGCAGCAAACGCGAGATTAAATAATTATCAATGTCATCGAAATCACTAAAACAATGAAAACTATGAAGTCTTACCTCATGTGAAGCTTCTGAAACATCGATTTCGTGTTGCATTCGTCAAAAACAATTTTTCTTAATCAACATGTTTGATAGTTGAGAAGATAAATAATACGCTAAAAGTGATTTGAGATGTATTTATAAATCTTTATTTTTTTAAAAACCTAATAAGGTCAAAATTGTCATTGCATAGTGGAGTAAATAAGTCATTTAATATTAAATTTTAATGTGAGGTGTATTCAACATTTTGTTAATTTTAATTTATATTTATTTTTTTATTATTTTTAATCTTTATGCAAAATGTATTTTTTTTAACACGGACGCTATGCGCGATTTAAAAAAAAAATTAAGGAGAGGAGGATCATACCCTTGACTTCGAATGTTACTAGGCAGAGGTGAATATTCTTAACCAAATGAGATACAAGTTTCTTTCAAACGTGGTAAAATTCAGGCTATTAAATTGAATTAACCCTATTGTTTTCCAGTTGTTGCCATGTTCATCCTTATTTTATTAAAGATTTGTTGTCTTTGAACATAACATAACATTGAGTAAAAAAATGGAGTTTTAACGAAAAGCCCACAATACTGTTCACTTTAACGAAAAACCATAGTTTTACACTAAAAAGTCAAACCTGATACTATTCACTTTACCCTTTATTTTGTCCTTATTATTAAAACTCAAAGTTTTCAAGTCATTTTCATTAGTTTTCCTTAAAAAAAAAAAAGAGTTTTAACAAAACACTCTCGGTACTGTTTACTTTTAACGAAAAATCACATTTTTACCTTTAACTGACACTATTTACTATACCTTTAAAAAAGACTTTTCGTTAAAAGATAAGTTTTTTATAACTTTTCGTTAGTTTTCGTTAAAAACTACTCCAATGTAGGGGCAAATCTTGAATGATCAGTCCACCGACCGACCACTCACATTCTGTAACTATCGTGCAAGATTTATCCCGTATCGGAGAAAATAGCACATTTCAGTATCTTGTGTTTGGAAAGATGATTACGTTGGTTACAATTTGGTGGCCTTAGGCATTTATATACAGCTGATGCAGGTTGCTTGTAAGTAGGTACACTATTGGTATCAACAAATCTGACTTCTGGTGCAAAAGAAAGTCCCCTTCCCCTGTGTAAATCTTAAAACAATTAAGCCAAGATCATCGAACTTCATGATTTTCACATACAAATAAAATGCGGAAATACATTAAACAACCAAGCGTATCTTAATCCATCACAACGAACGCTATGAGATCCCAAACGGATTCTGTTAGCGGCGGAGGAAATAGGTGTTCTCTCTCTTACCTCTATTTGCACGTGAAAACCCTAATCGTGTTTTTCCTATCAAGTGCATATTAGATGGGTATATGCAATATATAAAAGTGAGGCAGGGAGAGGATCCGTTTCCATTTAAAGCCCATAATCAATTACCACCTATCACAGTAATTTGATAGGAAACATTTCTCATAATTTGACCAATAGGATTATTTACAAATAATAATATCCGTTAAACCCTACATATCATATGAACCGTGTCATATGGACCACTTTAGAATATTAAAATATTCTTACACCCTGTGCCTGAAACTCAAAAGAATTACCACTTACAATGCTTCCTTCGAC
Source organism: Malus sylvestris (assembly GCF_916048215.2). Classification (NCBI taxonomy): domain Eukaryota; kingdom Viridiplantae; phylum Streptophyta; class Magnoliopsida; order Rosales; family Rosaceae; genus Malus; species Malus sylvestris. The sequence continues at coordinate 30,179,681 of NC_062265.1, forward strand.
ACGATAATCGCGTTAAAGTAAAGAGTTTCGGATTACCTGCGCAAGTCGAGTCCAATTATACCAGCTTGCAGGACTGTCAAATTGTCCGAGTGTGGTGAGACAATGATCACAGTGTCTTCAGAGTACTAAGTTTTGAGTACGGATATGAGTTGTATCACCCGAACGAACACGTCTGAGACGCTCTCGTTTGGAGAAAGAGTATCTGATGCATATACCTGATGTGAACTAGCAGAAGAAATGATCATACTTTGCTACTTGGTTGAAAGGAAAAAAAATCCTGATGACTTAAAGATATGGTTGTAAATTGGAAATGTTTACTTCTGAAACAGCTTCCAATCCACAGGCGAAATATATACCTGATGTGAACTAGCAGAAGAAATGTATACCTGATGTGAACTAGCAGAAGAATTGCTGGTTGGTGAGCCGAACTGGGGGCATCTGGAAGAGGCCGCGAGCAAAGGCTGCTTCTTGTGCTGACATGGGGCTGAGAAAATTGTGTGCAAAAGGGGTTGCGGCGATGGATACGGTGAGGGCGGCTAGGAGGCTGCAGCGGCCGATGGGTGGAATGATTTGATGGGTTTTGAGTTGTTGACGATGGATTTTGAGGAGTAGGAGGAGGGCGGGGGTTAATGGAGGAAGCTGTTGCTAGCATTTTTGGCGGGTATATTGGGGGCGGACCGGAGTGAGCCTTAACAAACTTAACTCGGATAAATTTTGCAGTATGATCGGAAACAAACAGTATATCATTTGTTATTATATAAATAGTAGGATATGTGTATTAAAATGTTAATAATTTAAAAAATAATTTTTTTTACCATTTATATATAAACACGTGATGTACTTCTTATTTTCTCGTCACAATGAAAATTTTCACCCTTTGCTCTATTTCTCTGACAGTTTTCACTTCCTCCAACCAAATCCAAGCCGATATATGCGACCAATGGGATCTGGAACGACATGTAGTTTACATCCAAGCCCAATATTTTGTCAGCACCAAGCCCAGAAAATACAGGTCCTAAACATTCAAGTCTCCGGCTCAGCCCACTACTGCCTTTGTCTCCCTCGAACATGTAAATCTATGCGATATTGTACATAAGTCGTTAACACGATACGAAATTGCATGAACTCTTTGGTGCATAAGTCAGGTTTATCAAGTCTTATTGATAACGTTTGGACCCATTAATCTAAAGGTTCGTGTCATGTTAATCTGTGACATCTATTTTCACTTGTTTAGATTTAGAATCTTTTAATCAAAAGATACAAATTTTATTTACTAACTTGTGAAAGTACACCAAACATGTGTACAAGACGATGGCAAATAAAAACAATAAATTCACAAGGGCAAAATTAACATAAACAAAAATTGCATTAACAACTATAAAACCTACATGACAATAATCAAGTTTAATCTCTTATCAACGTACACAACTTAAAACACCCTAATTAAAACCTAAAAACCACCACCACATGAATGAGCGCCACCAGCAAATCAAGTGCATCTAGTCAACATTTTTCCATCTAATGATAGAAGCCAAAGAGAGACTACATACAAAATAAGTGCAGAAGATTTGAACTCCCAGCAAACAAAGTGCATCTAGTCAACATTTTCCCATCAAACTCTACAACAACAACAACCAAGTTTTATCCCACTAAGCGAAGTGTATGTGAATTCTAAAATGCTATTGCGCACAATTTTACGCCAAATCTTCCGTTAGCTCCAAGCTCGTAATAAAAGAAAACCTTCGTTCGTTGGTTATAAAAACACAGATTGAATGTACTAAAAAAGTGGCTACTTGTTGCTTACAACTTTTTAGAAATGATCTCATAGAAATTGCCAAGTGAATAACCCCTTTGTTTATAACAAAAAACAAAGTACTGGCCTCTTAATCCAACAAGAAAAATAATAAGAATTTGTAGCTGTAGCTTCTAATTAACTAGATGTATTTGTTGGCTACTGATGTTTTATATATACATAGTGCCAGCAAATGAGTTCCTAGATAGCTGGGACTAGGAACTGAAATGCACGCTGCACAAAATTAGTGGGCTACTGAGGCCAAAAATATGAAGCATCTTTGCCTTGGTAGTATTATAAACTCGCAGCTCTGGGATTTTACCAAACCCATACTTAACATTATCTAGTTCAGCTGGCTGCAGGCTGCAGCTATCCTTTCGATGTTCGAGTCCCTCTCCCCTTGAATATGGTTATATAAATCTCACTCCTGTTTTCCATAACTGAGATCTGTCAAGCGTGAAGACACAATGACGAGAAAATTTTCATTGTGATCGGAACACAGGTTGTACATCCTGCATTTTTATATAAGTTATGAAATTTTTTATTTTTTAAGTTATTAAAATTTTAACACATATATCTTATTAATTATATAATGACATATAATGTATCATTTTGTGTTCTGATCACATTGAAAAATATATCCCCAATGACATATGACATGGTTCTCTGAAACGAGCCAGTTGCTCCTGTCCACATGCACAAGATTAAATATATATATGCTCTTGATTTCCTAAAACTCTATATGAAGTAGGCCACACCTTTTTCCAGGTTTCACTCTTCAATTTAGGAAAACATGAAACGGAGAGTGTTTTTAGATAGGTTGATCATATTCACACATTTATTTTTATCTCTTACATATCATTTTTAAATTTTAACCGTTTGATCAAATGAATTGAAAAAAAATAAATGAACAAAAATTAACAATGGTGTGGTTGAAGTAAAAAAAAAATGTGAATAACACTACGTATTCTTCAAATATTATTATTTGAATGAAAGATAGTCGTATCGTTATCAACTCAAAAGTTGTTAATAGTATCTTATTGTATTGATAGCAAATAGTCTCAAATAAAGTAATCAATATGTTGTTGTTATACTGGTAGTGATATAAGAAGTGATTGTCTTAGTCTCTTTTTTTTACTTGGCGCTCTTTCATTTTCTTTTTTCTAACATTTTATTAATAAAGCTCGAACAGTACATCAAAATCATGCACAAGACAAATGTTTTAACATAACTACAAAATTAATAACCTCAAAAGACTAAACTAATGCATACAACACCGGCACAAGCAACTAAAAAAATTCGCTACACCAAAATTTAGCATAGTTCGTGTTCAAACCAACACAACCCAAAACAACCAAAACACTAAATTGAATCATAGCCCTAAACTATAACTACCACCATGAATCAAAAGTACACCATAGATTCCACCGGATCTAAGACAGTGTTTAAAATAGCAATATCGGTTGAAATAGTGATATGCAAATTTTTAGAATTATCGATGAATATATCGATATCCGTTGCCTTTAACGAAAATTCTGAAAATTTGCCATGGGTAATTCTCAAAAAAATTAAAAGTTTGGACTCTGCAATGGGTTCAAGCAAAATTTTATGTATTGATATCATCGATAGCCTTTCACCTAAATTTCATCCCCCCTTTCCATATCGATCCTTGACTTTCAAATATTTCGACGAAAATATCCACTTTTATTGATATTTTAAACACTAGATCCAGGCAAGAAGAACTTGTTGAATAATGACGGATATGAAGAAGATCAATCTCCAATGATTCATCTACGCATAATAGCAGCTAAGAGTCATCATCAAACAAGGTCGGCCAAAATCACAAGGGCAAATCATAATGAAGTCCTTCAACTTTGAGGTGGAAATTTAGAGAAAGCGTTTTTGGAGAATGATGAAAATGAGGGATGAGCAAGGAGGTGACTTTTTTTTTTTGTCAGAACAAAAAAGAAGTGATTGTGAATTGAAAATTGGCAAAGACTCAGATTAAGTCCCACAAGAAACTAGTTATTATTACGAAAAATATGAACAAGAACAATGAGGGGTTTTCTCCTCCACTCTTCCTCTAGAGTTTTCGTTCTCTTTTTTCCTTTAATTTTATTTTTCTAACATTAATAAAGCAATAGACAAAAATAAAGAAAGTGACTACACAAAATGAGAAATTGGGAATCACTCCCCTAGTGATATTTGAGAGCTGTTCCCAAAAGAAAAACCAACACTTCTACTTAATATGTGCTTTGTACGATATGCATATTCAAAATTTCAAATTAGTAATGTCACATCTACCATTTCTTTATCTGCATTATTATCTGCAGAGTGCAGACTTATACATTGCTGGATATGTATCCAGTTCTATATGCGTAAGTGCTTTTGAAATAAAGCAACAGTTTTGCCCAGAGCAAAGCATATAGCACTCAGAAAAAGCAAGCCACTGTAGTACCTCTTCAGCTATATATTCACTGAAAAACCCTATTTTTCACTCCTCTCTCTCTCTCTCTCTTCCCTCCACAACATGAAAATCTTCCTCTTGTTCTTCTTCTTATTATTCGCACTTTTCCAGGTAAGAAAACTATTGCAAACAACAAAATTCATATTTCACTTACAGTTTATAATGCATGTTCATGCAAATTTATATACACACATACATATATCTTCCAAACCCTAATTAACTTCATTTTTGCATGTCCATGCAGGTCTCAGTAGCGAGCACAAGCAATGAAACTACAAACAACCCTTTCACTCCCAAAGCCTCACTCAACCGCTATTGGGACACCCACATTTCCAACAACCTCCCAAAACCCGCCTTCCTCTTCGCCAAAGCCTCCCAACTCGACCCAGTCAACTCAACGATTCTCACCAAACTCGCCGCTCAAAACTCACTGTCCTCCCACTTCACCTCCTTCTGCTCCCTAGCCAACCTCTGCTGCTCCTTCGACTCCTCCGCCGAAACCCACCAACAAGACATCGCCACCCGCCACCCCAAAAACGCAAACTTCGCCGTCTACGCCGACAAGAACTTCGCCAACTACGGCTCCTCCCAACTCGGTGGAGTCGACTCGTTCAAGAACTACTCGGAAGAGTTGAACTCGCCCCGCGACTCGTTCAAGAAGTACAGCAAGGGCTCCCACTCGCACTTGGAGAAGTTCACGTCCTACGCCCACGATGCCAACGTCGCAAACTCCAACTTCACCAGCTACGGCGCCGACTCGGGCGGCGGTTCGGGCGAGTTCACCAGCTACGACGACCGAGTCAACGTCCCTAGCCTCGGATTCACATCCTACGACTCGAACGCCAACGACCACCGTCTCTCCTTCACCGGGTACGGCCACGACACCAACTCGGGCTCTGAATCTTTCACCAGCTACGGAAAATCCGGCAATTCTAACCCGAACCAGTTCACCAGGTACGCTGAAGGTTCGAACATAATAGGGTCGGGTTTCACGGGTTACGGAGAGTCCGGGAACGGCCAAAACGATTCGTTTACAGGGTATGGGCAATCTGGTAATAACCCACATAACAATTTCAAGAGCTACGGCGCCGGCGGGAATGCCGGGCTCGATGGGTTCTCCAATTACCGGAGCTGGGCGAATGTCGGCGACGATACGTTTCAGTCGTACGCGAGAAATTCAAATTCCGGAAAAGTGAGATTCTCGAATTACGGGAAATCGTTCAACCCCGGAAACGACTCGTTCAAAGAGTACGGAGCCGGGTCGAAGGGTCGGACCACCGTCGGGTTCAAAACGTACGGTTTGGGTCGGAGTTTCAAAGAGTATGCCAAAAATGGCGTCACTTTTGCAGAGTATAACGATTTGAGCAGCGTAGGAACCCATTCGACTGAAAAGGAGTCTAGTGGCAGTGCTGTAAATAGGTGGGTTGAGCCCGGCAAGTTCTTCAGGGAATCAATGTTGAGGCAGGGGAATGTAATGGTGATGCCCGACATTAGGGACCGAATGCCGGAAAGGTCGTTTTTACCCCGGGGGATTTTGTCGAAATTACCTTTTTCCACGTTGAGGATGTCGGAGATTAAGGAGATATTTCACGCACCGGAGAACTCCGCCATGGAGCGCGTGCTGACGAACGCGCTGGCCGAATGTGAGAGGGATCCGAGCCCGGGCGAAACCAAGCGGTGCGTGGGGTCGGTTGAGGACATGATTGACTTTGCAGTCTCGTTCCTCGACCGCAATGTGGTGGTCCGGACCACGAAAAATGTGAGCGGGTCAAAGCAGAAGGTGATGATCGGAGCGGTCAGCGGAATCAACAGCGGAAATATAACCAAATCGGTTTCGTGTCATCAAAGTTTGTATCCCTACTTACTGTATTACTGCCACTCGGTGCCTAGGGTTAGGGTTTATGAGGCTGATATCCTTGATGTGGAGAGTAAGAGCAAGATCAACCACGGTGTTGCCATTTGTCACATGGACACGTCATCGTGGAGTCCGGGACATGGTGCATTCGTGGCACTGGGGTCCAGTCCGGGAAAAATTGAAGTCTGCCACTGGATATTCGAGAACGACATGACGTGGACAATTGCGGATTAAGGACTGACACTGTTTTGTCTTCCATGTTTCACTGAGATTTATTGTGGTAATTAAGAAGCTTTTTGGTTCGGTGATTTCATTGTTTTATATATGGTTAAAGTTTGGGAGTTTGTTAGTTCAATGTCTGCTTTTCTTTTGCTTTTAATTTTTAACAGACAAATGCTTTGATTTCACACGAATCATTGATCCAGTTAGCTAGCTAGGTTTGGCTCTTAAATCTTAATACTTAATTGAGTTTGAATTCATGCTTTCATCCAAACCGGGCAATCATAGATAGATAATTGATTTTTGTTCATTGATTTCAAATCATTTGATCAGTTGAAAATTAAGAGGAGTGTGTGATAGGTAAAATTAAGTGTGTACTCAAAACTCATATTTGATTTTAACAATTTGGTTATGTGCATTGGAGGTTATTGGACTCAAAACTCAAATTTCAATTTTTGGGATTGAATAACATTTTTCCTAGTTGGCATGAGCGCCACCTTGGAATCAAATCTCATTTAAAATGCAAATTTGGGTCTCACTTTATCTCAGAACTCATATTTAAATTTTAAAGTCCATGTACATTAGAGATGTTTTGCTTTGTATTTATACTCAAATCTCATAACATATCATATTGCCTAATTATTTTATATGCATGCTGAGCTAGGGCACCTTGACATTGCATAATAAGAAGTAATATAAACAAGCCATGCACAAACACAAAGGAAAAAGAGAGTTGCAACAAGAAAAGGAGCGAAAAGGGGGTGAGATAAATAAAGGACAAATATTTATAAGGAAGAGATTGAGATCCTAAATCAAAAGACATATAGAAGAATGAAGATCAATATGATCTGAAGGAAGGAAGGAAAAAAATCTTTGCTGGGTATATATGTGCAACATTCTACATACCATCAAGAGAAATTTTTTTTAAATGTGTCAAGAACACGACCTAATATACTAAATATAATAATATAACTAGTTGGAGCACTACTAAGCTGCATTCCCAGTATGCTGACAAATCTCTACCCATCAGGGCCATCACTCTAGAACTCTCCAAGCTAGTGACGGTTCAAAGTTTGCTAAGACAGCTGAAGGAGCTAGGTAGCAGTCTAGACACTCTTAAGAAGACTACTACTATTGCGCGTGTTGAGAAAATTTGAGTGTGCATGCGATGCAATAAAAAATAAAAGTAGATATATACGCTGTCCACGCATGCAAACTTTGGCAGCTTTTTTTTGGCCTTCGAGTGTGCACCGAAAGAAAAAAACTGCACCATCATGCATTTGCAACAAATACTCAAAGTGCTAGCTGCTGGTGGTGGCCGTGGCACAGTTTGGCCTTTGTGGCATGATTAGAAGCAAATGTCGGGACCGGCCAGGCCCACTAACTAGATATGGCAATATCCTACGTGATTCATTAACATAACATGAAAGGATAAAAAAATTTAAATGTTTGGGTTTAACCCTTAATGAGTTAGGGTTAAAGCAGGTGGACCAGTTAGCTAGTCATCTGACTGATATGAGATCACTTTTGAATTTATGTCTTAAGTTGACGGATCCGGAAATTCGAATAATTTATTTTAAATTTTATGGTCCCTATTAGCCCAACCTATTGGATTTCTCCACACAAACTCAAGCCCTTGAATGCCCTGAATCTCTCTCTTGAACGATCCGAATTTTCAGATCCGTTAGTTCCGGATATAGAAATTTGAAGATGATCTTTTTATATTTCTCATTAAGATAATACATATTATATAATAATTTATTAGTTATGTACAACATGTCTATATTTTTATCCCTGTGGCTCCACTAAAACAACTTCAACCCTACTTGTTGGTTGACTCGTAGAATCCTAGGATGATAGAATTATTTCTTCCTTTTTGTCCTTCTTCATTATTTAAAACATTTATAGTATTTAAAAAACTACTATAATTACCAAACCTAAAAGCTAAATAAATAAATTAGCATTAAACTTTTATACCCTTTCCCATTCAGAGTTTTTCCTTGTGCATCTTTGGAACTCTTTTATGAATCAACGAATAGGTAATTCATAACACTAAATTTACAATTTTCCAAATTGACGAACAATACAGCCTTCATTAATTCATCTTCAATAACATTGATAATGATGTGATTATGAGAAGATCGCAGACTATAAAAAGTCATCGAGAACTGATTTTACTAAATTGTTTTATGAATCATTGTAAGGTTTAGCATGATTGTGAAGGTTTATCATGATTATAATTCTATCTTGGCCGCCGCTCCACTTGTGAATGTTTAGCAAATTAATTAGGTGTTATGGATTAATGAGGATTAGTCTATTTGATACTGCTATATGTTCCGGCAAAGAGAACAAAATTTTGAACTTTGCGTTGAAGGGAAGAAAAAGATATGAGATGGAGAGAGTTGTTCTGAAATCTCAACTTGTAGAACGGATGAACATGATTTGACACATATCTATTTTGTACTAGCATAGCATGCATTTTGGATATCATCATTGCCAGTGCCTGTTGATTAAGGAGAAGGGATGAACATGATTTGACACATATCTATTTTGTACTAGCATAGCATGCATTTTGGATATCAGCATGCATTAAGGAGAAGGATTGTCTGCGCTCTTTTTTTTCATGTCTTTCCATGTCCTTCTGTTTATGTGGTCACGGTTAAGCCACGTCAACATTTTATATTACTATTCATTTTTGTCTTATTATTTTTATAAAAAAAAAATATAAAATGTTAACGTGACTTAACCGTGACCACACAAAACAGGAGGGCATGGAAGGGCATGGAAAAAAGGAGGACAGACAATCCTTGTCCGTTGATTAATGTATTGATGTGCTAAAAATTGTATAGAATATTTTATACTGTGATACCGATAATAGTTTACAATGGGAGCAACCAATCTTCCTCTAAACTTTATTAATTTGTTAGAAGAAATACTCTGAATTTAAATCTCATGAATAATAATGATTGAATACACATATATAACAAAAAAATTCTTTACAATTAGTTAAATTGTATGTTGCTATAGCTGGAGGGCAATTTAGGGTTCATTTGAAAGTACTTTTTGTAGAATTATCGAAGAGACGGGTTGAGGACCCACTTCTAACAACACCGATATTGTCCCTAACTTGATAATTACCACCCGCACAATCCGTCAGCTGCGTGGTTTTACCACAAAAGACCTCGGTGTTAGTTAGAGTGAGGTAATTCTATTTAAATTGCTTTTCTCCTTTCCCTCTAGCCAATGGGGGATTCAACACGCCTCTGCACATGAAACGCCATTTTTGTGGGTCACACATAAAGATCCACACATCAGCAACCACGTGGAGCCAAATGGACTCACCCCTACACGCATGGCCAATAGACCCACCATCATCGCATTGGGCCAAGGGGACCCACCCATCACGTGGCAGTACGAGGCCGTTCTCTGGCTTTGATATCATGTAGAATTATCAAAGAGACAGGCCAAATGCCCACTTCCAACAATATCGATATTATCCCCAACTTAGTAATTACCACCTGCACAATCCGTCAGGTGTGAGGTTTTATCACAAAAGGTCTCAGTGTTAGTTAAAGTGAAGTGAAAATATTTAAACTATTACTTAATTTTAGTACCGTCGATGTGGGATTCAACACAGCCCCTTATGTGGGAGATCTACACATCAGCAGCCAAGTGGAGCCAAGGGAGACTCACCCTACACTAGTACAAAAACATATTTGCGTGACGCAGCAAATTTCGTCGCGCAAAGTATGTTTGTAGGACGCTAAACACAAAACGTTGCGCAAACAGTCTTTGTGTGACAAAGACTGGCGTTGCGCTGCGACGAAGGTTCACCTACGTCGCGCAAAGTGCCATTGCACAAAGACCTTTTGCACGACGTTTCACGCAAGATTTTGGCGCTAAACCAAGAATGCTTTACCTTTTTTTTTTCAAATTTGCGCGACGCAGGTGCACTTACGTCGTACAAAGCTATTTTGTGCGACACAGGGTGCACCTACGTCGCGCAAAACAACTTTGCATGATGCCTAGCTTTGTCGCGCAAAGTCAACACGAAAATGTCACTTCTTATCTTTCTTTCCTGTGTTCTAACACAAGTCAAAAGCTTCATAGTTGCCTTCCCCTCTTCCTTACCTGCAGACCTCCATAACCGTCTGATCACACTTAAGTGATTCAAAACCTCTATGGTATTCTTCCATTTTTATATATGATTGTATTGAAATTTTGGTTAATATTACCCAATATATTGAAAAATTTGATCTTTTTTGTTTGTTTGTGAATGACTAATTACTTGTTGGGATCAAAATATGCGGAAATTAACCCATGATTAATGTAGTGATAGATGTGTTAATTCTTTGTTCTATGAAAATTGGGGGTTGTCAAGTGTTTCAATTTCTTAATGTGAGTTGAAGGGTTATTCATGATTCAAAAAATGTGAAAAACTTTGGAGAATTTTAGTTGGAAGTTCTTCGTTCGACATTACATTATTCCGAATTCTAAAAGGGAATTCTATGTAATTGATACGTTTTCTTCTTAAACACATTTAATTCTTAAATCAACTTGTGAGTGTGAATGGTATTTATACAATCAGGATTCATGTGGTTATTAGTATACTAAAGTGTGTGCATCGGTCTTTGTGGAGACAACCATTGGTAATTATAGAGCTGTGCATGGATAACATTGATGGATGGTCACTTCTGTGTGTTGTAATCTTGGTTCGGTTTAGAACAAATTTTCAAAACATACAACGCAAATAAATAAAAAATTCAAAGTTTGGAAGAATTGAAAAGAAAATCAGAGGGGTTAGGTTTGGATTTTGGATGTCATTTGGTTATTTAAAATATAACTTTGCGCGACGTACCAGCCAATGCGTCACGCAAAGGCTATTTGTGCGACGTACAACCGCGTTGCGCAAAGTCTTTCTAATACTTTCATCAAGTATAACATAAGATTTTGTGGTATCCACTTGTGTAAATATTTTAAATTGACGATCGAATCAGTTCGTTGTATTCATATATGGTCAAGGAGTGTAGCTATAAAAAAATCATCAAAATAGGAGTTAAAATAACCGTTAAATCGTGATTTTTTGTTTATAACTGTCAAAAAGTTTTGTCCCGTTACTTGATATCTGAATGTTTATTTTCTTGCGATTTTTGGCGTATGCAATCTCGAAGTATATACAAACAAGTTTGACGGTTGGATCGTTGAAATTAGTTTCATACAATGTGTATCCCATCAAAACGATAGATTCCCTAACATTGATAGTTTATTTATACTTTCATCAAGTATAACATAAGATTTTATGGTACCCACTTGTGTAAATATTTTAAATTGACGATCAAATCAGTTCGTTGTATTCATATACGGTCAAGGGGTGTAACTGTAAAAAATCATCAAAATTGGAGTTAAAATAACCGTTAAATCGTGATTATTCGTTTATAACTGTCGAAAAGTTTTGTCCCATTACTTGATCTCTGAATGTTTATTTTTTGGCGTATGCGATCTCAAAATATATACAAACAAGTTTAACGATTTGTTGACCCTAAAAACTACCAAGCCTACGTGGCGCGCAAGCCGAGTAACTAATGAGCTAACTACGTCTTTTGGTTGTAAGCGGGCATGCCAACTCGTCGGTCGAGCTCGGCCGATGGGTAAAATGTGTTGATGTTGCATTGGGTGCGCTGCTAACTTCTTGATCTTGTGACTGCGATTGAGGAAGGAACACGTCTCAGCCTTCGGATTATAGAGCCTGAAGACAAGGCTGCTAGTTCTATGAAGTTCAATATCAAATTCGGCTTTCAATGTGCCAAATGTAGTAACTTGTAACACTTCACTTCATCGAGAAGGCTGATGAGATGACCTCTGCCAATAAGGATTCGAAAATCCTTCTCGACCGAGACTTGGATAGATAACCAATCGGCCATGACACAATGTTGCTTATCCAAACTGAAGATGTTCGCCGGTTGCTTTCACAGTGTTGTTTATCCAAACTAAAGATGTGTTGGCGAAAAAGAAAATAAGAATCTCAAGATGTTTGAGAGATTTCGTGTAAAGCAAGGGTTTGCACATGACAGTTTGTGTGTTGAGTTGAAGGTCGTCTCTCTATTGCGGAATGCCTTGATATTTATAGAGATCTGCAGGCCCAAGTTACAAAAACCAATCCTAATTGCACTGTGACTCTGAGTCTTTATTGGTTGCCAACCCTACGTCTTATCAAAACTTGCCATCATTTTGCAACCTGATGCAATCTTGTTTTTAATTAATAACCTTTATCCATTATCATCATAACCTTCTGCCGAAGACCACGCATGCATGATGACTCCTTCACCAACTTAAACTTTAAAAACTAACTTTAATTGATGAAATATAATCACAATATCCCTTAGATACAGCCACATACACCAATCATATCCATGAATTCCAAGTCAACTTGAATTGTACCACCCACTTTTATATCATAAATAGGTCTTTGGTTTTAATAATAATTGGCCACGTAGGAGATTGCATGCACCTGGGGCCTGATAAGATGAGCCTATTCGAATGTCCCCCCGCGCTCATCTGAAGACGGATCAGATCATCTTTTTCCAAAACAACCAACTGGATATATCAAATATTAATTTTAAATATCTTAGTTATTATTAAGAGATAATATTATGATTAAAATCACAATATCATTTCTCAATACTAACTAAAAATCATTTCAACCACTTTATCATCTAACGGCCTAAAATCTTGCTCATTCAACGGCCTCAATTGCAGGGGCCGATGGTGTAAAAACGGGTTCAAGAACGATTGGATCGTTGAACTTAATTTCGTACAATGCGTTTCCCATCAAGTTCAATGATATATATATATATATATATATATTTACTAAGTAGATTTTAATTTATTTATTTTGTACTCATAAGCAAAAGGGAAAATAAAAACTTTGGGCATTCGTTTGTGGTATCCACTTGTGTAAATGTTTTAAATTGAACATCGAATTAGTTCATTGTATTCATATAGGGTTAAAGAGTATCTATAAAAAATCATTAAAATCAGAGTTAAAACTATCGTTAAATGGTGATTTTTCGTTTATAATCGTCGAAAATGTTTGTCCCGTTACATTATCTCTGAATGTTAGTTTTTTGCCATTTTTGGCGTATGCGATCTAGAAGCATATACAAACAAGTTTGACAATTGGATTGTTGAAACTAGTTTCGTACAACGCTTATCCCATCAAAACGATAGATTCACTAACACTTAGAGTTTATTAATAATTTCATAACGTATAACATAAGATTTTGTGGTATCCGCTTGTGTAAATATTTTCAATTGACGATCGAATTAGTTCATTGTATTCCTATAGGATCAAGGAATGTAGCTGTAAAAAAATCATCAAAATCGGAGTTAAAATAATCATTAAATCGTGATTTTTCATTTATAATCGTCGAAAAGTTTTGTCCTGTTACTTGATCTTTGAATGTCTGTTTTTTGCGAATTTTTGCGTATGCGATCTTGAAGCATATACAAACAAATTTGATTGTTGGATCATTGAAATTAGTTTCATAGAATGCGTATCCCATCAAAACAATATATTCACTAACACTGAGTTTATTTATACTTTCATTATGTATAACATAAGATTTTGTGGTATCCACTTGTGTAAATATTTTAAATTAACGATCGAATTAGTTCATTGTATTCATATAGGATCAAGAAGGGAAGCTGTAAAAAATCATTAAAATTGGAGTTAAAATAACCGTTAAATCATGATTTCTTGTTTATAACCGTCGAAAATTTTTGTCCCGTTACTTGATCTCTGAATTTATTTTTTTTGAGAATTTTTGCGTTTCCCATCAAGTTCAATGATATGCATATTTATTAAGTAGATATAAATTTATTTATTTTGTACGCATAACACTTAAGAAATTGAATGATATATATATATATATATATATTTATTAAGTAGCTTTAAATTTATTAATGTAGTTCCAATCGGGTTTTTGTTAGAAAAATATATTATTGTGGATTTTATGTAAAAAAAAAAAATTGAATTTGAAGGGAGTAAAGTGAAAATTTCAGTAAATTTTATAATGAATTTTTTTTAATATAACTTGCGCCATGAAAACTGTCGTCGCACAAAGTCAATGACTTAACATAAGATTTGTGGTATCCATTTGCGTAAATATTTTCAATTGACAATCGAATTAGTTCATTGTATTCATATATGATCAAGGAGTGTTGCTGTAAAAAATCATCAAAATCAGAGTTAAAATAACTGTTAAATCGTGATTTTTCGTTTATAGCCGTGGAAAAGGTTTGTCCCGTTACTTGATATCTGAGTGTTTGGTTTTTGCGATTTTTGGCGTATGCGATCTCGAAGCATATACAAACAAGTTTGATGGTTGGACCATTGAAACTAGTTTCGTACAATGTGTTTCCCATCAAAACGATAGATTCACTAACATTTAGAGTTTATTAATACTTTAATAAAGTATAACATAAGATTTTGTGGTATCCACTTGTGTAAATGTTTTCAATTGATGATCGAATTAGTTCATTGTATTCATATAGGATCAAGGAGTGTAACTATAAAAAATCATCAAAATCAGAGTTCAAATAATCGTTAAATCGTGATTTTTCATTCAAAACTGTTGAAAAGTTTTGTCTCGTTACATGATCTCTGAATGTTTGTTTTGTACGAATTTTTGCGTATGTGATCTCGAAGCATATACAAACAAGTTTGACGGTTGGATCGTTGAAATTAGTTTCATAGAATGCGTATCCTATCAAAACAATAGATTCACTACCACTTAGAGTTTATTTATACTTTCATTATGTATAACATAAAATTTTATGGTATCCACTTGTGTAAATATTTTAAATTAACGATCGAATTAGTTCATTGTATTCATATAGGATCAAGGAGTGTAGCTATAAAAAATCATTAAAATTGGAGTTAAAATAACCGTTAAATTGTGAGTTTTTGTTTACAACCGTCGAAAAGTTTTGTCCCGTTACTTGATCTCTGAATTTATTTTTTTTTGCGAATTTTTGTGTATGCAATCTCATCAAAACAATAGATTCACTAACACTTAAGAGTTTATTTATACTTTCATTAAGTATAACATAAGATATCAACTATTGTAAATATTTTAAATTGATGATTAAATTCATTTACTGTATTCATATAGAATCAAGGAGTGTAGCTGTAAAAAATCATCAAAATCAGAGTTAAAATAACCGTTAAATCGTAATTTTTCGTTTATAACCGTAAAAAAGTTTTGTCTCGTTACTTGATCTCTGAATGCTTAGTTTTTGCGATTTTTTGCGTATGCGATCTCGAAGCATATACAAATAAGTTTGACGGTTGGATCGTTGAAACTAATTTCGTAGAATGCGTATCCTATCAAAACAATAAATTCACTAGCAATTAGAGTTTATTTTAAATTTTCATTAAGTAAAATATAAGATCGTAGAATGCGTATCCCCCGTAAATTCCGTCCTCTGCAGACAGAGATTCAGAGACAGAAAACCTCAATTTCTTCGCAGCAGTACTTTCAGGAAATGTTGGTTCAGAGGAGAGTGATGACGTGGGGGTCGGTGGCTATGCCTCTCCAAACACTTGTCGCCGACGCGTCGCTTTTCACGTTCACGACTCTGATCGTTCTCAAGCTCCACCGTTCCGTCCGCTATCCTTGGTGGTTCGTAATTTTCTATTCCCTCTGCTTTTTTGTTGCCTGTTGTTTGGTTGCCGAGAAACTGAGAGAAAATAATAGGGGAAAAACGAAATCTTTCATATGCGTTTGAATTTTTTATTACCTGAGAGAGTATTAGATACCGTAGTTTTTTCGATTTTTACTGCATTGTTCTCGCAAACTAAAGGTACCCATTTGTGAGTTTGTGAAGTTTTTATTTCTTTGTTTAGAGAGTGAATTGCTGAGAATCCCCCTCAATTTTCTGTAGATACGGCCAACTTCCAACAATACTGATATTGTCTTCAACTTGGTAATTACCACCTGCACAATCCGTCAGGTATGAGGTTTTATCACAAAAGACCTCGGTATTAGTTGGAATGAGATTAGGGTATCTGAAACTCTTCTTTTGTCATTGATACGGTCGATGTGATACATTTCAACACGCCCCCTCACGTGAGACCTAATTAGCAGGTCACACGTGGGAGATCCACATATCGACAACCATGTGGAGCTAAGGGGCCTCACCCTACACGCGGGGCCAAGGGACCCACCATGGCTAAGGGGACCCACCCATCACGTGGTAGTACGGTACGAGTCTGCTCTCTGGCTATGATATCATGTAGAATTATCAGAGAAACGGGCTATACGGCCCACTTCCAACAACACCGATATTGTCCCCAACTTGGTAATTACCACCTACACAATCCGTCATGTGTGGAGTTTTATCACAAAAGGTCTCGGTATTAGTTGGAATGAGATTAGAGTATTTAAACTCTTCTTTTGTCATTAATATGGTCGATGTGAGACATTTCAACATTTCCCAGTAAAAAACTTGTGGGTTCTGCTTATTAATTTAAAAAGTTTCCTTCTTGGGCTCGTAGTTGATTCTATTGGGCATGCATTTTCAGTGATCGTGGAAGTTTCTTGCTCGAGATCTTTGGATTTTATGTGATGTTTTTAGTTAGTTTTTGTTATGCTTTCTGTTTCAAGTTCTTATGTGGACTACAATGTTTCGGTATCGGAAATTTCGATGCTCAATGATTCCATTTTGCAAGATTAGTTCAAACTGACCAATGCACTGCCAAATCTATAAAAAACAGAGTCGAAAACATACCAATTTAATTACGAACTTAACAAGGTGTAAGCCATTCATTGTTGGGGAAACTTGATATAACTCCAATTTTTTGAGCCAATAGTAGGAATAGTCCAATTTATTAAAATAAGTCCAATTCTTTAAATTTAATTATTTAATTATCAATAATTATCTCTTAAAAGAAAAAACTTATTCTAAAATCAAATTTCTTTCTAATTATCTCTTTGATTATTTCTTTTTATATATTTTTTTTGTTATTTCTTGTTCTTCCTCCTGCTTTAACCCATTTATAGATTTTTTTTTAATTTTTATAATCAACCTATATCACAGGTTAATTGTATTTATCTACCTATATGACATATTATTTTTCATGGTCAACCTGTCATAGATTAATGTGTCTTGCTTGTAGGTATATTATGTTTTTTTTTTCTACCTTTTAGTTAAGTTTCATTTCTCACTTATAGGTATAATATACATTCATATATTTGCTACTTGAGTTAGGGTAGAATGTTTTGCAGATAGATTTATGTTAGTATATTAATTTTTTTTGTTTATAAGATATTAATTAGATATTTTGGAGTTGAAAAATGCATAATATTAAAAGATTTTAATTGATTTTAATTATTTTTAGAAAATATAAAAGGAGTATAAAAGAAATAAAAACATATAATTAGATAACGGGAGTCACTCTTAAAAACACTCTATGTTTTTGGACCTGGATCTAAAAGCCCCCCTTTTGAGGCTGTCTCATGTAAGAAAACTGCATGATGGTTTAGGTTTTGTTACTTGTAATTGTCTCGAGGGTTCTGAATATCTTTGAGGAAGCATAACTTTCTTTCAACCTCCAAATTTCAGCTGACTTTTTTGGGATTGATTGAATATATAGTGTTCTGTTTTCATAATATTGCAGGATCATATTTTCCCCTCTCTGGCTGTTCCATGTAGTTGTAGCATGAGGCAGATTTTCGTTACCTGCTCCAAACCTGCCTAATGATCTCAATGTATGAGATTGTATTTCCATTTTTCTGCATTTGTCCCCACTGCGTGTTATCATTTTTCCATAGACAACCCAATTTATTTATTTATGTTTCAAGTTGAGCAACAAAAAAGTAAATATTTCTTTCTTATGGGCAGTGGGCACCTTTTCATGCTGTCATGGCGACACCTTTGCTTGTCGCATTTGAACCAACGCTTTGTATATACCTTCAGAGCAGATATGGTTAGGGGTGGGTTCGGTACGGTTACCGTACCAAAACCCTTGTACCAATTACCATACCAAATTTTCGGTTTGGTAAAATCTATTACCACTACCATACCAAACTTTCGGTATACCGAAGTTCGGTATTGCCAAATGTTCGGTTGGCATGGTATGGCAATGGTAATTGCCACTTTGTTTTGGGACAAAATTTGATTTTGCTTTTTTAACCCAATTCAAGGGCAAAACTTTTTTATTGTACCTTTATCTCATACATTGTAGCCTAAATTCATCTATTATTCATCATTTACAATTCACACACACAATAATTCAAATGATGCATCAAGATTCATGATGAAAATTAAGCTTACAATCCAAATAGAAGTTACGAACCAAAACAAATAGAAGTTCCCCCCATGCTAAAGATCTTCTCTATCCTCCATTGGTTCAAACACACCTCTAGAACTTTCCCAATGTCTTCTCCCTTATGACCCGTGATCTTTATGAAGTTTATGATCCGTTTGTGCAACTTTCATTCACTATCCATGAAGTGAGCGGTAACTACCATGTAGTTAATGTTTTGTACCGATGTCCAAGTATCGGTTGTGATACTTACCTTTTGATTATGCATTGCTTCAAATAACTTAGACTTCTCCAACACATATAAATCTCACACATTGGCCGCAATCTTCTTCCTATTTGGAATCTTGAACCAAGGTTGAGCCTCTTTCATCATATCAAATTATTAGAATATTATAAATATGTGTTATATAATAATATATTATATAATTTATAAATTATATATTATATTATATGTTCGGTACGGTAAGGTAATACCGTGGTAATGATATACATTACCAATACCGTACCAAGAAATTTCGGTACGGTACAATACCGTACCATTACCGATTGGCACAAAAAATTTGGCACAAAATCGGTATGGCACGGTTGGTAATTCGGTTGGCACGGCAATTTGGCAAAAAAATCCACCCCTAGATATGGTATACATGCAACATACTTAATGACAAGGATCACTGAAATTATGTTCTTTATCTATAACGTGTTTACTTTTTGGTTGGTCGATAAATGAATTATCAAACAGTCACTTATGATTACTTCTTGGTGAACTATAATGTGTGCAGTTGTGAGCTTGAAGATTGTCTTTGCACCCTTGTTGGCATTTGAACTAGCAATTCTATTTGATAATGTCAGGTATCTCTATTTCTTCCAATCATATTTCCAAACTTTCTTAATGTTGTTTTCTTTAGGAGGGTTCTAAGTTCTTAGACCTCCACATGTTCAAGGACATTTATGTTCGACCCAGCGATGAGAGCAGCTCCATGTAAGTATATGTAATTATTATTATTCTTATATTTATGAATCGTTCAAATATTATTTATATTTTGTTATTAAACATTATACGTTTTTTCTTTATTATTACAGGCTGCTATGGTGGAAAAGCGCACTGCTGTTCTCCAATAAGAAGCAACATCGCAGCTTTTCCCGGAGACCCCGATCGAGGATGCAGGTCTTCAGATCCTAACTAAGGTCCTGGATCAGAAGTTCAGTCGTCGTCATGTCAAGGTTGTTTGGTGTATAGGGAAGGCGCGGGTTCGTGAGACGGGTGCCTCCTTTTCTAGATCGACCACAGGACAGGTCACTGCCTTGACGTGACGGTTGGTGCGCGACGTTTTTTGACTTTGCGCTACAAAGGACCTGCGTTGCGCAAACTGTTTTTTGTACTAGTGCTACACACGAGGCCAAGGGATCCACCATTATCGCGCGAGCCCAAGGGGACCCACCCATCACGTGGCAGCACAATACGAGCCCGCTTCCTAGCTCTGATATCATGTAGAATTATCAGATAGACAGGCCAAGGGCCCACTTTCAACAACATCGATATCGTCCCCAACTTGGTAATTACCACTTACACAATCCGTGAGGTGTGAGGTTTTATCACAAAATGCCTCGGTGTTAGTTAGAGTGGTAATTCTATTTAAATTGTTTTTCTCCTTTCCCTCTAGTCGATGTGGGATTCAACACTTTTAAAATAACTGAAAACACTTTTAGTGAATTTTGTATTAGAACTAAATCCTTAGTAAAAATGCAAGTGAGTCCTTGAAGTGCTTCCTAGAGAAGCACTTGAAGTGCATGCTTCTCTAGGGAAGCACTTCAAGTGCTTTTGGAACCCAAACACATTTAAAAAAAAAAAATTTAGTCATTTTAAGAGCACTTCTAAACAAAAATTCTTCAAATATATACTTATATAACAAAAAATTTCCCTACAAATATATTTTAATATTTCAGAATCACAGCCGAGTTTTTGAATGGAGAGAACTAATTTGTCAAATAAAAGAATAATAATTGGGAGGGACCATCTGACCATATTTTTTTTGTGAAAATATGTCTCAGTACAAAGAAGTCTCGGTACAAAAAAGTCTCAGTCATATAGTCAAGTGCACAGAATTTAGGTTAGTATCTGTCGTGGTCTTATCCCCGTAAACCTGTTGCTGGCAACACTTTGCTCCATAATACATGACATTACTGTACTATAACACACATTATTGACATTCAAATTCAATAGGGGGACCCATTAACGAATTGTGTTACAAAAGCAAATTATGCAAGGGCTGCATCCGGAAGCCATGATATCATGAATAAGTCCTGGTTTGGTACTGAGGTGCTTATGAAAAAAGTGGGTATAAAAAAAAGCTAGCTTTTTATGTTTGGTAAACATTCAACTTCAGTTTTTTTTCCACATTTTTTGATGAAAAAAAGCCAAAAACACAAAGCTGCAAAATCCAACTTTGAAAAACCAGCTTTTTTTGCTTGCCCAGCTTCTGCGCAAACCAATTTCGCAAGAGGCGCTGAGGCCTTTAATGAAATTTTCCAATACCCAAAATGGCCTTTAGCAATTAAATAAATTATACATTATACCCGTTGACTTCGTCGCCGACCTCGTCACGGTCTCTCTTCCGTCCTCTCTGACTCTGAGCTTCTTCAGATTTCTGGGACAGGAGCGGCGGGAGGTTTGTCAGATTTCTGGGTTTTGTCGAAATTTGGGGCCTTTTCGTCGGATTTCTGAGCTTTGTCAAAATCTGGGTTGCACAAAGAATACTAGATTTGCACCCTTCTGCTTGACACCCAAAATCTTAACGGGAAAGCCTCGACGCCTTCGTTGTTAACACCGACGGTAAGTCCTGAAATCGGAGTTCATCCGTTTTTTGAGAATTGGTTGATGCAACCCAGCCTTCCTTTCCCCATGACCTAGCCTTTTTTAGGACCAGGCAGAGAGAGATACAGAGAGATATAGAGAGAAGGGGAAGAGAGGGAGTGAGTGGCGGAAGATAACAAAGGTTCTGCAAAAATAAAATAGGGACAAGGTAAAGAAGAAACGACTCTTAGAGAAAAGAATAGAATAAAAAAATTATAAATTGTTGTAGGCATAATTTACTGAACAATTACGGAAGCTATAGAGAGAGAGAAATGTGCGGCAATGGAGAATAACAAAAGAGAGATGTGTAATTGTGGGTGTGTGTTATTCCACCCCATTGTGTCGTTATATATAGTAGTAGGGAAGGTTAATTCCTTACCCTTTAGGATTACAACATTTAATAGGTAATCTACTCCTAATAGGAATATAAGAGATATCCTTATATCTACTAGGATTTACACAATCACATTCCTAATCTAATAGGACTGCAACACTCCCCATTGAGTGTGTAAATACTCAAGTAAATGGCGCATCAAGTCTTCAGTGATGAAGCAAGTATAGTTGATGAAGTCATCGGCACAATGAGCAAATGTGAGTCTCATATCAACGGAAGAATGCATAAAAAGTAAAATTCACAAAATCTCGCTATGGTAAAACCCAAGGTGGGAGAAAAACTCATAGTTTAAGGAGAAAAGTGAGAAGTTGCATTAAGTAAAAAACTATACGTCTTTTGGACGTAAGTATAATAGCTCACAAGGGTATGATCAGCCAAGGATGCGTGCCTCGTTAAAACCTAGTTAGGTAGCAAAAACCCAATGGGAAAAATGCTCCTAATCATAGGGAAAAAGAGTACATTAAGATCAAGTGAGTATACTTCTGGATACTCCCCCTGAGTTTGACATAACTTCCAAATGAGAACTACAAGCATTGCATATGAATAGTTAGGCATACCAATTCCTCGGACAAGCTTCTGGAAGGTTGACTTCGGTAGTGACGTCTTGTAAAGGCCGGCAAGGTTGTCTGGGATCGGGTTGCTGGCTTCAATATCCTGATGCTTTGCTGATGTAGACGCAATATGTCTTGGCGTTGACTTTGTTGATGTATCATGTCTTGGTCGGATGGATACATGCGGCATAATCTTCATGGATTGTCGTTGGGACTCAACGATGGATGAAAACACAGCAAGTACTTCAAATATACTCAACAAGAACTCCTAACCATGTCTCACTTGTGGCGTAGTGAAGTGAGGTGAGTTTTGGAACGATTCGAAGATTTCGCAACTAAGGTCATATCATGGACCTCCAAGATATTGAGATATCCCTAACGGTAAAGACATAACCATTTGGGGATTTTGCCTTGTGCGGGTTTCATAAGTAACCTGCGTCAGCATAACTACAAGGCAAGCATCATTTCGAGGATTAGGGGGTTGGATCCGCTGAGATGCGTTTGAGATTTGCCCATGTAGTACCTTCAGGGTATGTCTTTAATACCAATTCAATGGATATGTGTAGGCGCGGTGCTGCATCTTTACCAAGATCAATAGCGAATGAGATGTCCTGTCTAAATACAATGAGCTAAGTACAACGAAGCGCAAAGCTGAACTTTAGATATGGAATTTCGGATTCCATAACCTCTTCAAGGGTCTCATTTGCATATAACGTATTGGCGATCATAGGTATACTCAAAGGTAACACATTCGGGGTGTAGTTCGACTGGTAGACCAAAATACCGTCAGAACAATGCTTCAACTTCGGGTCAAGGCATAAATGAGTTTTCCCAAGATCGTTTATCTCAAATTCCATCTTTAGGTGCGAGGCAATTTTCTCAAGTTCTTCCAGAGTCTTAGTGAGATTCATGTTAACGACATAAACTGTAACTCTAGCAATTTAGAATAAGACTTCATAGTTTAACACGCAAAGGCATACTTCATATCCTTAACTGATTAAATAATCACTTAGACAGGTATACCACATCCATCGGATTGTAAGTGAACGCTCAAGCAAGTTAAGAGGGTGTTCCATGGTTTTGGAACTATTTGAACCAGTCCATGTAATTCTTTGGGAACTTACATGTAAATCTCCGTATTTATATCCCCATGGAGAAAACACTAACCACATTTCATAATGCTGCTATCAATCACATGACGTTTTGAGAGAAACCTTGCGCCGTAAGACGTGCATCATATCACACTATTTCATTCATCTCAATACGCTTCATTTCCCACTTGTAACACAACATGGTTATCTTGGGCAGTGTAGGGACAACATTTCTAATACACACTTTGGCAAGTAATTTGACCTGGATTGTAATTTCGGTTGTCCAATCAGTTCTACGTTGTCACTTAATCAACAGAACACGATTTGATATCGTCGTTTTTCATTTATGTCGGTAGCTACCGTATAAGTGAAAACATTATCGATGATAATCTCATTTCAATTCCATTTAGCTCATCCAAACTAGTATACTGGACCAAGAACTTTAAGTGTCGGGAGAAATCTAGATTAATCTCATAAGATGGAAATGATTTGAGACAACGATCGAGTTTAGATTCATTGTTGTGCCGTGTCTTCCTCTTCCAGGGAAGTGAATCCTACGAACTGAATGATCTGTCATGCTCCAGGCCAAGACAGATTGATTGGTTATCCGCCAGTGTACCAGACCGTCCAACTAGGGTGTCCAGACCGTCCAACAGAGGCGACACACTATCCAGGGATGTTGTCTCGACGTCCATTAAGTACGTCTATCCTTGCAGGCATGTTTGCAGCTGGTATATGATCTCGTCACTTTAGCTAGATCAGAGGAATGCGTTTGGAGGAACATTCTGAAATCTAGAATTCATCACACTTACTTATCATTCATGTAAGGTACAGGGATCAAGATGAGACATAATGGGTAACGTCCACGTAAATTCGTGCAGTTCTCTAGGAACGTTGACGCTTTTATCTCCCCCTAACGGCTGGAAGACTGTCTCATTAAAGTGACAACCCACAAATGAGCAGTAAAGAGATCGCGTGCAAGTGCTCAAAGAGAGCTAGTGTGAAGGAGAATCGTAATCGACAAAAGATACACATCCTTCTTTGAGGACCCATGGTGGTACGTTGCGGCGGCGCAACTTGGCACATGGAATGCACACCTAAATGGGTAAATACGAAAACTGTCAGGTTTGTACCAAGTAACCAACTGTAACGTCATATAGGTTGGGTGGCAATGGGCCTCAAGGTGGACCAACATAATTGCATACAAGATTGCATATCCCTAGGCAGAAACCGAAAACTTGGTACGTTTACCAAAATTCGGGCGATCATTTAAATTGCGCTTTATGATCACTAGGCGAGGCTATTCAGGATGAACATAAGAATTTGATGTTCAATTAAAAACCCAAAATACATGCAATACTTTATCGAAAACCGTTGATATAAACTCTCCAGCATTATCCAGTCTCCTGGACCTTAAGGGATAAGTATGGTGGTGAACCCTTAATCGGCCAGAAGGTTTAGCAGCAATGTGTGTGGACAAACATGTGACTAGTTTGTCGATTCATCAACCAAAATCATAAGTATTTATATGGTCCGCATTTTGGTTGGATTAGACCACATATATTCCCTTGAATCCATTGTGAAAAATGGGTGATTTTGTATCTTTGCGAGGGATGATATAGAAAATCGATTTACCTAATGAGCAGGCTTGGCAAAGTGTGCTTGTAGGCACAAGATCCTTACTATGGGTAAGGAGATGCGTCGTAGCATCATTGTTCGACCTAAGTGTCCCAAAAGGTCGTGCCAAAAAAAGTAAATTGCTTAATCACCCAGCTCCAGGTCGGCCACATGTGGTGTGTTCCCAATTGGGAGACAACCCATTGACCCCAAATCAAAGCTTCAGGCTCATTTTTGGAGGTGGTGCAAAGATATTTCACTCTATTTTCTTCAGTGATTCATTTATAATCATTGTCATCTCGAATATCCTTAAAAACTCAACGTCAGAGAGAATTTAAGGTCCTTTAAATGGTGATTCAGTACCATTCAATTAATTCATATTCGAGGACAATATCAATAAGATTATCCATAAGCAAAACATACACCAAACGTGAATCCAAGAACATGGAAAAATGTTCACAAAGTAAATGGTTTACTAAGGGGATTCGGCCAACAAGGCCATCCATGTCAAAATTCTGCTCTTCCAACAATGTTTGGTGGAGCAAAATTAGTCTCACGTATTAACTATTAGAATGGTACTCCTTAACAACATTGGTAGGGGCACGAACAGGTGCATAACCAATGGTCTATTCCATCGAGACGGAAATAGATTCTGCAGGGTTAAGGTTCGGGAATATTTTCCCTTATTCTTGAAGTTGTAGGTCTTTGGTACCAAGGATCATGCTTCGGGCATGATGCCACACCTTGGCAGGCCCTGATTCTACCATATGTTGTAAAAACAACCTCGAAATTGGATTATGAGAGAATATGCCATTCGGTGTATCCCTACCGGAGCAGTGCATCACCATTCGGTAGGCTTTGACCGAACTGGGTCGAGCTATTCGGTAGACTCTAGCCGAACTGGGTCCATACCTTTTTCTCACGTTTGTGGTAGTAATTAGATTCAAGAATTTGTAAACTTCCGCTTTCTACACTGCTGTTTCAGGGGCGAGTTAGAAACAAGGAACAACGAGAAAAGTATTCTCTAGTCAAAATTCGATCGGATTTATAAACTTCAGAATTGTACTCATTCATGGACGTAATCATGGTGTGCTTCAGGCAATGTCTTTCATGATTAGACAGTCCATATGAGCGAGCCAAATAGCCATGTAATCCTCAATCGGGAGGTATTTCCATTTGTAATGCTTTGAGCAAAAGTCTTCGAATGAATATCATGGCGGAGGCTTATTCAGCTCTTCCATGCCATTGTTGGCTTCAATGGTTTCTCAGCTTCTTGATAGTCAAATAGAGATTCATGTCTTGTAGCCCACATAAAGTGGTTTCTAATAGAAAACGTCCAAATCAGGAAAATCAAACTTGTGACGGTTCGACAATCCATTGAATTGGAGGGAACAAGATTGTGATTGTTGCTATGGGAAGGAATCATCCATAAGCATCAAAGTTAGAACATTCGAGTTCTAAGACATTGTTTTCATGAAAAATGTCGGGTTTTCATGGTGTATTGTTTTATGAAAACTTCGGGTTTCAAAGGCACTAAATTTGGAACTACATGTTCAATTTAGTTTATGAATGTTTAGTTCATAAAAGAAAGGTTCTTGCAAGAACACAGAATGCAATATACAACTAAGTGTAGTGGATTTTGGTTGCTTCAGGAACTCAAGTGTGAGTGCTTCGGGACTACGAAAGTATGTCAACGGTTCAAAGTATAAAAATAAATTATTGAATCATTAATGTCCAAAAGTGATCTTCAGGTTAATAATTTTGGATTGATTATCAGATTAATAGACTGCAGGTCACTTTTAATTAATTCAATAAATCGGGCCATACAAGGTCGATTGTAGAAGCAAAACAATATTAACAGATGGGTTAAAATTATTTAGAATGCTAAAATAATAGCATTGGGTCGAAAAATTGCCCAAAAAAAAATTGGGCACGGGTTGGGTGCCTTGAGTAAAAGGCATGGCCCAAAAAAGGGCCTTGGGTGTGAATTTCAGGTCACGGGGTAAAGGAGAAACCCCAGCCGCAGCTGGGTTTCAAAATTTTTTTTAGGGCCAAGGGAGGGCATAGGACAAGGTCCAGCATAAGCTGGCCTTGGGTTTGGCGCGAGGAAGCCCATCCACAATGGGCTAGCTGTCATGCAAAGTGGGTCAGGGTGCTGCAAGGCCCAACAAGCTTTGCGGCTTGCTGGCGTGGACTGAAGGCCAGGGCTGCAAGCCCTTTGCTGCTACACAAGCCCAACAACCATAAGGTTGTGGCATATGGGTGAGTGGACTCTACTAAACGGGGCTGGTTTCAGCGTTTTGGGCTTGGGGCTTCAGGCCATGTCGAGGTGAAGTCCAGGCCGTGGCCTGGTTGTTGTGTCCATAGTGATGGTGCGGTGGTGTGCCGCACCATATCCCATTCTTTTCTTTTTTTTTTTCAAAAATCCCTTAGGGTTTAGGAAACCCTAAAATTGCTTCTAATTTAATTTTATACATTGACTCACATATTCCACATAACAATTTAATTGTGTGATGCATGAAACAAATATATATATTGACAAATATATGAACATATACAATATATATATCGGAAGGAAAATATAAACATAGGGGGTTCATGCATCATGGGGAATGTTTTCATGCTTCATGGTCGTTTCAAATATCTTATTTTATTTTAAGCGTACCTGATTGGCAGAAAAGAACAAAAACCTTTGAATTTGTAGAAGATCTATCTCGGAAAGCCAGAATTGCATCTCCAACGTGTTGTATCACGTTCAACACATAAAAATTAAATTGAATCAATAACATGTAGATCAATTCAATAAAATAATTAAATTAATCACAAAAAGAATGATTAAAATGTAATACTCCCATGATTGAAGATCAAACTCTCTTGTTAGCGCAGTGTCAAGAGCGTGCTGATAACATGTTGTAGGCATAATTTACTAAACAATTACGGAGGCCATAGAGAGAGAGAGAGAAAGGTGCGGCAATGGAGAATAAGAAGAGAGAGATGTGTAATTGTGGGTGTGTGTTATTCCACCCCATTGTGCCTTTATTTATAGTAGTAGGGAAGGTTAATTCCTTACCCTTTAGGATTACAATATTTAATAGGTAATCTACTCCTAATAGGAATATAAGAGATATCCCTATATCTACTAGGATTTACACAATCACATTCCTAATCTAATAGGATTGCAACATAAATATCTTAATAAAAAAAAGGTAAAAGTACATTCTTCGAAGCTCACAACTGTATATAAATAGTTTATATAAATCTTATAAATGTCATAATAAAAGAAAAGATAAAAAAAATTATTATATAATATTCAACATCATTTCTTTTTTAGTCATTTTACATCGTCGCAACGGTTTTACATAAAAATTTACCAAACACTACTTTTTTTTTTTTTTTTTTTTTTTTTTTTTTTTTTGCTAAAAGCACTTTTACAAATTTTTTTGCCAAACACTCTATTGCTTTATTTTACAACTGTTTATTCTTGCAGTATAGCAAAAGCAGTTTTTTTTTCAAAGCACACAAATACCAATCCAGCCCTAAGGCTCATGATTAAAAGCCTTTATTAACGTTTAATTAAAGGCTTCTTTATAAAGTCTAGCTTGACTCAAGTAACACATCCAGCCAAATCATATCTGGTAAGACCTTAATTAGTGTTTGTTGTTGATAAAATGTTAATGGATAACGTTAGGGAGATTAACTTTTTAAATTAAATTTTGTAAATTATATGATGCGATTGTTGATGATTGGATTATTATTGAAGTGTTGATTAACATGTTTATTTTATATTAGTGACACATCATATGACTTATAAATTTAGTCTAAAAATTTGGCCTACCTAGCATTAGTCAAAGTTAATAGAAGATATAACACTGAACATGAGGAGCTAAGTGGCAGTTGGTCTACTAATATTAGATAATGTATTTATTATTGGAAAATACGTGGGCACTCATTAGCGAGTACGCACATTTTGATTTTGTCTAATGATATCTTAACACATATTTGAGGGTCCCATCAGGTTTGAGTGTAATTGTGTCACATCTCGACCCAGGCTCCACCATATCCTGGGCTCAACTCTGCCGTAGCATGATATTGTCCGCTTTGGGTCCTAACCACACCCTTATGGTTTTGTTTTTGGGAACTCACACGAGAACTTCCCAGTGGGTCACCCATCTGGGATTGCTCTCGCTCGAACTCGCTTAACTTCGGAGTTCCGATGGAACCCGAACCCAGTGAGCTCTCAAAAGGCCTCATGCTAAATGAAGGTAGGCATGTACATATAAGGCATAGATGAACCACTCCCCTGGGCGATGTGAGATCTAACAAATTGTAACCTCATACAATATCTTCAAAACATTTCATTCTCATACATTTAGTATAATTTTATGTCAATTTCATAAAACCGTTATAAAATCTGTTAAGTTTGCCGTTAAGTGATGATGTGGGCAGAATAAGAAAAGGAACTACAAAAAATGGTGAGTACTTAAGTATTATCCTTTATTTGCTGCTTCTTTGATGAGGGCCTATAGAGAATAGCCGTGTGATACTTTTCTCTGTTATTTGGTTTGGTGTAAAGTGCAAGTAATAGAGCAGAGCCATGCCGCATTTGGAGCCCAAATCGATCACCAATATATAGCAAACTAGCCTTCATGCACGCGTTCACGTATATATAGGAGGCATTTTTTGAATCAGAGCTTGTTACGCGCGACTTACACGTTTTAAATGTATTTATATGTGTGAATTGACCAAAGGAAAGTCAAATATTAGAAGTAAATGAATAATCTTAGATCATGCTAAAAAAACCCCTCACAAACCAATCAAAGCAGTTGAATTCATATAATAAAATCAGTCTTTCAATTTTCATCTACATTCTATTGAATTTACATTAAGAATAAAGAAAATAATATTTAATAAACAACTGATTGAATCACATTATTCCTAGCACATCGTGATGCTGAGCCAACCCCATCCCCCTTAGTGTAAATATCGTTTGTTAAAATAAAAAAAACAATCATTTGACAATTAATTTAATCATATTATTATGCGCGTGCGAAAGATCTTTTTTTATAACCGGCATTACACGCCTCGTACGATGTTTTGAACGTGTTTAAAAATAGAGAAAATAATATTTAATGAACAATTGATTGAATTACATTATTTCTAGCCTAGTCTGAGGTACTAATTAAAAAAAAATTGTACAAAAGAATTAATTAGAAAAAAAAAAAAACATTGTTAAAATGAAAAAAATACCCTTGCATTATTTTGGGTTGTTTTTGAATTTTTTTTTGTTTTGGAGGTATTTTTGTCTAAATAATTTTGGTGAAGCTTGTGACCCCAAAATAAGTTGTTGGGTTTAAATATAAAGATATTCGATGTAGCTTCCTTTTTCACATCATTTGGAAAGCTACCTCTAATAGTTTTCTGGTGTTCCTGCATGCATGTTGTACGTATCAATGTGAATCACGTAGGGCCGTAATTAGTATTGAAAAAACATGCACAGCCAACAATGTTTGCTAATCTGGATCCGACACAAATCTCCTTCTTTAGTCTATAAGCATCGTGATTTCTGCCTAGAACTTTTCAGCAACAACTTTATGTCTCATAATTAAGTCTGACGAGTTTGACCAAATTAAGCATGATGGGTTTCTATAATCTATAAGTTAATTGAGCATTAAGATCATTATATCTATCCAACTCCAAGAATATCCAACAACTAGCCTGTTACTTCTTCAACCAAATATCGATATTTTCCTCCAAGTTGAACTTATTATCTATACATTATTGGTAGGGATTATGTGTTTGTTCCCAAAAGTGGAGCTAGAATTTTTTTTACTGAAAATATGATTTTAGCCCTTGAAACTCAAGTTTTTTTACATAAAATCCGACATAGTCTTTTTACTTGAATAAAACTCAATGACTAGGCTCCACATAAGCAAATTCATTAATTATGTTTGACTTTACACATTTTGCATTTTCTAGATGCCTAAAATACCCCTAGTTACAATTTTAATGTATACATTTAATTCTATGCAAATTTGAAGGGAGGGATTAATGAAAAAAAATGTATTAATGTTTAAATTCATTGCATATTAATATATCATAACAAATTGGATGTTAATGCATCTGGCAAAAAAAATAAAAAATAAAAAAACATTAATGTTATACTTTCCTTTAGATTTCGTAATTGTTTTCTAAATTTGCATAAAATTAGACAACTTTAATTTAATCTTGTCATTTTCTTACCAAATGGAAATTGAAAGGGAACTATGGAGTAATTTACATTAAAACATAGGTAAATTATTTGGACATATGTGTTAGTAGTAAAATATTCCCAGTATATGTAATAATACATGCAAAATAATTTACCTACAAAATAAAAAAAATGTTATTTGATTCAATATTAATTTATCTACATTTGATATAATAAAATATAATTGAACATATATATTACTAAAATGTGCCCAATATATGTAATAATGACACACCCCGTCCCGAAGGAGGGCATGCTGGCCGTCACGTGAGAGTGACGTAACCATTTACACAGTTCGGAAGCTTTTAAAGAATACGATTACTAAGGTATAACACCCGAGGGTGAATCCTACTTTTGTGAATTCTGCCAGAACACCGCTGGATTCCTCGTGGCCACCAAAGCTCTGCTAGCTTGAACCTGGAGGGGCGCAAAACAAAATTGAGTGGGTTAGCAAAACAAAGCTTTTCGAAAATCTTTCATTTAAAACATTTCTAACCCCTCGCTGTAAAACCTGTATACTTTCCCAGAAAATAGCATAATAGCATAATACTTTTCATAAATCTCAAATCATCAATTTTTCTTAAAATCAGGATTTATGCCATGATAAAACTTTCGAAAACAGAATGACTGATGCATCAATGTAACAGGTGAAATGGTGAATTAACCGGAGACCCTGCAGTTGGTCCTGTACGGTTAATTCTATAGCTCAACATCCAATCCAACCGGAGTCACCTCGGTGACCTGTACGGTCTAACTCTGCACGTCACTCGGAACTACATATAGTAGTCTGTACGATGACAGGTGTATAAATACGCTTTAGTGCTTCTCACATCAATCATCAGCGCGCATATCTAAGGTCACCCACCAGTCGGAACCCCTCTAATGGTCTGTACGACTGGCATGTCGGAACCCTCACATGGTCTGTACGACATCCACCTACTTGGATCCAAGGCGAGCGTGCGGTGTGGTGAATAATAATATAAGCACTAACACCTAGGGGCAGGTTATGAGCTTTCAATGCAATTCATATAAAATAACTCATCTGAATAATAATAAAACTCACCTGTGCGTCCACCGCGTCAATTCATATATATATGCATCAATTATCAAACTAATTATCTCAACAATTGCATGCATGGCAAATTAATTCATAATTTTCATATAAACGCATTTTCTGGGAAAAACAGTTGTATATAGGTAATACGAAAACAAAACTGCCCACTCACCTGGAGTTCGCCCTACAACTTCCTAGCACAATACGCCAAGGCGTCATGACGATCGGCGCCTAAAACAATAATCAAATCCAACCTCAGAATTCATATCGATAGAATATATAACTTATATAAAATACGTCACTACGTAGTTCGATCCGGAAGATCTGCCACTCAGATTTTAAATCCATAACTTCCAGAGGTCCACAATATATTCCTAGGACAACATCCTAAAATTTCCTTACCATCCAACGGTCGGATCTCCGTCAATTAACAAAACCAAGTGACGGTTAACATTCTATATTATGGACTTACAACTCCAATTTCGGAAGATCCGCAAATCGGATTCCCAATCCGTAAGTTCCTATAATCCTCAAATATTACGCATTACAACACATCAAAGTTTGGTGACGATCCAACGGTCGGATCGTCAATTCACATTTTCACCTAAATGCGAAAACTATAAAACGTTATTTAAAGCACCTAACCAACAATTCTTAATAACTTCTCATACGGTGCTCAATTTGGGTATATAAATATACCACATTGACCTACTTGACGTCACGGATGTCGACAAATTATTAAAATAATTTTTTGATGTGGCACGCGCCCCCACGCGCCAGGGAAGGCACGGGTCCACGCACGCCCACGCACACCTTCTTCCTCGCGAGCTCGCCGGACTGGTTTTTCCGGTGGCCGGAAAACTGGGGAATTTTCAAATGCTTCGTTCTCCTTCGTTTCTCAACCATTTTCTTCGTATAATATATCAATTTGAAGCCCTCAACATGTAGAATCACAATATACTACTTTTAAGCTTCAAAAACAACTAAATCTCACCGGAAAAATCCAAGCAAAACCGGCCAAACTTAACCCTCGTGATCCCGACGTCCAAATCCTTCCAACGAAACATTCCGAGCTTCCTTGGGACCTCACTAAGCTCACTATAAGCTTAGAATTCCCTGAAACACAACATATTACGAGTGCATGAACAGTGACCAAAAATGAAGGTTCGGGTTTCACGTGATTCCGAGGGTTTCACTTCCTAAAACTAGTACCATTCAACTCAGAACGTCAAAAGGATGAAGAACCATACCTTAATAGCTTCGATCCGTGACGTTTGGGAGGTTTTTGGGTGATGCCGTACGTATGGGTGTGAGAGAGAGAGGGTGAACGGAGAGGAAGAGAGGGAGAAGCACGGGGAAGAGAGAAAGAAGGGTCCTGCGTGGTCCAACCAAAACCAAATCCTCCCCATCCATTTTTCTAAATCCCTAACCACAATATTTTACAACCCAATAAATTTAATCCAAACTTATAAAATTAATCCAAATAACGTCACACCCACGTACCTTAATACCCGCTAAGGGTAAATCCATCTTTTCACGTCCTCGATGAATAAAATCCCGGGACGGACTGTGACAAATAATGCATGTAAAATTATTTACCTACAAAATAAAGGTATGTAAGTTGATTAAAAAATAATATATCTACTACTTTTTGTTTATGAATTTTAATTTACCTATTGTTTTTTTTTGTACAAACATAATGTACCTACAATATATAATTCCTACTGAAACTAATATATATTTGCACATATATATATATATATATATATATATATTAGTAGTAAAATGTGCCTGGTATATGTAATAATGCTTTAAAAAAAATTACCTACAAAATAAAAGAATATTAATTGATTCTTGTTTTTTTGTTTTTTTTATCAAACAATATTATTTGATGCAAAATAACTGATTGTACAAAGGATTCTTTTTTTTTCATACAAAAAATGTGCCTATAATTGTTTATAAATATGGGTATATTAATATATATATATATATATATATATGTTAATAACATTTATGAAACAAAAAAAGTAAAATTTCCATATGGGGTTAATTGCTAATCATAATTAGGGTGAGTAATAATATTTATTAACATATTAGGGTTTTGTGGCATAAGTTGTAAATATGTTGTAATAATTGGTTATATATTTATCTACATAGTAGTCTATTTGAAATTTGGGTTTTATTTGAATGTTTAATATTAATTGGGTTTTTGTTTGAAAAATAGGAATTTCAAGGGTTTTTCTCAAGGGGTGTGATATCCACACACCCCATTTTACTTCTCACACACCCTTTTCATTTTCGGCCATCGGATTGGATGAATTAAAGAAGATCAACGGATAGAAATTAACAAGGGGTGTGTGAGAAGTAATTTGGGGTGTGTGGATAGCACAACCCTTTCTCAAAAGATCCCATTTTTTTTTTATAACTCCACCCTTTTTGTACTTGTTACTGGTATTATGTATAGCTTCAATGGCAATACATTAACCATAATGATATACGATGATATGTTTGAAGTTGGGAGATAATGAGTGGTCTTTGTATTTTTAAAATAGTTGAAAACGTTTTTAGTGAAAATGTTTCTAAACCAATCCTTAGTAAAAATATAAGTAAATCATTTAAAATCATTTAAAGTGCTTCCTAGAAGAAACACATAATTGGTGCTTCTTGCAGAAAGAACTTCAAGTGCTTTTGGAACCCAAAAATATTTTCTCTAAAAGCGCTTTCATTCATTATAAAAACACTTCGAAACGAGCCACCATTATTTAACCAATGGATCTGCTACACAGCTAATGAGGAAAACCAAAGACCACCCATTATCTCCCAACTTCAAACATAGCATTGTATATCATTCTGGATAATGTATTGCCATTGAAGCTATACATAATACTAGTAACAAGTACAAAAAAGGTGGAGTTATAAAAAAATTTCTAGCTCCACTCTTGAGTACAAATACATAATCCCTACCAACATCAAGTCGATCAAAGGGTCTAAATTTTAGTCAAAATGGTCTATGAGATTGGCAATACTCCTCACTTTGGTCTCTGATATTTGAAATCAATAGAAGTGGTCCATGAGTTTGTCAATTATCAATCATTTTGGTCATTCCATGAATTTTTTTTAAAACAAGGACCAAAATGATGAAAATAACAAAAATACCCTCAATTTACACTAGTAGAATTTTGTGAAGGAGGAGTTGGACGTTTGTGAAGGGGAGAAAGAGGATTTAGCTTTTTACACAAAAGCAAGACATTAGCTCTTTACACAAAAGCAAGACACCAATCTCAGCTTAAAAGACACCAAAAATAAAAAGACACCAATCTCAAATTTGAAGGTCACTAGTATTAGTGGCATTAACTAAAAAGACACCAAAAAAAGCCAAGAGTGCTATCTTTATGTCTATAGTCACCAATTGTAAATAGTGTGCAGATATTGGTGTCATATAGCCATAATTATAGTAGTGTTAATAAATAAGAAGCCAAAATAATTAACAAAAAATTGAGGGTATTTTTGTCATTTTGATCCTTATTAATGGAAAATTTTCACGAAAGGATAACATATTCAATGTGGTCGTAACCGAAATTTGATTTTCCAGATGCGATGTTGAAACTGTGGGCAATTAGTTTAAGGTGTTTTTCAAACAATATTCAACCCGTTTAAAAGTCTACATGGCTCATGTTACACCCAACCCCCAAATATTTGTATAATTTTGTAAGTTCCCTAAAATTTTAATGAAATTTCATTTTGGGCCCCTAACT
Organism: Malus sylvestris; assembly: GCF_916048215.2. Lineage (NCBI taxonomy): Eukaryota > Viridiplantae > Streptophyta > Magnoliopsida > Rosales > Rosaceae > Malus > Malus sylvestris. The sequence continues at coordinate 30,215,902 of NC_062265.1, forward strand.
TGACTAAATCTGGACCCTTTATCTAGATTCCTAAACTCCCTCAAACTGCCACGTGGCAGCACCCCAACAATCCTCACCTTTCTTTCTTTGTCCCCTACCTCGTGACTTCTTATTCTTCTTCTTTCTGTCTCTGCTCTCTCTCCATTTTCTCTCTCTCTCGAAACCCTCATCTCTCCATCTTTCACCGAGACACGTGCATACACCTAGTTGCATTCCCTGCTCGAGGAAGACACAACCATTATCATCATCAACCTCGTTCTTCTCACTCTCTCTCGTCGCCGCGATGAACGAGAAAACCCAGAAAACGAACTCCGGCGAGATTCCATCATTTTTCCGATTAGGTAAGCATCGGGTATCCTTTTATCCATTATAGATTGATGTTTGGATGTGGTTTAGTGATTCTATCTCGTTATTTTCAAGGTTTAGACCGAAATCAACTCGGGAGAAAGCTCACTCAAGTCCGGCGAGCCCGTGAGTGTCAAGGAATTTTCCGTTCATCTCCGGCCGTTCTACGGCAAAAGAAAGGTATAAAATTGCTCATCTCGTCTTGTGCTTCATTTTGGTACCTAGATCGGAGTCCAAGGTCATTGTTTGCAGTCAGCCGGAGCTGGGAAAGCTCCGGCGTTCTTCTTCGGTGCACCCAGGCCTTTCAGGCCGTTTCTAAGGCTCACGGGCCTTAGGCCCGTTGTGAACCAAGCCCAAAACTCTTTCCCTTTCAGTTTTTATTTTTATTATTAATTGTTTTAAAACCCAAAGGCCTTTGGGCCATTTTGTTTAGGGTCGGTGGCTCGTTGACCCAACCCAAAATCTTTTTAGGTTAATTTAACTGTTGTTTTAAAATAGGACCATTTGGGCCATTTTCTGTTAAGGGCTTGAGCACAATCCCCCTAAACCCTTTCAGACAGGGCTTTAGGCCTTGTGAGGATTAGGGCCTTTGGCCCGTTTACCCTTTTGAACCTTAAAAACCCTTTAGACCCAAAACCCTTAGGGCCCAATCGGCCCAACCCAAATCCAAGCCCAGTCTGACCTTTGACCGTTGACTTAGTCAACGGTCAGCGTTTCCTTTGATTTTGACCGGTCAACCGTCATCGTTGACTTTTAGGGTTGACTTTCCGGGGTTTCGTCTGAGACCTCTCCTAGGCTAATTTCGACGTCCTGGACCCGTGTTTGAAGTCTGTTTTCCCAAATTCAATCGTTTGAATAGAGTTTGACTAAAGGTACTCCTTTATGTGAATATGTGCAATTATTAGCGGTGATTCCGTTATTCCTTTTTGGTACAGCTTTGCACCATCGGTGTACGGTGAATGGACCCCTTCAAAAGCATGTTTTAATAGTAGAAATGCATACATGAAAAGCATGATTTAATGATTATGTTTTATGAAATGTTTTGTGAGATAACATGCTTACTGAGGCTAGATTGAATTATTACTATTTTTCCTATAACCCATGTGCTTATAGAATATTTGATGGATGACGATATGATATTTAGAACATGTTTAGAACACTTCTTTATAGTATAGATGATGAATGACTTTATACTATGAAGTTGCTTTTCAATATAAATATGTTCAATGATTTTGTACTTACCTAGTGGTCCTTTCTGCTACGGGACGTATGGATAGATTCCGGTCCATCCCGGGCGACAGTTTGATGTTGGCATAGGGCATGGTGTGTGTTTCCTCTGGCTATTTAGCACAGGGACGGGGAGCCGGCATGAGGCCTAAAGTGTATTTTCCTCTGACTATCTGCTCAGAGACGGGGAGCCGGCATGGGACTTGGGGGTTATCGGACAATACACTAGTGTTTATTATATATACAAGTTATGATTTTGAGACATTGCACGACATGCTAGGTTTTGGAAAACCAACGTTTATCATTTTATATGTGTTTTCATAAAACCTGTGGGTTAGTATGTTGATAACTGTCATATATATATATATATATATATATATATATATATATATATATCAACTTGGTCCACTCACGTTTGTTTTGCGCTCCCTTCAGGACCTATGAATGAGGATTATGACATGAGCTACGAGGCATTTCCCTACCAGTGATTTAGTGCTATATCTTCTCTGCTTCGACATCTATTGTAATAGCACTTCTCTATCTTAAGTTCCGCTTGTACTCTGTATTAGACGTATGCTCTGAACTTATGTGTATGACCATAATTTTATTAATTAGCAGTTGAACTTTAGTATTGTGTTATTAGTTCCTATTGCCTGTTTTAGCATATTTCTCAGCTTTTGCTTAAATTAAATAGCTTTCGTCACCCTTCGGGTGTCGGCCAGCACGTGACCATCCCGATGTCCTGAGGACATCGGGGTTGGGGCGTGTCAGCTCAAGTTTGAACGCGGTGGACGCAGTTGTTAATACATTGGATATGGACTATACCCAGGGGAACTGAATGGAGTAATGTCTCTAAGCCCCGACTCATTCACTATTCAATTTTTTTCGAAAAAAATATTTCACTATTTAGATTACACAAACTGGTGCAAGTACGATTCAGTTCCATTACTCACCATATATATATATATATATATACAGATTGCTTAAGGGAAGGGATCCCCATTTTTTGAAAAAAATGGGGATTAGGTGTGGGGCCCACTCCACATCGAATTTCAACGATCCGAACCGTCTATTTTGTTAGTCTCGATTCATAGATCATCCTTGCAAAATATTAGCTAAATCGGAAATGTTTAAGACATCTAATTGGGTTCAAGGAAATGAACGAATATTTTGTTATATAAGAAAAAATGAAATTTAATCTTGATAATTAAATAGGCAAACGGTTTCGGATTGAATTGAATTTTTGCAAGGATGATCTATGAATCGAGACTAACAAAATAGACGGTTCGGATCGTTGAAATTCGATGTGGAGTGGGCCCCACACCTAATCCCCATTTTTTTTTAAAAATGGGGATCCCTTCCTTTAAGCAATCTGTATATATATATATGTATGAAATCATTTGTTACATTGATACGTTTAAAATATCAGTGTGGTTTTTTTTTTCTTTTTTTTTTTTTAAATACCATCGTCCTTTTTGCACTCACAATTCAATAAAAAATTTGGTCTAAAAACATTAAAAACCAAACATCTATATATATATATATATATATATAGAATTTGGTCGGCTAAATCTAAGTATCTCTAAGATATAAAAAGTAATGTCACTTAGTATTATGATCTACTAGTATTCCTCTTTACTTATAAGTGAGCGGTCTTAGGTTTAGTTCTCGCCAAAGGCAAAGTTGAACCATATTATTATGGCAAGCTCATTGTAAAGTTTAGCTCACTCCCCCACCCCTTAGATCATCTCCAATCCTAGGGTTGAAACCTAAAATTTTTAACCCAGAAAATTTGATTTTAACCCAGAAATAGTTTTTCTCCTCCAACCTTTATGGGTTACAATTTTAGCATGAAACTATTAAAGAATGAATTTAGGATAATTTTTTTTCTTAAAGTAAATTAAAAAAAATTATGTAGACTATCCTAATTTAATTTTATGAACATTTTAACCTAAAAATATTTAGAATCCGATAAATACTGAAAAATCACTAAAGCGACACCATGAAATTCGTGGAACACTATGAAATTAAGAATATGAAACACATAAAATATTTTTTTTCAATTACTTTTGCCTTTGGATTTAAATTTGGACCTTTAAATCTTTTTTTTTACTGTTAGATTTGATCATATTAGATCTTAGCCGTTGGATTCGATGAATTTATAAATATAAAACTAAAAAAAATACACATATATGGTAGACCAGCCTAAAATTTGAATTTTGAGCAAAGTGGGGTAAGTTTAGAACCTAAAATTTGAGTTTTGGATTAGAGTAAGTTTTAATGTAGATATTATTGTTTGTTAAAAAGAAAAAAAGAAGTATAAACAGTGATACACAAATAACCAATTACATATAGTAACTAAACTCAATGTTATTTAAGACACTAATTTCATCCTTGCACTTCGTCATTTGAAAGGTAAGTCAGAATATATATTTTTAAACCAAGCTTGTTAAGGAAGTCAATCTTAAATATTTTATTTCTAGTGGAGTTAAAACTGATATATGTGAATGTTAAACTAATCATATAACACCATAATATGTCGTCCAAATTGAAATTGAGTGGGATCATAACAAAACCAACTTCTAGATCATAACAAAACCACTTCTAGATCATAACAAAATTAAGACTTTTTGCATGAATTGATAATCAAAAACAAGGTTTGCAGAATATGGGCTTAATAAAATTGGCTAGAGAAATGTGTTTTTTGCTCTCCATTTAAGTTCCCTTCTCATAGTATAGAAATTTAGAGCCTATAATAATTTTGTTTTCACTTTTTGGTTTCAATTTTTTTATTAACCTTGAAAGTTGTTTGGTAAATCCTTTCTTTTAAGCAAGGAGTCTTGTAGATTTCGTCGTTTGTTTCGAAACCATATATTATGGGCCTAAAATTGTAACACAGAACTAAAACTACGTTAATTTTGAACAATTTAAAAAGTCCAAAACATCGACTTTCGGAATATGGCAGCAACAAATATATTAAAGTAATAATCTATAAGAAATAACCTCAAGTCATAACAAATTATGGTCCTAAGTTGGGACCAGTTATGTATAGAAATAAACTCCATATTGTAATAAGATATAATTTTTCTTGATTCCATCTAAAGAAACACACATCCACATAGTTATAATTTTTGCTTCCAGTTGGGGTTTGAATCTTTCTTTTTGCACAATCAACACTAATAATTTTAGTTAACTGATTTTCATATTGACCTTGGGTGGACATGACTGATTTGATAGAGAAAAAATGAAATGTATTCAACACCCTTTATATACACAATGGGGCATTGGGCATTAAAGAACAACGCTTTGGAGTACAAGTAAATAAAGTACATATGTATAAGAAATAAAATACTTGGGTACCTACGAAATCCTATTTAGAATATCCAACATTTGTGAAGAATAAATAAGTTAGTAAATAATATTTTTAAACTACACCTATTTCAGTAATAACCTTTCCAAAAGTTATAAAATTTGTTCGCTCCCAGCTTTGTGGGCTTTACTACATAACATATTAATGCGTGAATTACCCATCTCTCCCATCACATTTTTTTTAGGGAGACTTTGGATGCGGTCCCTAGTTATGAATAATGTTTGACTGAAACTTTGTTGGTTTTCAATTTTTGATCCAAGTCCCTAAAATTAATTGATAATTTATTTCTATGTACGTTACTATATTTTTTAAATTAAAAATTAAAATTTATAGTTGTTTATAGTAATGAGATTTTAAATAAAAAACATAATTTGTGGGATTAAAAATATTAAAATATAAATATACTATTGTGTGTGTGTGTGTAAACATGGGTACATTCATAAAAAATAACCAAAAAATTATTGTATCAAAACATGGGTACATTCTTCAAAATGGGTACATTTAGCAAAAATAAAAATGGGTACAAATAAATAAAAAAATATGGGTACAATACAAATAAAACTTTAAAAAATATGGGCACAAAAAGAAATTAATATATGGGTACAAATTAAAATTGAAAGGAAAATTGGTACAAATTAAAAAAGGGTTGCAAATTAAAAATGGGTACAAACTAAAAATAAAAATATATGATAAAAAATTTAGCCATAAATATAAATATACTAATTGTAACATTTTTAATATTAAATGAATATATTTAGAAATAAAAAATATTTTATTATTGAAATAATTAATGATATTATTAATACAAAGGACCTTGATCAAAAATTGAAAAGTAATAAGGTTTTAATCAATAGAGTAGTAAAAATAAGGATGAAAACCTAATTACTCCTTTTTTTTATTGATCGCCATTCGTTTAATTTATTGATAAAATAACCCAATTTCTAAGCTACCGTATTAGAAAAGACAATCAAAAACCTAATTTGGAAGCAAAATACAATAATCTAAGGTATTTTGTTTGTGAATGCAAAACCAAAGTCGTTTCTAATTTGAAAACCACCCTTGAATAGTGGAGACACAGGAATGTATATAACATGAAAAGTAGACGCTGGAGGCGAGGGTTTCTCAGATCCAACGGCTTCACATGAATATATGCTAGGGCGGGCCCCCGTTTCATATGGAGGCTAATGGCATTCGAAGGTTCACAGTAGGATTCCCTTCACTCGTTTTTGCTTATTTCGGTTGGGCACGAAGCTTCAACTATATATAAGCGTACAAGTTTCAGTCAAGCTCCTCCTTCTTTCCAAACCCTGTCCCTTAATTTGCTCTCTATTTCTTGCTTTTCATGCTTGCTTAGATTTTGGGTTTTGTGGGCTTTGTTTCTTTTTAGAGAGAGAGAGAGAGAGAGAGAGAGAGAGAGAGAGAGAGAGAGAGAGAGGATGGAGCGTAGCAGTGAGTCTTCTTCCAAACCGGACAGGAAGACAGTGGAGAGAAACAGAAGAATTCAAATGAAAAGTCTCTGCTTCAAGCTTGCTTCACTTGTCCCTCCCCAACACTTCAAAACCACCAACTCCAAGGTACATATGGATCATTGGGAAATTTTATTAGAACCCCTTTTCTTTTTATCTCTACACCTAGCTTAAATTCTAGATATAAATTGTGTATTAATTTTACTCTATGTAATTTTGGTTACAAATTAGGGGTTGGTTATTGTAAAAGGAGGTAGAGATCAGAAACAGTCAATTAATATATATATATATAAGCAAAACCATAAACGGGACGGAAATGAAAATGAAGATTGTGTATTGTGACAAGATTAGTTTCAAGGAAATGAATTGTGTGTGTCAGAGAGAGAGAGCGCAGCAGCAACATGTATGTATTAGGTTTTTCTTTTCTTTCCAAAACGTATGTATTAGTTAAGTCAAAAACATATTCCTAGTCCAACTTACTTAGATTGAGTTGTATAAAAATAGGCCAAATTGGATAAATGATCCATGTGGTCATAAGGTATTAGGAAAATAGCTCATGTGCTAAAAAAACTCGGATTTAGACCCCTGTGGTGTACTCCGTTAGCAAATTTAGCTCAAAAGTGATTTTTTTGTTAACTATCTTTTAATACATGGATAAAATTATACTTTGACATGTGTACCTTCTTCTTCTCTCCCCTTCTTCTTCACAGCCCACCAAAGAAAAACACGAATCAGATAAACTTTCCCATCATCTTCCAGATCCAAGGAAAACCTTAAAATTGTTCATCTTACACACTGAACCTCAATTTAATTGGAAAACAAAAGTTACCCAAATTATTAATCAAAGTCACACGCACACATATGTTCTATAGAAACGAGCTAATAATTTGATTAAGTTTACTAAATCAGAAACAAAGACAGAACAAAATCAATCCCATAAACTTTATCCCCCCTCTAAATTGTTTGATTGATCATTCTCTACTTTCTTGGACTTTCTAGGCAACCAAACAGGAAGATAGAAAATTTCACATCTAATATATTACACCTCTGCGAAAGCGGAGATTTCCTCCATTACATACACCAATTTGAGAACAAAACACCTCAAAATACCGTAATTGTTCAAATAAAAAAAACCCAAGCTGAGATGGCTTCGATTTCCTCGGAAGTCGCCCAAAATCGCATCAGAATCAAAGGTTCAAAAAAACCCCAATTGTGGAAAACTCACATAAGCGCACCCATGGAGACACGGTGGCCGCCATGGTTGCGGTGGTAGCTCTATGGAAAACTGAAAATGGTCTCTCTTTTTTCTCTTGTGCGAAGTGAGTTTGGGGGTTGCGTAGGGGAGATGTAGGAAGAAGAAAGTGCACACGTCAAAGTACAATTTTACCCATGTATTAACCGATAGTTAACGGAAAAATCACTTTTGGACTAAATTTGCTAACGGGGTACATCACAGGGGTTTAAATCTTAATTTTTCTAGCACACGTGCTATCTTCCGAATACCTTATGACCACATGGATCATTTATCCGATTTAGCCATAAATATACTTTAGTTCTCTATATAATTGATTGATCTGGTGAAATATACGAATATTGGAGCGTTCGACTTCCGTCGTTCTCTCAAGAGTTTTGCCCTATTTTTGGTTTTCTTCATATTGTTCTACAGGGACCATCAATGGAGGGACTGCTTCTTAGTTTTTTATTTTTTTGAATAATTAATTTTGTTGGGGTGTAAACAGAAATTATATTGGATTGGGTTTTCACAAGTGAGGATAATTTAGGAATTAATATTAGATGTAAAAAGATAATGATAGATAAACCACTAAGAATTTAGGTGAAGAAAGTACGTTGGGAGTAGAGATATAAAACATGGGTTCGAATAAAATTTCTCTATATCATTTAGGACATGTTAGTTTGTTAGTCTGAATTCAATAATCTAGTAACGTAACATATATCAAATATTTAGGACGAGAGAACGCTACTCCTTAACTAAATATATTTCAATAAAAATCAAATTTCATTATCGGCTTTATTAATTGCAATATGCCTTTCTCCCATTGATCAGGATACCGTGTCACAGCAAAATCAGCTTGATACTGCGGCATCCTATATAAAGCAACTGAGAGAGAGAATAGAGAATTTGGAGAGGAAGGAGAAAGCAATGAGGTCACAATTAGGCAGTTCTAATTCTGACATTGGTGCTATTGCTGCCGAAAATGCTGTAATGAAGGGATCAAGATTACCAGTTCTTGAATTAAGAGACTCGGGTTCCTGCATAGAAGTTATGCTGATTAGTGGGTTGAATAAGAACTTCATGTTTTATGAAGTCATCCGTGTTCTTGAGGAACAAGGAGCTGAAGTTGTCAGCGCTAACTTTTCCACTGTAGGCAATAAAGTTTTCCACTCGGTGCGTGCTCAGGTACTAAAACAATCATCCGAGAAGCTAATATCGTCTAATCCTTTATTTTAATCTAAAAAAAATGTACTAAAACAATTAAGGTCATTATGAAACGGACTTACCAATTTTATTTTTGATGCTTCTTTGTAGGTCAAAATTTCTAGAGTTGGAGTAGACACTTCAACGGTATGGCAGAGACTACAGTATTTATTGTACCGAGTAGCTAGCTAGCTAGCTTTACCTCTTGAAAACTGAAGGGTTACAAATAATGTTTTAGCAACTGCGTCATGAAAGAGCTCCGGAAGGAGAGGCTTAATTAGGATACAGAAACTGATGTTCCCTGTTTCCTGGGCGAGCCATTGAGTTAATAATAAACGAATCTATTAATATATACAGATGTGATCTGGTGTTAACTTTTTGTTTATTGTCCCTTTTCTAAATTGGTCTCAAAGTATTGATTCTTGACCATCTTTTTAGAAAATTCAATATATACTAAAACCCAAATATATATAACTGATTTACTGTTCATAAGCACAGTGTGCTTCCTATTTTGTCCCAATTAATTTTGCTTTATTACGTTTCTGCCACTGTCTGAGAAAATATATATACAGTTTTTTTTTTTTTTTTTTTTTTTTTTTAATTCTTCTTCCCTCTTTCCTCTCACGCTGCCGTGTTGCGACGCACCGTTCATTCTCTTCGACAGCAGAGCACGAAAACTCAGTTTTCCTCCTTTCCCTCTTTGTTCCTGCTCACTTCAATTCGAACCAAAAAGGTCCCTACCGAGTCCGGAGGGCTCCTCCGTATCTCTCCCTGCTCTTTGCTACCCCCAACCCTAGAATCCAAATTTCACGAGCCACTTCGCTCGAGATCGTTCCAATTTTTGAATGAGAAACCCAAAACTCACTCACTCGATAGCCTTTTCAACTCGATCTCAATCTTCAAATCCATTGGTTTTGGTTAGCATGAAACATTAGATCCCGAACCCTCGAACCCAGTTTGGGTTCGACATTCCCGACGGCTTTCATAAATTTTCCGGTCGCGGCCGGCCCTGCAACCACATCTATTCGACTCAGAAAAGTCCCAACAACAACATTAGAGAGGTGAAGGTTTGAAGAAGATTGAAGCTCAATACGTAACCCAGATTCCGACGAGGTTTTCCGACGAATCCGCCAGCTTCCCTGTATTTTTTGAGGCCCTCACAGTCATCCAATCACCAAATCTTAGGTATATTTTGATTCTACGCCTATTGGGTCTATAGATTGTGATTTATGTCAAAATTTCGGTTAATAGATTCTTCAACTTTGATTTGAATCAAATTTTGGGTCTTCATGTTGTAATTGATGTTAAAATTCTAAAATTTTGACAATCTTTATTTGATTCATCAAATTTTGCACTATAAATGATGTAAGAGTTAGTCTTCAAGGGTTTAAGAGAAGGGTGGTTTTACAGGAGTTTACATCTGCTATAGTAAATATGAAATTATATTACTAATTAAATTTCATATCTAACAAAACAAGAAAAATATCATAAGATAAATCGTAATATTAGTAAATTGGTTGACTACAATTGTTAGTGTCTGTAGCAATCCTACGCGATTTTTTTTATGCCCTCAAAATACAATTTTGCCATGTCTACCACTTGCATTATACAGAAAAGACTTAAAATTTTCACTTTTATACCGAATTAAGTACTCCAATGTTTTCTAATGCAGACGTATGTGGCGTTTAGGAAACTAGAGTTTCTGGGGTTTGAATATTTTCCAATTTTAGCTTATCCTTGAGTAGAGAATTTTGATGAATTTTTCCCTTCGCTATTTTGTGTTTTCATGTCCAAATAATTCTATAAATTTGGTTCCCTTATGGCTCGGATATGCATCCAATCATTGTTTGGAATTTGGTTTTTACTGCAAATTTGGAATTTGGTGTTTATATCATTTGATTTTCTCTGATTTTTTACGTGTATTTGTGGTGACGGGGGACGAATTCTAGGATGGAGGTGTAAGGATTTGGAAGAATAAGATGTTTATGATGAGAATAGAAGAGTTGCCACAATGCTTGAGGTTGCCAATCCCAAGAGTTGTAGCTGGTTCAATCCGAAGAAGGGTTAATATTTTTACAAAATAAGTTCCAATTCCTTAGTGGTTTGGCTTTACAGTAAATACCAAGTGAATTTTTCATTTGGTAGATTTTTTTAATGCAGTTCATTAACTTGGTAGATTTATGTTGTTTATAGAATACATATGAGTTTTCATGGTTATCAATCGTTCAATACCTCTATATGGTTACAGAGGGTTGAAGGTAATCTTTATACATTTTGTAAATAGCACTACCTAGCTATGGCATATCAGCGTTCTCAATTTTCGCATATGATATATGTACATAAACACTATTCTTTAGCACATGCTTTTTCAAAATTTTCTACATGTTTAACAAAGTTTTGTAACCCGCGGCATCACGCGGGTTTAGCTGCTTGTAATTAGATAATTTCATGTTTATACACAAGATTACACATAGAGGGTGTTGAATCCTTAATGATGCTACAACAGCATAATATTCTCTCTCATGGAATAAGGATTAATTAATGGTCATAAACAAGTTTCAAACTCGCATCTATATATAGTCATTGCCTTACATTAATAGAGGAAGTGAAGGTTAGGGTTTTGAGAGGAGGAACGTGGTTGGAGAGAAGAAAGGAGAGCTAGCTAGGGTTTTGGGTTTGTGCAGCAGAGAGGCAAACCTATACCATGTAGTGTGTAACCGTGGTGCAAACGTCCATTATCTATATACAAAGGGAGCACCTAAAATGGTGAAGCATTCAAATACCATATATTGTCCCTCAAGAATTAAAAAATTGCAATTGAATTAAAAAGAGTTAGCCAAAGGCGAATTTGAACCATATTATTGCTAACCCATTATGAGACTTAGCCTACTCCCTCACCCTCATAGTGTAGATAATATTGCTTGTTAAAAAAAATTAAAAATTCAACACATTTTGATTTTGGATGATTTAAACTTTAAAAATTTAGGAAAAAAATAACAAAAATAGAAAACCCTCATTAGTGGGTGGTTTATGATTGACTTCCAATTTATTTTCCTATAATTTTTTAATAAAATATAGAAATATATAACTTAAATTTGCAAATTTATTTTGTTAAAAAAAAACTTTAATTTAACGTAAAAAAGAAGTGAGTGATCAAGAGGTTAGTATATAATTAAGCAAGACTAGAATTAGTAGGGTTCTAGCAGCGATACTTATGACCAGATTTTAGTAGGGAGAGAGAAACAAACATAGAACCTCGAGTGCCAAAGTAATTTTTTTTAGGGAAGTTTAACGAAAAGCACCCAGTACTGTTCATTTTAACAAAAAACCACATTTTTACACTAAAAAGTCAATCCTGGTACTATTCACTTTACCCTTTATTTTGTCCTTATCATTAAAACTCAAAGTTTTCAAGCCCTTTTCATTAGTTTTCCTTTTTTTTAACTACTTGAACTACAAATCCCTTGCATACCCCATATAATACTTGAAAACAATATTATATTGGGGTTTATGTATCTCACTTTTTTTTTTTTTTGTAATCTGAGACAACAATTACGGCGTGCTTAATGTGACCTCAACATAAGATGATAATTAATGAATTCCTCATGCTCTTGATTTAATTTTACATACAACCAATCATTTTAGTACCCTGCTTAGTTACAAGCCCACTACAAAGCTCGACATCTACCACTATTATTATTATTATTATTTTTCTAGTTATATAGTTTATGTATAACTAATCAGTTTTAATGTGCTAAATAATCATATGAAAAAGTGTTTATTTCCCTGTCTACCGTTAGGTTAACTATTTTTCTGCAACTATATTTATTATGGGGTAGACTCCCGATTTAGTGCATGTATAAATTCAATAAAACTGCTAATTTCATCCCTACTATCCTATTCAAAATTATTTTATCTATTTTTTCATCAACTTAAGCCACATGATACATTTTAGAAGGTAACCCTCCTTTTCTTGATTAGAAGCCCTTAACGTTCCATATAGGTTGCAAAACTAACACCTAATTTACTCTCCAAAGTTAACTCCATACACAATATCTTTGAGAAAACAAAGTCCTTGGACTCATGTAAAACTATCAATCTACTCTTCAAAATGTATCACATGCTAGTCATGTGACTTAAATTAACGAAAATTTAAATAGAATAGCTTAGTGTAAGGATTAATTTTTCGTATAAATAATTTAGTGACCTAATTTTCACTCAGTTAATCATTTAAAAAGTAAATCAGCAGTTCACACTTTATTTTATATATATATATACACACACACACACATAGTTTTGTACGTCTAAGTGTATAACTAGTTTGTGTTTACCCTCCTAGCTAATACTACCTCAGCTGCATTCCTGATTTGTAGAGAAAAATTACAGATGTCCAATATAACCCAAACACTTTATTTTCCAATATTTTTTTCTCAAAAAAAAAAAAAAAGAAGAAAACTGATAAGTGAAGCGTTTATCTTTTATTATATAAAAATATGAAAATAATAATGAAATTCTGACACGTGTTTCAACTGTCATCAAATTCTTCACTTATCTCTCAGATATCTACTGAGAGTCAAATATAACAACAAATAGTTTTGCTTCAGTAAGATATATATACACGTGTTTCAGCTGTCATCAAAGTGTATGCATGACCGATAATGCATGTGTATGTGGATAAAATTTTGAATAATATTCATGGTATGATGGGATATATCGAGAATCTGCAGAAAGTCTTGTATACGGCAGCATGAATGTTGAATAGTTAGGCTAATTTTGGATATGAGTCAAATCATATAACACGCTTAGCTTCAGGATTTTTTTTTCAGCTGATCGATGCAGCCGAAATTTGAATTAACAAAGAGATATCACATTACAGATTGAGACGTATGGTTATTGGCTAGTGTGATTCACATCAAAGATTGCATAATTTCCATGCCTGGTATACGAGACATGCATGAGTGCTTCCCAAACAAAGAAAACAACTTTATTCTTGCCCGAGTAATTCGAATTGGGTTATACGACAACATATATTTGAAAAGATAACATTAAGTTAAATATACATATGTCAAGAGAAACGTGATATAGTAGGAGTGAATTTCATAGTATATTCACAAGGCTAGGATTACAGATTTATACACGATTTACTATCAAGGACCTACTCTATTGCCTATAGTGATGTATAGATAGATACAAAGAAAGGAAACAAATAACTACTTATCAATTACAATATTCGATACTTATTTTGCGGGATTCTTTCCTTTAACCGTGTGTAAAATATACTTGTACGGAGTTTACGGACCAAATGGCTACAAAGTTTAATTGTTTATCAATAGCGCGGTGATGCTAGAGAGTCGATACATACTTTGGAGTTGTGGACGAGGAGAGATTTTTCAGTGTGACCGGGACACGGTGTGGTACACCACGTGTCACTATACAAATAGTGGGATATGTATGTTAAAATGTTAGTAACTTAAAAAAAAAAAAAAATTCCCACTATTTATATAAAAACACGTGGTGTACCACTCGTGTTCCAGTTACAATGAAAAATTTATTGTGGATGAGGATTTAAACCCGAGCTATGGTCAACCTTCACAAATACTCCTTCCATGACGTTTGGAAACTAAATGTGACACCATTAACTACACAATTTTGGGTTTTTTTTTTTGATGTTATATTTACTTATATTGATATTGATTAATTCATCGATAGTTTTATAAATTTGCATATCGATGGATATATCGATATCGATATTTGGTTGCCTTAGACAAGAATTATAGGTTTGCAATAGGGTTGGGTATACCAACTCATTTAGATTTAGTCGGAATTAGAGAGAAATTTCTCAAGAAAAATCAAAAGTTTGAAATCTGTAATGGGTTCTATCAATTGTTTTGAAGTGAATCAATAAATATCGTTGATATTCATTGATTTTATACGGCGAAGTTTGCATTTCACCACCTTTCAATATCGATCTTAATCTTTGAATGTTTTGACGGAACCATGAACAATTTAATGGATATTTTAACACTGATTTGGTAGCAAATCGGTGGTCGTTGGAGATGCATCCACATTGGATCACTGCTGAAAATACCAAAGCCAAGAACAAAAAAATATCTACAGATTATATGGTCCCTTTTGGAGATACCATCCTTCAATGTTATGTCGTAATCACTCTTTCAAGTGAAAGCTTGATATTATTGAGGATCTAAGGTTGGTAAATCTCTGCTTTTTTTATATCAGAAATCTGCCAGACCACACTGTCCATATTATATATGCCTCACAAAATTATCGTTGCTAATCAACAAGCTTCTGGATATGCTACAATCACTTTTTTTTGGTTAAATGGTAGATTTATTAAATTAGAGCATTTTCAAATGAGAAGTCAAATTCAAAACATTAACTTTCAATTTTATGGCTGACTTGACAGTTTGACATATTGTCAATATTTTACTTCCACCCGATATGCCAAATTTTATTACTTTATTTATGTTTTTTTTAAAAAAAAAACCAAAATAATAAAGTTGGGTTGTTGTGGGTTAGTAATAAAATAATACTTAACTATGCTAGCATTTAAGGTAAGGTAAGTGGAATGTCTTTGGAAATAGCAAAAACCATATTTGAAGGTACTGTCAATTTTGACATCACTCTATCCATGTCAGCTTAGCCTTCTTTTCCATGTCAGCTTTGACATCTCGGTTGGAGTAAATGATACGTTGTTTGTTACTGTTATATGTTTATATGGTGAACTGCCGATTTAGTCATTGAATTATCACCAAGTAAAAATTAGGTCCCCAAATTATTATTTTTTTTCAGAAAAATAGGTCCCTTAACTCATTACAAACAGCGAATTTCATCCTTGCCGTTAGATTTCAAGTTTTTCCATCCAATTTTATGTTAACTTAGGTCATGTGACTTGCACATTACATATGTAAAAGGGTAAAATCATCATTTTCTATGCCCATACTCTGGTGTTGGTCTTTAAGGTAACCAGGACTCTTTCAAGAGAGAAGAGAGACAACGCCTGCTTCGCTACTCTGCTTTTCTTACTCCTATTGGTTGATGATCTAGGTATGTTGCACTTTAAGGCGATTTTGAAACTTTTGCTCAAAAATTTCTCAAACAGAGACAAATCTTGACGAATTTTCAAAGTTGGTTGAACGAAGAGATGTCTTTCCAACTCAGAGATGGTGGGGAGCCTCCACGTTATAGTAAGTGTACTTAATTTGGTTCAATAAAAAAATCAAGTTATGTTGTCTCTTTCTGTGTTTGCATATATTCCCTCGTTGTACTAGGTTTTAGGGATTTTAATACTATCAAATTAGGTTTTTTTTTTTTTAATGTCGAATTGGGTGATCCTAATGAATTAAATTGGTATGCATATCCACAGCCAATAATGGCTCACTAAGTTGTGGTATTTGACTCTCATTTTACTGACTATGCAGCTGCAACAGACTTATTCTCCCTTGAAATTCACCATGGGGGTTATTTAGTGGATGGCTTTTACTTGGGGGGAAAAATGCATTGGAAGGACAATATTAGTAGAGATTGTATAACCATGTGAGACTTATGGGAGCTAGCAGAGTATCTTGGGTACAATAAAGAGACCACAAAGTTATTTTATATGAAGAAAAGGAAAAGATGGGTTCCTATTACTTGTGATGCAGATTACTTTCAATGTGCAAAATGTCTAACCAAAAAAAGCATAGTAGTGATTTAGCTCACAGATAAGTCACAAGAAGTGCATAATATAGAGATTCAAGCATCATTGCAAAATGCCATAACTGAGATCAATGTAGAAGATGTTATTCCCATCATTAGATGTTTTGTCATGTGCCATTTTGAGGCTTGGTTGGTGTTCATCTGAGAATCTGAATGGATTGGAAACTTCTTCACTGCTAAGTCTTTCGCTAGCAAGGGTTACTAATAAAGCCTTATTTTCTACTCTGTCATTAGATGCTTTGAAGTTTGGAGTGCCATGGGTTTGGTCGGTGCGAGCCACATGGCAATATTGGCACGATTAGGAGTCGTGGTGCAAGATCGGCATAGTTAGGAGCCATAGTGACAGATTAATAGTTGCCGAGAGTCGTGGAGTAGGTAGGCACAACTGTGAGCGCAGAGCTGGGGTTGACTTGGGCTAAGTTATGCGCAACCAGAGGACTTGGACCACTAGGTCTGTGATGCTCGGCTACTGGTGATGTGCCACTTCAGTGTTGAATCGTCTAGAATGTTGAGAACAAAACCTGCCCCCAGTTCTTGGTAGTTGGGCTGGTGTGTCCTTTTGGTACTTGTCTGCACCCGGCACACCATTTGGTTGAGCTACTGTGTTTGTCAGAATAGAAGTAATCTTTGTATCTAACAACCTATGTGGGATAGTTTCGTCTGCTTGATCTTGTCAATGAAAGGTGACTCATTTGTGTTGGTCATGTCTTGTCGGAGCGCTTCATCAGTAGCTTGTTGCATTGGAAATTGCGTAATCGCTTGATCTTGAGCCTCTCTACTTCTTCCTGAATGTGCCTTTGTTGGGGTAGTTGAGCTCTCGATTGTCCCCAGTCGTGACATGTTAGTCTAGGCTGCTCTTCCCTGTGCTCTGTTCGTCTATGCCGAGGCTGTGGTGCATGTGGTACGTTCCTGACAGGCGAGCGAATTACTCACAGGCTGCCGGTTGAACTTGAGCCGAATTGAGTGACTGCTTCTCTCCGTCCGTCGTGTTGCCTACTCCGATGTGAGGTGGATAATGCTCCTTGCTGACCTAGCCGCGAATGAACATTTCGCCTGGAAGGTTGCTCATTGTTGATTATCGGAGTGTGGCCCCAACCATGAATGTATGCTCGTCTGTGAGGCTTGATCAGGAATGCACGCTCATCTGCACGCTAAGACAAGAGTATACACTATCCCGATAACCCAAGCGGGAGCATAAACTGCTAGAATACTCGGATCGTGGCTGGTTGAGAGGCTGCTTGTCAGGACGCTACTGAAGAGGTTCGTCGTTTGCCCTTGTCATGCTTCAGGACTCTTTATCTAAGGCACGCTGCAAGAGCTGATTCACCAAGGTAGTCTAATGCGTAAGGGCGTTTATCAACTCTATGACTTGTTGAGACAAGTGTTGTTCGCTATTTGGGTTGGAAGAGCTTGGATGAAATACGTCTTTTTGGGCAGTGGAAGTGTGGTAGATTCTGGGTGCGAGATTTGAGTTGGGAAATGTCAAATCCACGGAGAAATGTGATGAAAATGCCCTCGGTTCAATCGTCGGCCCAGAAATCTGAAGCCGAGACGGTTAAACCAGTCTTGGACCGATGAGAATTGCTTGAAAAGCTATGGGAGTGGGCTGTTCGACTTGTGGCGCAAGTGGGTGTTGGGCTTGGGCGGCTCGGGCCGGCTCACCTTGGGCTTGGGCCCGTGAGGGCTTGAATGGCATGGCTTGGGCTGTGGTCTTGGCTTGGGCCCGTGAGGGCTTTAATGGCATAGCTTGGTGCCGTGGTGGTTGCTATGGTGGCGCTCCGTGGGGGTGATGCCGCTCTTCTCATTGTCGTGTTGAGCCTTATGGATCACCGTAGGCTTTACCGAGGATGGTGCCGTGGCGGTTGGTATGATGGCGCTTCATGGGGGTGGTGTCGCTCCACTCATTGTCGTGTTAAGCCTTGTGGATCGATGTGGTCCTAATTCTTGAACGTTGGAATTTCCGTTCATTGAGGTTTCCGAATCTTTTGCCATTGTACTTTTCTTTTACGTTTTATCGAAAAATCTACAAATGAACAAGAAAACGAAAAACCTTGAATGCGAGAGTCTTCTACGAGCGTGTGACTCAAACTCTCAATGAAAACACCAATTTGTGGATGCAAATTTCTGCCTTATTCTTCTTGGACAAAATTGCACCTACAAAATAATTAACATCTTAAGTCATGACTAAAAGCCTCACGCACCCATGATTAATGGGGGGCTTTGGCCGAAGAACCTCTGATACCAAAGTTAGAATTTGAGGGAAAAATGTTTAGACAAGTATGGAGAATTTAACAAGAGAGTTGGACTTAGGTTTTTGGGAGAAATGAGAGCTATTTATAGGGGTGTGGCAGACCCTTATTTGGAGAAAAGGGATCCGGCCACTTATGGTGGTTTTTTGGTGTAATTGCAAGATATTATGTCAAAATAATATCTTGCAATCAATTAGGAAATTAATTAGAAAAGTAATTAATTAATTAGGAAATTAATCAATTAATTTAGGTAATTAATCCTAATTTGAATGAATAATTGAAGGTTACCTTGTGGGGAGGATTTGATGAGGATGGATGAAATATGTTTTGAATAAATACCTATTTTGA
Organism: Malus sylvestris; assembly: GCF_916048215.2. Lineage (NCBI taxonomy): Eukaryota > Viridiplantae > Streptophyta > Magnoliopsida > Rosales > Rosaceae > Malus > Malus sylvestris. The sequence continues at coordinate 30,235,060 of NC_062265.1, forward strand.
TCACTTTTGACCTTGATTGAGTCGTGATTGCCTGTTATTTGCACGTGGGAGTTCCGATGTGGCTCGATGGAAATTTTGTCTTTTTCACCAAAAAGTACACGTGTCGCCTCTATAATTTTCCTGATTATTTTTTACTTCACAATATGTATGTTCTCTTAAACTCAAGTTTTAAATTCTTACTCAGTAGATTAGAGTAAATTTTTATTAAAACAAGCAATATAAAAAGAGGAAAAAACTCAAGCCCAAACTTGAATCACAAACTCTCTGTAAATATAGTGGCCAAGTATTTATTTTTTATTTATTTAACAAATGATATTATTCAAGGTTCTAAAAAACGTTAGGCACTAGTCGGGTGGCGGGCTGACGCCTAGCTCCTAGGCTGCTAGGCGGGGTTTTGGCGGATTTAGGTAAATTTCTTGTATATCTTGTAAATAAGTGTATATTGACACTTACAAAAAATTATACTTGTATGAAATCCATGCATAAAATAATAAAAGAATGATAAAATGCAAAAAGAGTATCCAACAAGTCCAAAATTTAAAAACACATTAAGCATATATGTCATATAGACCTGGCATTTTGGACCCGACCTGTTAACCCGACCCGACCCGTTAATATTAGTATTTGGGTGGATGCTTAACGGGTCGGGTTGCTAACGGGTGAACTCGTTAACAACCCGTTAAATAACAGGTCACTTTGGGTCAACCCGTTAGACCCGTTAGCACCCTTTAACACCCGTTAGTTGACGATGTTTTAGTAATTTCAATAAAGTCTTAACAACAAAATATAAACTCTATGCAAAAAAAAAAAATTAATTGTTAACGGGTGAAACGGGTGACTCGTTAGCTTAATGGGTGGGGTTCGGGTGACCCGTTAGCTTAACGGGTTGAGTTCAGGTGATCCATTAACTTAACGGGTCGGGTTCAACCCGACCCAAACCCAATAAACCCGACCCGTTTACAGGTCTAATGTCATATAACCATAGTGAGGAGTATTGTAAGATGACACATGTACAATAAGTTCACATTTTAAAACCACATAAAATGCAAAATAAGAGGAAAATAAGGAAATATAGTAATGTAGATAGATATTTTTTTTTTTCAAAAAAAAAAAAAAAAAAACTGCCTAGCCGCCTACAGCCCAATCAATTTTTTCAACCGATTTGCAAGAAAACACCTCGGGTCACCACTGCCCAACGCCTAGGCCATTTTTTAGAACACTGATATTATCCATACTAAAGGAGTGGGGTAGTGGGCTCCTCATAATGAGATAACGATAATGTGATTCAAATTTGTCTTTGACAAACATCGAACCTATGGAACTAAGGGACAAGACAAAAATAAAAATAAATAGGTGTAAATAAAAAGAGAGAGTTGAGAGAGAGGAATGGGAGGTTGGGACCTGGGGGAGGAGACCAGAGTGGGTTAGAAGACTCAAAAGCACACGTTGATTGTAGGCAGCAACATGTGCTCACATGCATAGTAATATCGACGAAATATTGAGGATATTTCGGTTTTTTCGAATCACGGATATTTCGGAACATATCCATGTACATATCGTACAAATATCGACAATATCGATGATAATATCAGAAAATATCGATGTCGATAATTTCGCTCACACTTCAGCAATATTTTGTCAAAATATTGGTGTAATATCACTAAAATATCGATGCAAAGGAAGGAAAAAAAAAGAAGCAACATGTGCTCACATGCATAGTCTGAAATATCGATAATATCGACGAAATATCGAGGATATTTCGGTTTTTTCGAATCACAGATATTTCAGAACATATCCATGTACATATCGTACAAAGATCGACGATAATATTGGAAAATATCGATGCCCTATAATTTCGCTCACACTTCAGCAATATTTTGTCAAAATATTGGTGTAATATCACTAAAATATCGATGCAAAGGAAGGAAAAAAAAAGAAGCAACATGTGCTCACATGCATAGTCTGAAATATCGATAATATCGACGAAATATCGAGGATATTTCGGTTTTTTCGAATCACAGATATTTCAGAACATATCCATGTACATATCGTACAAAGATCGACGATAATATTGGAAAATATCGATGCCCTATAATTTTGCTCACACTTCAACAATATTTTGTCAAAATATCGGTGTAATATCACTAAAATATCGATGCAAAGGAAGGAAAAAAAAAGAAAAAAAAGAAAAAAAAGGGAAAAAAAGGAGGAAAAAAAAAACACAAAGGGGATTTGAACCCCTCCCATTTTACTCCTCCAACACCGTAACCACCATATATCACTTATGTTTTAGTGATAATATACTAAAATATTTATATTTATATGAGTGACATGTTAACAATTACATGCAAAACTATTTTGGGGATTTATCATTTGATGAATACTCTTCACAATAAACTTACTCTACACATAGAGATGATGAAGATAGTGAAAATTTTGAACCTCATAGGAACTTTATGTGGTACTAAATCACTCATGTATCTTACCATGCAATGTATAAAGTGTAAAATATTGTAGTAAATCATTATATATAAATGATTATGGTGTGTTTAATATTTTTTTCATTAATTACTACATATTTTCTATACTCACAGTGTTTGCCAGCTCGCTGTATAATCAACTTAAATCAGTTAAATCCATCATGTAATGCATTTCCTTCTAATTTTTTTTTTGATAAACTAATAGATAATTGACTAAATAAACATTCTCCAAAGTTTCAATAAAAATTTCTAAGTTTTTCTTACAATTTTCGTAGTTTTTATTCAATTTTTATCGATATCAATAATATCCCGATATTTCCATTGAAATTTCAATATTTTTGAACTACCGATATTTTCGATAATATCAATATTCACATGTCACATGCCACTCTTCTTATTCATTAATTTCATTTTTTACCCCCTCCCCTCCCCTTTGCCCTCCTCCCTCCTCCCTCCTCCCTCCTCCTCCATAGCCTCTCTCTCTCTCTCTCTCTCTCTCATAGTCATAGTCAATACTCATAATTTCCAAGTCAAAACACAAAACAAAAAGGAAACCAACTCGTTCAATTTCTGAGCTTCTGAGGGCAAAATAACCATAAGCTGAATCAAGAAAAAAAATGAAGGAAAGCTCAGATGGGTTTGTGAGGGCAGATCAGATTGATCTGAAGAGCTTGGATGAGCAGCTGGAAAGGCATCTCAACAGGGTCTTGACTTTGGAGAAGAACAAGATCATGAGAGACCCTGAAACCAATTCCAACAGCATCCACCTCACTACCACCTCCAACTCCAATTCAACCACCACCTCCACTTCCTCCATGACCCTCTCCATCCCCAGGCGCCACCGCCAGGAGTGGGAGATCGACCCATCCAAGCTCCTCATCAAGTCTGTCATTGCTCGTGGCACCGTCCACCGTGGCATCTACGACGGTCAAGATGTCGCCGGTAATCCCCTCCTGTCATTTTAGCTCATCTTTCATTTGGGTCCTTAAAAAGTTGTCAAGTTCCTCACTTTTGTGACTTTCTCCCCAAAAATTCAACCTTTTTCTTTCAATTTTCGATACCCCTTTCTTACAATGTTATCCTTTTGTTGTATTTATTTTCTGCAGTGTATTATGGATGTTTTTAGCAAAAACCCATTTGGTTTTTTACTTTACTTTAATTGAATTTTGGGAGATAATTGAAGATCTTAGTTAATTTCCACTTTGGGTTTTCTACTGTAAAATGTAGTTTAAACACAAAAGTAAGGTTGATTATGGTGTTCTCTTGCCATTATTCACTTTGTTTAGTCAGTTTAAATGTTGGATTAGTTGAACTTTGTGGTTGATCTTGCAAGTCACTACAAGTTTCTTACTTTATAGTTTATATACATTTAGGTATTCTATATATATATATATATATATGTGTGTGTGTGTGGCAAAATTCCCAATGCACATATTCAATGGACTGCAATGAAGGTTGCCGATTGTCCACTGTAATTGTACTTTTATGGAGTCCGTGACTCTTACACGGGTTTGTGTTGAATTTTCTGTTGAGAGCAACTTGGATAATGTTGCTGTATTCCTGACTTTCATGGGAGTTCCCCACCTGTTAGTTGAAACTTATTCAACAACTAAATTGGAAAAATGCTTATCCATACGTATTTATGTTAGCGAAACTCCTTATTTATCAACACATTATTGTAGTTGCTGTCGTCATCATCTTCCAATCCAACCAAATTATGACCTTTTCGGTTCTTTGTATTCTTCTCTTCCTTTTTTTCGTTTTGTTGGTTCGTGATGATTCACGATTGGGTTGCAAATTTTACCGTTATAATGACGGCTCCATTGTTTAATGCCAGTTAAATTGCTTGACTGGGGTGAACCGGTGAAGAGGGTCACAGGACAGACTCAGAGATTGCTTCTCTAAGGGCAGCTTTTACTCAAGAAGTTGCGGTCTGGCAAAAACTAGATCATCCTAATGTTACTAAGGTAACTTTCCACCTCTCTTTTTTAAGAATTTTCGGAAGTGTCATTTGGATTTGATCGATTCTTCTAACTTTTATGAATATCAAAACCCGAATGTCTTTGTTTTAAGAAAGCCTCTAGCATATGCAACATTGTAGACATTCACTATGTCACTTCACTAGGGTTGGTTTTTCTGCGGTTATTCATAGGGCGTCCACGGACCACGCAAAGGTTTCTAACTACCTAGTTATACAATTTTTCTCTAGTCAGCGTATCATTATCCTCCTTGATTTATCACAGCCTAAGGTTGCAACCGTACCCGAGACAGTTGCCTTCCTTTTCTTTGGTATCCTTCAGTTGCATCTCTCACCACCTGAGTGAGGTAGAAGCATTAGTTTTTGTATCATGAATTTTCAGAACTTACTTAGCAATATCAGGTAGCAAATAAGTTAAGCGATGACTTTTTAAATATATGCACAGTAGTGAATACATGCTGGCAAAATAGCCAAAATGGTCCTTAAGATTTGCATAACTCATCACTTTGGTCCCTAACATTTCAAATCGATAAAAGTGGTCCCTGAGATTGTCCACCATCCATCATTTTGTTCCTTTCGTTAACACTCCGTTAAGTGTCCCGGGGCTCTTGGCCGAAAGTTTGGGCAATTTTCAAAGCTTCGTAACTCAATCGTTTCTTAACCAAATTCGACCCATAATATATCAAAATGAAAATAGGAAAGTGTATAATGAGATTATAACTATTTGGAAGCCCAATGGTTGCCGGAGATGGCCGGAAAATAGCCTCAAAGTTGACTGGTCCGAGGGAAAACTTGAAAGCTCGCCGGAAACTGGGTAAACTTTAAACATTCATAACTTCTTCAATACTCAACGAAATCAAGTGATTCAAAAATAAAAATCATACTTCTCGACGAGAAGAAGAGAATGGTACATTATTTGATGGCTAACTCTCTGTGTTGTGGCCGGAAAACGGCTCGAAAGTGGCTATCTTGGTCTCGAGTTAGCTACTTTTGAGCTGTTTTCCGGCCAAATCACGGCGATTCAGCCGTCTAAAAAGGTACCATTCTCTTCGTCTCGTCGAGAAGTATGATTTTCATTTTTGAATCACTTGATTTCGTTGAGTATTGAAGAAGTTATGAACGTTTAAAATTTACCTAGTTTCCGGCAAGTTTTCCAGTTTTCCCTCGAACCAGTCAACTTTGAGGCTATTTTCCGGCCATCTCCGGCAACCATTGGGCTTCCAAATAGGTATAATCTTATTATACACTTTCCTATCTTCATTTTGATATATTATGGGTCGAATTTGCTTAAGAAACGATTGAGTTACGAAACTTTGAAAATTGCCTAAACTTCTGGCCAAGAGCTCCGGGACACTTAACGAAGTTTTTAACGGAATGACCAAAATGATGGATGGTGGACAATCTCAAGGACCATTTTTATCGATTTGAAATGTTAGAGACCAAAGTGATGAGTTATGCAAATCTCAGGGACCATTTTGGCTATTTAGCCATACATGCTACATTTTCTTTTGTCCAGACTTCTTACATACGACAATTTTCTATGCTATTTAACAGGCTATAAGAAGTTCAAGACTTTAAGGGAGATTATATTCACATCCCAAATTACTTCTCCCACACCCTTTTAATATTTTTCTATCAAATGTTAGTGGTCTGTAGAAAATATTAAAAAAGTAAAAGGTGTGGGAGAAGTAATTAAGGGTGTGTGAATATAATCTCTCAACTTTAATGCTCCTCTTCAATAAATGCCATTGACACTTGTGTTCAAGACTTTTCTACAGGATCGGCAGTTCACATTAGTTAGATGTATGGTCCCTCTTTGAGCTGAAAATAAAGGGGCTTTTTGGGATAGCCAGACTAGGGGCTGGTTTGGTATTGCTGTGCTTTGAAAAAAAGCTGCTGTGAGAATAAGCGGCTATGCTGTGAGAATAAGCGGCTGTGAAATAAATCAGCAGAGTGTTTGGTAAACTTTTTTGTAAAAGTGCTTTTGGAAAAAAAAGTAGTCTAATATTGGGTCTTTTCATTAAAGAAGCACTGTAGCTCCATGTGCTTTGAAAAAAAGCCAGTTTTCCAAAGCTACAAATAGCAGCTTCAGCTTTTTCCTTTGATTTCAGCTTATTCTCACAGCAGCTTCCAAAATAAGCTCTTTTTTTTCAGTTTACCAAACACCTAAAACCCTCACAGCTTTTTTTCATGGCTGCTTTTTTTTTAAGCACCTCACTCCCAAACTAGGTCTAGACCCTTCTCAGCTGATGGTCTCCCTTGGATGTGTGTGGGGGACTTAAATGAATTAATATGGCCATATGAAAAACGGGAAGGCAAAGAGTGGGATGTTGGTCGACGACGCTTCCTCAAAGACTTAATCCAGCGGAAAGAACTGATTGATCTGGGCTATTCAGGACCCTAGTTTACTTGGAAGCGAGATTGGGAGGATTGGGGTTTCATTGAAGAAAGACTTGATAGGGCAGTGGCTAATAATTCTTGGATGGAGCTATGGCCGAATACAAATGTATCCCACGACCCTTTTATGGGTTCTAGTCATAGGCCTCTTATCATTAATACATGCCTTCATTTTGTATCATCCTCAAAACCTTTTAAATTTGAAGCCTACTAGATTACAGACCCCGATTGTGCCTCTGTAATTTCAAACTCTTGGAATGAAAATTGTCATGGTTCTTTCTCTTGGCGGTGGTTATTTAAACATAATAGTTGTAGAAGAGCACTATCAAAGTGAAGCAAGCAACTTCAAGTTTAAAAACAACCGTAAAGAAATAAACAAGAATCTGACAGCTCTTGAAAAGATCAATGAAATTTAGGATCAGGCCTGTCGAATTTCAACAAGAAAAGGGATTGAAAATCAGCTGGGAGAGCTTTGGAAAAAAAGAAGAGAGTTATGGGCATCAAAGATCAAGAATTAAGTGGCTTAAAAATGGGGACGCAAATACTTCGTTCTTTCACCGCACCACAATTCAAAGAAGGCAATCTAATAGAGTTAGGAAAATCAAGGGTGATGAAGATATTTGAATTGAAAAATATTTGAAAGATATTTTCAGTCTCTTTTCACTTCAGATGGCTCGAAGGATACGTGGGAGGCATTATGTGGTATTCAACAGGTTGTTACGAGCATGGAAGAAAAAATCGATAATATTGGCGAAATATCGCCGATATTATCGTTTTTTTGAAGATCCGATATTTTTTTAACTCCAAATGATTTTCGTCAAAATATCGGGATATTATTGATAATATCGCGATATTTTCGAAATTATCGATAATATCGCAATATTTTCGAAATTATCGATAATATCGCAATATTTTCGAAATTATCAATAATATCGCCATATAATACTAAAAAATACTTAAATATGTTGAGAAAACTCAACACATACTTCACTTGATCATAGCCCAAAGGGCGAACAAGATAGGGCTTACTGAGCAGGGGAATGTGGGTTTTATAGGACAAATTGCGAGGGCAGTGAGTAAGCATGGGCGATGTGGGACTCTCCCAATAGGAGAAAATCAGAATTTCGGCCGAAAATTTACACCCACTTTAAACGGCCATAACTTTGTCAAAACTCAACGAAATCAAGCAAGATAAAAACGAAAGTTGTAGCCCTCGAAGAGACGAAGAGAATGGTACCTCACACGATGTCTGAATCGTCGTGGTTTGGCCGAAAAATTCCTCGAAAGTCACTGAGATCGCCGGAAACTGGGTAAGATTCAAATGAGTATAACGTTTTTAATACTCAACGAAATTGAGTGAAACAAAAAGGAAAGTTGTACTACTCGACGAGACGAAGAGATTGATACCTTGCACGCCTGCCAAATCGCCGTGGTTTGGCCGGAAATTTCCTCGAAAGCCACTGAGGTCGCCGGAAATTGGGTAAGATTTAAATGAGTATAACTTTTTCAATACGCAACGAAATTGAGTGAAACAAAAAGGAAAGTTGTAGCCCTCGAAGAGACGAAGAGAATGGTACCTCACACGACGTTTGACTCATTGTGGTTTGGCCGTAAATTTCCTCGAAATCCACTGAGGTCGCCGGAAACTGGGTAAGATTCAAATGAGTATAACTTTTTCAATACTCAACGAAATTGAGTGAAACAAAAAGGAAAGTTGTACTACTCGACGAGACGAAGAGATTGATACCTTGCACGCCGGCCAAAATTCAATTGACACACTCCTGGCTTCCAAAATTCAATTCTTTTACTTTATATAAACTTGAAAAAACATAATCGGCATCCAAATTAAAGTTTAGTCTTATTCTTATATGTAAGAAATTTAAAGTGTCAAATTCGGCACATTATTCTTCATCATTTTATTCACTTCCCTTTTTTTTTTTAATATCCTAAATAAAACCTCCAAATATTGTACTAATTAATTATATATAAATGATTATGGTGTGTTTAAACTTCTTTCATTAATTACTACATATTTTCTACACTCACAATGTTTGCCAGCTCGCTATATAATCAACTTAAATCAGTTAAATCCATCATGCAATGCATTTCCTTCCAATTTTTTATGATAAACTAATAGATAATTGACTAAATAAACATCCTACAAAGTTTCATTAAAAATTTCCAAGTTTTTCTTACAATTTCCGTGGTTTCCATGTAATTTTTATCGATATCGATATTATCCCGATATTTCCATCGATATTTCCGTGTTTTCAGACTACCGATATTTCCGATATTACCGATATTTTCTTCCTTGGTTACGAGAGAAATAAACTTATCTTTTACTCAAACAGTCTCCATGATTGAGATCAAGGATGCTGCTATGCAAATGGGGGGCCTAAAAGCACTTGGCCCAGACGGCTTTCAAGGAATATTTTATCACGACTTCCTCAATGAAGTAATCAATAGAGCAGCCTCGGAATTTTTTCAACATGGTCTCCTATCTCCCGAGATGAACCACACAAAAATTGTGCTTATTCCAAAAATCCCAAATCCTGAAACCGTTTCCCAGTTCCGTCCCATTAGCTTGTGTAACTATTTGTACAAGATCATCTCCAAAATCCTTGCCAACCGAATTAAACATATTCTCTCCTCTCTTATATCCCACCATCAAGGTGTTTTTGTGTTGAATCGGCAAATTCAAGACAATATTCTCATAGCCCATGAAACCCTTCACTACCTGAAGAACAAGAAAACAAAGAGAAATTGTGAGGTGGGGTTAAAGGTCGACATGAGGAGTCGGATCCCCTTATTTATTCTTGTTGTTATCGAAGCCCTATCTACTCGGCTAACAAAAGCTTGCACTGAGAATGCTATCCAAAGTATATCTATTTCCCAAGGAGGACCCACTATTTCTCATCTATTATTTGCAGATGATTCCCTATTTTTCTTAAAAGCCACCCCACAAAATTTCCAAGCCTTTATCCATATCCTCAATACCTATTGTGAAGCCTCTGGACAAAAGATCAACTACGATAAATCCACCTTGTTCTTTCTGCAAACACTCCTCAACCCACCAAAGGTGAGATTGGAGCGGTCTTAAATATGATTGACTCCTCAGAACCGGGGAAGTATCTTGGTTTGCCTACAATTTGGGTCCGTTCAAAAAAAAAAAAGAAGCTTTGGCATTTGTCAAAAACCGGATTCAACATAAAGTTCAATCTTGGAAGATCAATTCTCTATCTTTGGCAGGCCGCGAAGTGCTCATTAAGGCAATGGCTTATGCTGTTCCAACGTAACCAATGAATTGTTTTTTATTTCCGCTAACCTTTTGCAGGCAATTAGATGCTCTCATTGCGAACTTTTGGTGGGGCAAAAAAGAGGACGGGCGTCGGATGCATTGAAGGCGTTGGGACACTATTTGCCTCCCTAAAGTGGTCGGGGGCTTGGGTTTTAGGAGCTTCTCGGACTTTAATAAAGCTTTGCTCGCAAAAAAAATTTGGCATTTTATTCAGGAGCCGGACTCTTTTTGGGCAAATGTGTTAAATGGGAGATATTTTCCAAATGGGGAAGCTATGAATGCAACAAAAGGATCTTGTGCATCCTGGGCTTAGAGTATCCTCCTTGAGGGTCAAGCTGTCATCGTTCGAGGAGCTCATCGGCAGATTGTGAATGGTTCCTCCATCAACATTTGGAAAGACAAATGGGTCATATATGTGGAGGATGGTATACTGCGCCCCTCTACTCCGGTCTCGGATGCTGCCCCTTGCCTGGTGAAGGATATTATTGACCCCATCTCTCGTTCGTGGGATACTAGCCAAATCAACTAGCTCTTGACACCTAATGCTATCAGAAGTATTGGGTTAACCTGTATTGTGGATGAGAACTCACCTGATCGTCTAATTTGGCCTCCAACAAAAAATGGCGATTATTCGGTGAAGTCCGGTTATAACTTTTGTCATACTCCTCGAGCGTTGGAACTTGATTTGTGTAGGGGCAAATCTCAGAGCTCTCACCAAACTGGGGATGATTATTGGAAGTTGATGTGGAAGATCAAAACTCTACCCATGATTAAACTTTTCTTATGGCGTGTGGCTACTAATTGCTTACCTACGATGTTAGCTCTATACAACAGGAAAGTTGCTCCCAACCTTATGTGCCCCTTATGCAAAGAGTTCTCGGAATCAACGGAGCATGTCCTTTTCCTTTACCCTTGGACTATCGGCGTTTGGTTTGCAAGCTCACTAAATTATCGAATTGACAGATCAAGCATTACAACTTTTGATGATTGGCTTTTAGCTCTAAGGATAATTGCATGCCATATCTTTGATAATCAATCTTGGGTATATACCACGGCTTCTTTCATATGTTGGGAAATATGGAAAGCAAGGTGTAATTACACCTTCAATCTCTTAGTCTCTTCGACAGAATATATCGCTGCAAAGGATCTATTGTTGCCGGCGCATCAAGTCCTTGCTTATCTTCCTTGTTTCTCCATATTGAGGCTAAGGCAGCTCTTTTAGCAGTCCGCTCAGCGATCCACAACAATTTCCTGGATGTGATCTTTAAATCCGATTCGCTGGAGCTTATCAGCAACATTAAGGGTGACTTCAAGAATGGAAATTGGACCATTTTCCCCCTGTTAATCCAAATTCGGAATCTTTTTCATCGCTTTCATTCGGTTAGCTGGCGATGGATTCCTCATCAAGCGAATGGTGCAGCCGACTAGGTTGCTTCGTTTTGTAAAAGAGGGATGCGCTCTGATGTTTGGGTCATAAACCCCCATCCTCTCTAGTTCACATTTTATCCAAAGATGGTCTCCCTTGCCCCCCCCCCTAAAACCTTTGGAAGCTGAGATTGGGGAGGATTGCGGATTGGACCTCAGCCTCGCTTTAGTGCCGTCTTCTGCCCTTCTCCCCTGTCTCAGATCTGGGTGAGACCTCTTTTGGCTTTCTCTCGTTTTGTTGATCTTATCTACTGCTATTTCTTGTTGTGTTTTTATTCCCTTGTATTGTTGTTCGGTTTCTGGGCTATGCCCCTAATGAAAAGTTCCCTTTGTCCAAAAAAAAAAAAAAAAAACTTTAATGCTACTTCAGTACATTAACTGTGCGCATAAAATATTTGTGATTATCTTTTGATTTCCAGAAATATGATACACATTGCAATTGCTTCTTGGTAGTTTTTATTATAGATTGAATCTCGCTAAACTTCTGGTATGTTGATGTCTAGTTTATTGGGGCGACAATGGGTTCATCAGATCTACAAATACAGACAGAAAATGGTCAAATTGGCATGCCAACTAATATCTGTTGTGTCATTGTGGAATATCTTCCTGGGGGTGCTCTAAAATCGTACCCCATAAAACAATTTATATATACTTTGTGGCTTAGTTCGAAAGGTTTTTGCCTTGTGTGTTGTCCTACCAAGATTTCAATAACGTTGCCATCAATGTGCGATTTGTAAATTTCTACGTAAATTCATACCGGTAGCAGCTAACAGTGAGAGCAACCAATCTTCCTTTCAACTTTATTAATTTGTTAGAAGAAATATTCCGAATTTAAATATCATGAATAATAATGAATGAATACACATATATAACAAAAAAAATCTCTACAATTAGTTAAATTGTATGTTACTATAGCTAGATGGCAATTTAGGGTTCGTTTGAAAGTACTTTTTGTAGAATTATCAGAGAGACAGGCCGAGGGCCCACTTCCAACAATACCGATATTGTCTCAAACTTGGTAATTACCACTCACACAATCTGTCATGTGTGGAGTTTTACCACAAAAGACCTCGGTGTTAGTTAGAGTGGGATAATTTTATTTAAATTGCTTTTCTCCTTTCCCTCTAGCCGATGTGGGATTCAATACACCGCCGCACGTGAAACCCCATTTTTATGGGTCACACGTGGAGATCCACATATCGACAACCACGTGGAACCAAAAGGACTCAACCCATACGCAAGGTCAAGGGACCCACCCATCAAGTGGCAGTACTGGCCCGATCCCTGACTTTGATACCATGTAGAATTATCAGATAAACGAGCCAAATGCCCACTTCCAACAACACCGATATTGTCCCCAACTTGGTAATTACCATCTGCACAATCCGTCAGGTGTGAGGTTTTATTATAAAAGGCTTCGGTGTTAGTTAGAGTGAAGTTAAGATATTTAAAACTATTACTTAGTAAAAACGCAAAAATAACTGAAAACACTTTTAGTGAATTTTTTTTTAGAACTAAATCCTTAGTAAAAACGCAAGTGAGTCTTGGAAAAGCACTTGAAGTGTGTGCTTCTCTAGAAAAGCGCTTTAGGTGCTTTTGAAACCCAAACACATTTAAAAAAAATTTAATCATTTTAAGAGCCCTTATAAACAAGAATTCTTCAAATATATACTTATATAACAAAAAATTTCCGTACAAATATATTTTAATATTTCAGAATCAAAGCCGAGTTTTTGAATGGAGAGGACTAATTTGTCAAATAAAAGAATAATAATTGGGAGGGACCATCTCACCATTTGTTTTTGTGAAAATATGTCTCAGTACAAAAAAAGTCTCAGTCATATAGTGAAACCCAGAATGGACAAATACTAAATAGTCAAGTGCACGGAATTTAGGTTAGTATCTGTCGTGGTCTTATTCCCGTAAACCTGCTGCTGGCAACACTTTGCTCCATAATACATGACATTACCGTACTATAACACACATTATTGACATTCAAATTCAACAGGGGGACCCATTAACGAATTGTGTTACAAAAGCAAATTATCGTGACAGAGAAGATTGCTGCAAGGGCTGCATCTGGAAGCCATGATATCATGAATAAGGGCTGGTTTGGTATTATTGTGCTTTGAAAAAAAAGCTGCTGTGAGAATAAACGGCTGTGCTGTGAGAATAAGCAGTTGTGAAATAAATCAGCAGAGTGTTTGGTAAACTTTTTTGTAAAAGTGCTTTTGAAAGAAAAAAACAGTCTGATAGTGGGTATTTTCATTAAAGGAGTACTGTAACTCCGTATGCTTTAAAAAAAAAGCCAGTTTTCCAAAGCTACAATTGCTTCAGCTTTTTCCTTTGATTTCAGCTTATTCTCACATCAGCTTCCAAAATAAGCCATTTTTTTTAGTTTACTAAACACCTAAAACCCTCACAACTTTTTTTCATGGGTGCTTTTTTTTTTAAAGCACCTCACTCCCAAACCACCCCTTAAGGCTCATGATTAAAAGCCTTTATTAACGTTAAATTAATGGTTTATATATAAAGTCTAGCTTGGCTCAAGTAACACATCCAGCCAAATCATGTATGGTAAGACCTTAATTAGTGTTTGTTGTTGATAAAATGTTAATGGGTAATGCTAAGGAGATTAACTTTTAATATTAAATTATGTAAATTATATGATACGATTGTTGATGACTGTATTATTATTGAAGTGTTGATTAATGTGTGTATTTTAGTAAAAAAATTTGGTCTACCTAGCATTATTCAAAGTTAATAGAAGATATAACATTGAATATGAGGTCTAACTGGCAGTTGGTCTACTAATATTAGCTAGTGTATTTATTGTTGGAAAATACATGGGCACTTATTAGCAAGCACGTACATTTTGATTTTGTCTAATGATATTTTAACACATATTTGAGGATTCCATCAGGTTTGAGTGTAATTGTAACCTCATACAACATCTTCAAAACATTTCATTCTTATAGATTTAGTATAATTTTATGTCAATTTCATAAAACCGTTAAAAAATCTGTTAAGTTTACCGTAAAATGATGATGTGGACGAAATAGGAAAAGGAACTACAATAGTGAGTATTTAACTATTATCCTTTGTTTGCTGCTTCTTTGATGGGGACCAATAAAGAATAGCCGTGTGATACTTTTCTTTGTTATTTGGTTGGTGTAAAGTGCAAGTAACAAAGCAGAGCCGTGCCGCATTTGGAGCCCAAATCGATCACCAATATATAGAAAACTAGCATTCATGCATGCGCTAACGCATATGCAAAAGATATTTTTTGAATTACGGCATTGTGGATGCAAATTTCTTCTTCCTTGATCTTGGACAAAATTGCACCTACAAAACAATTAACACATTAGGTTAAGGCCAAGAGCCTCACGCGCCCACGATGAATAGGGGGCTTTGGCCGAAGAACCTCCGATGCCAAAGTTAGAATTTAGAGAGAAAAAGTGTTTAGAGAATTTTGGGATTTTTACCAAAGTGTTGGAATGAGTTTTTGGTGAAAATATGAGCCTATTTATAGGGCTAGGCTTGGCCACTTTTTCCAAGGAATGGCCGGCCCTTGAAGGAGTTTTTGTGGTTGAGATTTTGGTTTAATTAGCTAATTTATTGGCTAATTAAACCTTAAAGAATAAATTGGTGGTTACATATTTATTTAGAATAAATTGATAATTAGGTTATGAAAAGGTTATAAAGAATAACTAAATTATTAGCTAAGAAGGGGAGAAAAGGGTAAGGAAAGGTAGGAAATAGGATGGATTCCTTTTAGATGGGGATGGCCGGCCATTGATGTGGTTTTGGGTGGTTTATTTGATATAATGAGTGACTTAATTGATATTTAATGGATTAATTGGGTAATTAATCCATTAATTAACCAATTAACATAATAATTTGGAGGTTACCTTGCAAAAGGGAATTTGATGAGATAGACTTTGAATTGTTTACCTCGTTTGGAGCATCTTTGACTTTGTTGAAGAAAGATTGTCGATTGCTTGCGCGTAGAGATCCCGGTGTACCTCAGGGGTATTTTGGGTCCTTTTTGTCCAACAATCCACGTGTCGCCTTGTAATTATTTTTGGCTCCACAGGCGTGTTACGTGTGACTTACATGCTTTAAATGTATTTAATGATATGCGTGAATTGACAAAAGGAAAATCAAATATTTGAAGTAAATGAATAATCTTAGATCATGCTTAAAAAAACCCCTCACAAACCAATCAAAACAGTTGAATTCAGATAACAAAATCGGTCTTTTAATTTTCATCTACATTATATTGAATTTACATTAGGAATAGAGAAAATAATATTTAATAAACAACTGATTGAATCACATTATTGCTAGCCCATTGTGAGGCTAAACCCACCCCCCTCCCCCTTAGTGTAGATAATATCATTTGTTCAAAAAAAAAAAAACAATCATTTGACATTTGACAATTAATTTGAGCACATTATTATGCGTGAGCGAAAGATTTTTTTTAATTTTTATAATTGGCATTACACGCTGCTTAAAATGTTTTGAACATGTTTAAAAATAGAGAAAATAATATTTAATGAAAAACTGATTGAATCACATTGTTGCTAGCCTACTATGAGGTACTAATTAAAAATAAAAATAAAAAACTGTACAAAAGAATTAATTATTAAAAAACATTGTTAAAATGACAAAAATACCCTTGCATTATTTTGGGTTGTTTTTTATTTTATTTTTTGTTTTGGAGGTATTTTTGTTTAAATATTTTTGGTGAAGCTTATGACCCCAAAAGTTTTGGCTTTATATATAAAGATATTCGATGTTGCTCCCTTGTTCACATAATTTGGAAAGCTACCTCTAATAGTTTTATGTTGTTCCTGCATGCATGTTGTACGTATCAATGTGAATCACGTAGGGCCGTAATTAGTATTGAAAAAACATGGACACCCAACACTGTTTCCTAATCTGGATAAATCGAGTATTGAAAAAACATGCACAGCCAACAATGTTTCCTAATCTGGATAACTCAACGTTATTTAAGACACTAATTTCATCCTTACACTTCGTCATTTGAAAGGTAAGTCAGAATATATATTTTGAAGAAGAAATTCACATCATTTTTTTTGTTATTTGATTGATTAAAATCCTATTCATTTTCATTTTTTGATTAAGGTCCTTGGGTATTAATAACATCATTAATTATTTGAATAATAAAATATTTTTATTTTTAAAATATATTCCTTTAGTGTTAAAAATGTTACAATTAGTATATTTATATTTATGGCTAAATGTTTTATCATATATTTTTATTTTTAGTTTGTACCTATTTTTAATTTGCAAATATTTTTTAATTTGTACCAATTTTCTTTTCATTTTTAATTTGTACCCATATATTAGTTTCTTTTTGTGCCCATATTTTTTAAAGTGTTATTTGTGTTTGTACCCATGTGTATACCGTCACGTGACATTGTATATTTAATCAATGATAGAAAAATTACATATGGTATATTTATGTTTTATGCCTAAACTTTGTATCATATATTTATATTTTTTGTTTGTACCCACTTTTAATTTGCAACATGTTTTTTAAATTTGTAGTATTTTCTTTTTAGTTTTATTTTGTACCCATGTATTAATTCTTTTAGTGCCTATATTTTTTTTAAATTCATTTGTACTCATAATTTTTTAATCTTTTATTTGTACCCTAATTTATTTATAATGTACCCATTCTTCTTTATTAATGTACCACTTTGTTATATGTGAAATGTACCAATTTTTTTGTAAAATGTACCAATTTTTTTTAACACTATGGATACATTCTTTTGCCATTTCTTATTTCTTATTTTTACATAGTTTTTACCCATTTATTCAATCAAAATGTTTGAATTTTTTTATTGTAACATTTTCTAATAGTATTATAATGAGGGATTTTAAATTTATAGGATTATAAATCTCATAAAATATCAAACAATTAATGTCAAAAATATAAAAATATAAATATTAATAGTAATATAATGAGGTGTACAAAGTCAAAGGACCTTGATCAACCTTTGAATACTATTAAGGTTTTAATCAAAGAATGTTAAGGATTAAGGATTACATCCAAAATATCCCTATTTTTAAACCAAGCTTGGTGAGGAAGTCAATCTTAAATATTTTATTTCTAGTGGAGTTGAAACTGATACATGTGAATGTTAAACTAATCATATAACACCATAATATGTCGTCCAAATTGAAATTGAGTGGGATCATAACAAAACCAACTTCTAGATCATAACAAGACCACTTCTAGATCATAAGAAAACCACCTCTAGATCATAACAAAATTAACTTCTAGATCATAACAAAATTAAGACTTTTTGCATGAATTGATAATCAAAAACAAGGTTTGCAGAGTATGGGCTTAATAAAATTGGTTAGAGAAATGTGTATTTTGCTCTCCATTTAAGTTCCCTTCTTATAGTATATAAATTTACAGCCTATAATCATTTTGTTTTCACTTTTTTATTAACCTTGAAAGTTATTTGGTAAATCCTTTCTTTTAAGCAAGGAGCCTTGTAGATTTCGTCGTTTTCTTCGAATCCATATATTATGGGCCTAAAATTGTAACACAAAACTAAAACTGCGTTAATTTTGAACAATTTGAAAAGTCCAAAACATCGACTTTCGGAATATGGCAGCAACAAATATATATTAAAACCTCTCTAAAGTAATAATCTGTAAGAAACAACCTCAAGTCATAACAAATTATGGTCCTAAGTTGGGACCAGTTATGTATAGAAATAAACTCCATACTGTAATAAAATATAATTTTTCTTGATTCCATCTAAGGAAATACACATCCACATAGCTATAATTTTTGCTTCCAGTTGGGGTTTGATGCTTTCTTTTTGCACAATCAACACTAATAATTTCAGTTAACTGATTTTCATATTGACCTTGGGTGGATATGACCAAGGTATTAAATATCGATGATATCGGAAATATCGGTAGTCTGAAAACACGGAAATATCGATGGAAATATCGGGATAATATCGATATCGATACAAATAAGTAGATTTAAATTGAATGGTATATATATTTATTAAGTAGATTTAAATTTATTTATTTTGTATGTATAACACTTAAGAAATTGAATGGTATATATATATTTATTAAGTAGCTTTAAATTTATTAATGTAGTTCCGATTGGGTTTTTGTTAGAAAAATATATTATTGTGGGTTTTATGTAAAAAAAAACATTGAATTTGAAGGGAGTAAAGTGAAAATTTCAGTAAATTTTATAATGATTTTTTTTTAATATAACTTGCGCCATGAAGACTGTCGTCGCACAAAGTCAATGACTTAACATAAGATTTGTGGTATCCACTTGTGTAAATATTTTCAATTGACAATCGAATTAGTTCATTGTATTCATATAGGATCAAGGAGTGTAGCTGTAAAAAATCATCAAAATCGGAGTTAAAATAACTGTTAAATCGTGATTTTTCGTTTATAGCCGTGGAAAAGGTTTGTCCCGTTACTTGATATTTGAATGTTTGTTTTCTGTGATTTTTGGCGTATGCGATCTCGAAGCATATACAAACAAGTTTGACGGTTGGACCATTGAAACTAGTTTCGTACAATGTGTTTCCCATCAAAACGATAGATTCACTAACATTTAGAGTTTATTAATACTTTCATAAAGTATAACATAAGATTTTGTGGTATCCACTTGTGTAAATGTTTTCAATTGATGATTGAATTAGTGCATTGTATTCATATAAGATCAAAGAGTGTAGCTGTAAAAAATCATCAAAATCAGAGTTAAAATAATCGTTAAATCGTGATTTTTCATTCAAAACTGTTGAAAAGTTTTGTCTCGTTACATGATCTTTGAATGTTTGTTTTTTACGAATTTTTGCGTATGCGATCTCGAAGCATATACAAACAAGTTTGACGGTTGAATCGTTGAAATTAGTTTCATAGAATGCGTATCCTATCAAAACAATAGATTCACTACCACTTAGAGTTTATTTATACTTTCATCATGTATAACATAAGATTTTATGGTATCAACTTGTGTAAATATTTTAAATTAACGATCAAATTAGTTCATTGTATTCATATAGGATCAAGGAGTGTAGCTGTAAAAAATCATTAAAATTGGAGTTAAAATAACCGTTAAATCGTGAGTTTTTGTTTATAACCGTTGAAAAGTTTTGTCCCGTTACTTGATCTCTGAATTTATTTTTTTTGCGAATTTTTATGTATGCGATCTCATTAAAACAATAGATTCACTAACACTTAAGAGTTTATTTATACTTTCATTAAGTATAACATAAGATATCAACTATTGTAAATATTTTAAATTGATGATCGAATTCATTCACTGTGTTCATATAGGATCAATGAGTGTAGCTGTAAAAAAATCATCAAAATCGGAGTTAAAATAACTGTTAAATCGTGATTTTTCATTTATAACCGTAAAAAAGTTTTGTCTCATTACTTGATCTCTGAATGCTTGGTTTTTGCGATTTTTTGCGTATGCGATCTCGAAGCATATACAAACAAGTTTGACGGTTGGATCGTTGAAATTAATTTCGTAGAATGCATATCCCATCAAAACAATAAATTCACTAGCAATTAGAGTTTATTTTATATTTTCATTAAGTAAAACATAAGATCGTGGAGTGCATTTTGTATATATAATAAATTTTATAATAAGTTTTTTTTTGTTTGTTTTTTTTTTTTTTTAAATATATCTTGTGCGACGGCGACGCCACAGTGGGATGGTTGCGCAAACAATTTATTATAATAAATTTTTTCTTTTAATATCATCTTGCGCGAGGCCACAATAGAATCGTTGATGAGCGGTTTCTTTAAAATTTTTCCGATTGGAAAAAAAGGGCGCCTCCCTCACTTCAAGCATAACCTCGAAGAAGTCTCCTTTCCTATCTTTTATCTGATCATTTTGAGACCTCCGACACCCTTCTTCTTCGCTACTCTGCTCTCTCTCCGTTTCGGTACACTCCCCTGTAAATTCCGTCCTCTGCAGACAAAGATTCAGAGACAGAAAACCACTTGTCGCCGACGCGTCGCTTTTCACGTTCACGACTCTGATCGTTCTCAAGCTCCACCGTTCCGTCCGCTATCTTGGTGGTTCGTAATTTTCTATTCCCTCTGCTTTTTTGTTGCCTGTTGTTTGGTTGCCGAGAAACTGAGAGAAAATAATAGGGGAAAAACGGAATCTTTCTTATGCGTTTGAATTTTTTATTACCTGAGAGAGTATTAGATACTGTAGTTTTTTCGATTTTTACTGCATTGTTCTCGCAAACTAAAGGTACCCATTTGTGAAGTTTTTATTTCTTTGTTTAGAGAGTGAATTGCTGAGAATCCCCCTCAATTTTCTGTAGAATTATCAGAGAAACGGATCATACGGCTCACTTCCAACAACATTGATATTGTCTCCAACTTAGTAATTACCACCTGCACAATTTGTCAGGTGTGAGGTTTTATCACAAAAGGCCTCGGTATTAGTTGGAATGAGATTAGGGTATTTGAACTCTTCTTTTGTCATTGATACGGTCGATGTGATACATTTCAACACGCTCCCTCACGTGAGACCTAATTAGCAGGTCACACGTGGGAGATCCACATATCGACAACCATGTGGAGCTAAGGGGCCTCACCCTACACGCGGGGCCAAGGGACCCACCATGGCTAAGGGGACCCACCCATCACGTGGTAGTATGGTACGGGTCTGTAGAATTATCAGAGAAACGGGTTATACGGCCCACTTCCAAGCACACCGATATTGTCCCCAACTTGATAATTACTACCTACACAATCCGTCATGTGTGGAGTTTTATCACAAAAGATCTCAGTATTAGTTGAAATGAGATTAGAGTATTTAAAATTTTCTTTTGTCATTGATATGGTCGATGTGAGACATTTCAACATTTCCCAGTAAAAAACTTGTGGGTTCTGCTTATTAATTTAAAAAGTTTCCTTCTTGGGCTCGTAGTTGATTCTATTGGGCATGCATTTTCAGTGATCGTGGAAGTTTCTTGCTCGAGATCTTTGGATTTTATGTGATGTTTTTAGTTAGTTTTTGTTATGCTTTCTGTTTCAAGTTCTTATGTGGACTACAATGTTTCGGTATCGGAAATTTCGATGCTTAACGATTCCATTTTGCAAGATAGTTCAAACTGACCAATGCACTGCCAAATCTATAAAAAACAGAGTTGAAAACATACCAATTTAATTAAGAACTTAACAAGGTGCAAGCCATTCATTGTTTCCATGGTTTTACTGGCGGCTGCGTTTGCATTGTAGTAGCAGCTGATTAGTGAAGATTGTAAAAGAACCTTTTGAGGCTGTCTCATGTAAGAAAACTGCATGATGGTTTAGGTTTTGTTACTTGTAATTGTCTCGAGGGTTCTGAATATCTTTGAGGAAGCATAACTTTCTTTCAACCTCCAAATTTCAGCTGACTTTTTCGGGATTGATTGAATATATAGTTTTCTGTTTTCATAATATTGCAGGATCATATTTTCCCCTCTCTGGCTGTTCCATGTAGTTGTAGCACGAGGCAGATTTTCGTTACCTGCTCCAAACCTGCCTAATGATCGCAATGTATCAGATTGTATTTCCATTTTTCTGCATTTGTCCCCACTACGTGTTATCATATTTCCATAGACAATCCAATTTATTTATTTATGTTTCAAGTTGAGCAACAAAAAAGTAAATATTTCTTTCTTATGGGCAGTGGGCACCTTTTCATGCTGTCATGGCGACACCGTTGCTTGTCGCAGTTGAACTAACGCTTTGTATATACCTTCAGCGCAGATATGGTATACATGCAACATACTTAATGACAAGGATCACTGAATTCATGTTCTTTATCTATAACGCGTTTACTTTTTTGTTGGTCGATAAATGAATTATCAAACAGTCACTTATGATTACTTCTTGGTGAACTATAATGTGTGCAGTTGTGAGCTTGAAGATTGTCTTTGCACCCTTGTTGGCATTTGAACTAGCAATTCTATTGATAATGTCAGGTATCTCTATTTCTTCCAATCATATTTCCAAACTTTCTTAATGTTTTTTTTCTTTAGGAGGGTTCTAAGTTCCCAGAGCTCGACATGTTCAAGGACGTTTATGTTCGACCTAGCGATGAGAATAGCTCCATGTAAGTATATGTAATTATTATTATTCTTATATTTATGAATCGTTCAAATATTATTTATATTTTGTTATTAAACATTATATGTTTTTTATTATTATTACAGGCTGCTATGGTGGAAAAGCACATTGCCGTTCTCCAATAAAAAGCAACATCACAACTTTCCTCGGAGACCCCGATCAAGGATGCAGGTCTTCAGATCTTGATTGAGGTCTAGGATCAGAAGTTCGGTCGTCGTCATGGCAAGGTTGTTTGGTGTATGGGGAAGGCGCGGGTTCATGAGACGGGTGCCTTCTCTTCCAAATCGACCACAGGACATGTCAACGCTCTGAAAGAGGAAGTGACAACCCTAAAAGGTCAGCTTACGGCCCAGGGCGAGTAGATGAGTATGATTGTACGAGCCTTACAGATGTCCAGCCTCCAAATCCCGATGCCAGCACCTGATCTTGCTCCACCTTCGACCTCCCAGCCACTTCGCTCAGCTGATACCCAGTAGCCTGATGTATCAAACCTAGAAGACTACTTGTTGTAGTTTTTTTTTTGTTTGGACATCTTGTATGTACATTTTCATATATTTTATAATTAAATACTTTTTCTTGGTTTATTAATTATTGTTTAGAATTTAATTACAATATTTATTAAAAATTAAATAAAAAATATTTTTGCCAAAAAAAAAAAGGGTTTGCACGACGCAAAAGTAACATGCTTGCGCAAATCCTACTGCTACTGCCTTGACGTGACGGTTGGTGCGCGACGAAGGATTTGTTGGGCTAATTTTTGTCTGACGTTTTTTGACTTTGCGGGACGAAGGACCTGCGTCGCACAAACTGTTTTTGTACTAGTGCTACACACGAGGCCAAGGGATCCACCATTATCGCGCGAGTCCAAAGGGACCCACCCATCACGTGGTAGTACAATACGAGTCCGTTTCTTGGCTCTGATATCATATAGAATTATCAGATAGACAAGCCAATGGCCCACTTTCAACAATATCGATATTATCTCCAACTTGGTAATTACCACCTACACAATCTGTTAGGTGTGAGGTTTTATCACAAAATGCCTCGGTGTTAGTTAGAGTGTGATAATTCTATTTAAATTGCTTTTCTCCTTTCCCTCTAGCCGATGTGGGATTCAACACTTTTAAAATAACTGAAAACACTTTTGGTGAATTTTTTTTTTGAACTAAATCCTTAGTAAAAACGCAAGTGAGTTCTTGAAGTGCTTCTCTAGGAAGCACTTGAAGTGCGTGCTTCTCTAGGGAAGCACTTCAAGTGCTTTTGAAACCCAAACACATTTAAAAAAAAAATTAATCATTTTAAGAGCACTTCTAAATAAGAATTCTTCAAATATATACTTATATAACAAAAAATTTCCCTACAAATATATTTTAATATTTCAGAATCAAAGCCGAGTTTTTGAATGGAGAGAACTAATTTGTCAAATAAAAGAATAATAATTGGGAGGGACCATCTGACCATATTTTTTTTGTGAAAATATGTCTCAGTACAAAGAAGTCTCGGTACAAAAAAGTCTCAGTCGTATAGTCAAGTGCACAGAATTTAGGTTAGTATCTGTCGTGGTCTTATCCCCGGAAACCTGTTGCTGGCAACACTTTGCTCCATAATACATGACATTACTGTACTATAACACACATTATTGACATTCAAATTCAACAGGGGGACCCATTAACGAATTGTGTTACAAAAGCAAATTATGAAAGGGTTGCATCCGGAAGCCATGATATCATGAATAAGTCCTGATTTAGTACTGAGGTGTTTTTGAAAAAAGTGGGTATAAAAAAATGCTAACATTTTATGTTTGGTAAACATTCAACTTCAGCTTTTTTTTCTTCACATTTTTTGATGAAAAAAAGCCAAAAACACAAAGGTGCAAAACCCAGCTTTGAAAAACTAGCTTTTTTTGCTTGCCCAGCTTCTACGCAAACCAATTTCGCAAGAGGCGCTGAGGCCTTTAATGAAATTTTCCAATACCCAAAATGGCCTTTAGCAATTAAATAAATTATACATTATACCCGTTGACTTCGTCGCCGACCTCACCACGTCTCTCTTCCGTCCTCTCTGACTCTGAGCTTCTTCAGATTTCTGGGACAGGAGCGGCATGAGGTTTGTCGGATTTCTGGGTTTTGTCGAAATTCAGGGCCTTTTCGTCGGATTTCTGAGCTTTGTCAAAATTTGGGTTGCACAAAGAATGCTAGATTTGCACCTTTCTGCTTGACATCCAAAATCTCAACGGGAAAGCCTCGACGCCTTCACTGCTAACACCGATGGTAAGTCCTGAAATCGGAGTTCATCCATTTTTCGCAAATTGGTTGATGTGACCCAGCCTTCCTTTCCCCACGACCTAGCCTTCATTAGGATCAGGCAGAGAGAGATACAGAGAGATATAGAGAGAAGGGGGAGATAGGGAATGAGTGGCTGAAGATAACAAAGGTTCTGCAAAAATAAAATAGGGACAAGGTAAAGAAGAAACGACTTTTAGAGAAAAGAATAGAATAAAAAAATTATAAATTGTTGTAGGCATAATTTATTGAACAATTACGGAGGCCATAGAGAGAGAAATGCGCGGCAATAGAGAATAAGAAGAGAGAGATGTGTAATTGTGGGTGTGTGTTATTCCACCCCATTGTGTCTTTATTTATAGTAGTAGGGAAGGTTAATTCCTTACCCCTTAGGATTACAACATTTAATAGGTAATCTACTTCTAATAAGAATATAAGAGATATCCTTATATCTACTAGGATTACAACATTTAATAGGTAATCTACTTCTAAGACTGCAACACTCCCCCTTGAGTGTGTAAATACTCAAGTAAATGACACATTAGGTTTTCAGTGATGAAGCAAATATAGTTGATGAAGTCGTCGACACAATGAGTGAATGCGAGTCTCATATTAACGGAAGAATGCATAAAAAGTAAAACCCACAAAACCTCGCTATGGTAAAACCTAAGGTGGGAGAAAAACCCATAGTCTAAGGAGAAAAGTGAGAAGTTGCATTAAGTAAAAAACTATACATCTTTTAGACGTAAGTAGAAGAGCTCACAAGGGTATGATCAGCCTAAGATGGATGCGTCGTTAAAACCTAATTAGGTAGCAAAAACTCAGTCGGAAAAGTGCTCATAATCATAGGGAAAAAAAGCACATTAAGATCAAGTGATTATATTTCTGGATACTCCCCCTGAGTTTGACATAACTTCCAAATGAGAACTACAAGCATTGCATATGAATAATTAGGTATACCAATTCCTCGGACAAGCTTCTGGAAGGTTGACTTTGGCAGTGACGTCTTGTAGAGGTCGGCAAGGTTGTCTGGGATCGGGTTGCATAACTTCAATTTCCTGATGCTTTGCTGATGTAGGCGCAATATGTCTTGGCGTTGACTTTGCTAATGTATCATGTCTTGGTCGGATGGATACATACGGCATAATCTTCATGGATCGTCGTTGGGACTCAACGATGGATGAAAACACAGCAAGTACTTTGGATATACTCAGCAAGAACTCCTAACCATGTCTCACTTGTGGCGTAGTGAAGTGAGGTGAGTTTTGGAACGATTCGAAGATTTTGCAACTAAGGTCATATCATGGACCTCCAAGATATTGCGATATCCTTAACGGTAAAGACATAACCATTTGGGGATTTTGCCTTGTGTAGGTTTGATAAGTAATATGCGTCAACATAACTACAAGGCAAACATCATTTTAAGGATCAGGGGGTTGGATCTGCTGAGATGCATTTGAGATTTGCCCATGTGGTACCTTCAGGGTATGTCTTTAATACCAATTCAATGGATACGTGTAGGCACGGTGTTGCATCTTTACCAAGATCAATAGCGAATGAGATGTCCTGTCTAAATACAATGAGCTAAGTACAACGAAGCACAAAGTTGAACTTTAGATATGAAATTTCGGATTCCATAACCTCTTCAAGGGTTTCATTTGCATATAACGTATAGACGATCATAGGTATACTTAAAGGTAACACATTCGGGGTGTAGTTCAACTGGTAGACCAAAATACCGTCAGAACAATGCTTCAACTTCGGATCAAGGCATAAATGAGTTTTCCCAAGATCCTTCATCTCAAATTCCATCTTTAGGTATGAGGCAAATTTCTCAAGTTCTTCCAGAGTCTTAATGAGATTCGTGTCAACGACATAAACTGTAATTCTAGCAATTTAGAATAAGACTTCATAGTTTAACACGCAAAGACATAATTCATATCCCTAACTGATCAAATAATCACTTAGACGGGTATACCACATCCGTCGGATTGTAAGTGAACGCCTCAAGCAAGTTAAGAGGGTGTTCCATGGTTTTGGAACTATTTGAACTAGTCCATGTAATTCTTCGGGAACTTACATGTAAATCTCCGTATTTATATCCCCATGAAGAAAACACTAACCAAATTTCATAATGCTGCTATCAATCACAGGACGTTTTGAGAAAAACCTTGTGTCGTAAGACGTGCATCATATCGCACTATTTCATTCATCTCAATACGCTTCATTTCCCACTTGTAACATAACATGGTTATCTTGAGCAGTGTAGGGACAATAGGTCCAATACACACTTTGGCAAGGAATTTGACCTGGATTATAATTTCGGTTGTCCAATCAGTTCTACGTTGTCACTTAATCAACGGAACACGGTTCAATATCGTCGCTTTTCATTTATGTCGGTAGCTACCATATAAGTGAAAACTTCATCAATGATAATCTCATTTCAATTCCATTTAGCTCATCCAAACTAGTATACTGGACCAAGAACTTTAAGTGTCGGGAGAAATCCGGATTAATCTCATAAGATGGAAATGATTTGAGACAGCGATCGAGTTTAGATTCATTGTTGTGCCGTGTCTTCCTCTTCCAGGGAAGTGAATTATACGAACCGAATGATTTGTCATGTTCCAGGCCAAGACAGATTAATTGGTTATCCGTCGGTATACTAGATCGTCCAACAGGGGTGTCCAAACCGTCCAACAGGGGCGGCACACCCTCTAGGGATGTTGACTCGACATTCGTTAAGTATGTCTATCCTTGCAGGAATTTTTGCAGCTGGTATATGATCTCGTCACTTTAGCTAGATTAGAGGAATGCGTCTGGAGCAACATTCTGAAATCTATAATTCATCACACTTACTTATCATTCATATGCAGTATGAGGATCAAGATGAGACATAGTGGGTAACGTCCACGCAAATTCGCGCTGTTCTCCAGGAACGTTGATGTTCTTATCTCCCCCTAACGGTAGGAAGACTGTCTCATTAAAGTGATAACCCATAAATGAGCAGAAAAGAGATCGCGTGCAAATGCTTAAAGAGAGCTAGTGTGAAGGAGAATCTTAATCGACAAAAGATACACATCCTTCTTTGAGGACCCATAGTGGTATGTTGCGGCGGCGCAACTTGGCACATGGAAGGCACACACAAATCGGTAAATACAAAAATCGTCAGGTTCGTACCCAGTAACCAACTGTAACATCATATAGGTTGGGTGGCTATGGGCCTTAAGGCGGACCAACATAATTGCGTACAAGATTGCATATCCCTAGGCAGAAGCTGAAAACTTGGTACGTTTACCAAAATTTGGGCGATCATTTAAATTGCGCTTTATGATCACTAGGTGAGGCTATTCAAGATGAACATGGGAATTCGATGTTCAATTATAAACCCAAAATACATGCAATACTTTATCGAAAACCGTCGATATAAACTTTCTGGCATTATCCAGTTTCCCGGACCTTAAGGGATAAGTAGGGTGGTGAACCCTTAATTGGCCAGGAGGTTTAGCAGCAATGTGTGTGGACAAACATGTGACCAGTTTGTCGATTCATCAACTAAAACCATAAGTATTTATATGGTCCACATTTTGGTTGGATTAGTCCATATATATTCCCTTGAATCCACTGTGCAAAATGGGTGATTTCGTATCTTTGCGAGGGATGATATAGAAAATTGATTTACCTAATGAGCAGGCTTGGCAATGTGTGCTTGTAAGCATAAGATCCGTACTTCGGGTAAGGAGATGCGTCGTAGCATCATTGTTCGACCTAAGTGTCCTAAAAGGTCGTGTCAAAACAAGTAAACTGCTTAATCACCCAGCTTCAGGTCGGCCACATATGGTGTGTTCCCAATTGGGAGACAACTCATTGGCCCCAAATCAAAGCTTCAGGCTCATTGTTGGAGGTGGTGGAAAGATATTTCACTCTATTTTCTTTAGTGGTTCATTTATGATCATTGTCATCTCGAATATCCTTAAAAACTCAACGTCAAGGAGAATGTAAGGTCCCTTAAATGGTGATTTAGTACCATTCATACAACGACGAGCATGCCAATGCTCTTAGTCAGGTTGGATAGACCTGAAGTCGTTGTTAGAGATGTGATTTAGATGTAAAGTTAGTGTGCGTAGTACACATTCATCCAGACAACTAACCTTCCCACATTTCTACCTAATCACGTGTTTAATTGAATTGGTCATATGTATGAAGAAACATGATTCAATTAACTCATATTTGAGGACAATATCAATAAGATTATCCATAAGTAAAACATACACCAAACGTGAATCCAAGAACATTGTAAAATGTTCACAAAGTAAATGGTTTACTAAGGGGATTCGGCCAACAAGGCCATCCATGTCAAAATTATGCTTTTCCAATGGTGTTTGGTGTAACAAAATTAGTCTCACGTATTGACTACTAGAATGGTACTCCTTAACAACATTGGTAGGGGCACGTACATGTACATAACCAATGGTCTATTCCATCGAGATGGAAATAGATTCTGCAGGGTTAAGGTTCAGGAATATTTTCCCTTATTCTTGAAGTTGTAGGTCTTAGGTACCAAGGATCATGCTTCGGGCATGATGCCACACCTTGTCATGCCCTGATTCTACCATATGTTGTAAAAACAAACTTGAAATTGGATTATGAGAGAATATGCCATTCAGTGTATCCCTATCGGAGCAGTGCATCACCATTCGGTAGGCTTTGACCGAACTGGGTCGAGCTATTACGTAGACTCTAGCCGAATTGGGTCCATACTTTTCTCTCACGTTTGTGGTAGTAATCAAATTCAATAATTTGGTAAACTTCCGCTTTCTACACTGCTGTTTCAGGGGCAAGTTAGAAAAAGGGCCTCGGGTGTGAACTTCAGGTCACGGGGTGAGGGAGAAACCCTAGCCCCAGCTGGGTTTCAATTTTTTTTTTTTGACCAAGGGAGGGCACGGGACAAGGCCCAGCATGAGCTGGCCTTAGGTTTGGCGCAATGGGCTAACTGTCATGCAAAGTGGGCTGGGGTGCTGCAAGGCCCAACAAGCTTTGCGACTTGCTGGCATAGACTGAAGGCCAGGGCTGCAGGCTCTTTGCTGCTACACAAGCCCAGAAACCATAAGGTTACGGCATGTGGTGAGTGGACTCAACCAAATGGGGCTGGTTTCAATGTTTTGGGCTCGGGGCTTCAGGCCATGTCGAGGTGAAGTCCAGGTCATGGCCTGGTTGCTGTGTCCATATTGATGGTGTGGTGGTGTGCCGTACCATATCCCATTCCCTTTTTTTTTTTTTTCAAAAATCCCTTAGGGTTTAGGAAACCCTAAAATTGCTTCTAATTTAATTTTATACAATGACTCATATATTCCACATAACAATTTAATTGTGCGATGCATGAAACAAATATATATATTGACAAATATATGAACATATACGATATATATATCGGAAGGAAAATATAAACATAGGGGGTTCATGCATCATGGGGAATGTTTTCTTGCCTCATGGTCGTTTCAAATATCTTACTTTATTTTAAGCGTGCCTGATTGGCAGAAAAGAACAAAAACCTTTGAATTTGTAGAAGATCTATCTCAGAAAGCCAGAATTGCATCTCCAATGCGTTGTATCACGTTCAACACAGAAAAATTAAATTGAATCAATAACATGTAGATCAATTCAATAAAATAATTAAATTAATCACAAAAAGAATGATTAAAACGTAATACTCCCTTGATTGAATATCAAACTCTCTTGTTAGCGTAGCGTCAAGAGCGTGCTGATAACGTGTTGTAGGCATAATTTACTGAACAATTACGAAGGCCATAGAGAGAGAGAGAGAGAGAGAAAGGTGTGGCAATGGAGAATAAGAAGAGAGAGATGTGTAATTGTGAGTGTGTGTTATTCCACCCCATTGTGCCTTTATTTATAGTAGTAGGGAAGGTTAATTCCTTACCCTTTAGGATTACAACATTTAATAGGTAATCTACTCCTAATAGGAATATAAGAGATATCCCTATATCTACTAGGATTTATACAATCACATTCCTAATCTAATAGGATTGCAACATAAATATCTTAATAATAAAAGATAAAAGTACATTCTTCGAAGCTCACAACTGTTTATAAATAGTTTATATAAATCTTATAAAAAAAGGTAATATTCAACATCATATCTTTTTTAGTCATTTTACACCGTCGCAGCGGTTTTACATAAAAATTTACCAAACACTTTAACATTGCTTTTTTTTTTTGCTAAAAGCACTTTTACAAAAAATTTTGCCAAACACTCTATTGCTTTATTTCACAGCTGTTTATTCTTGCAACACAGCAGAAGCAGTTTTTTTTTCAAAGCACACAAATACCAAACTAGCCCTAAGGCTCATGATTAAAAGCCTTTATTAATGTTTAATTAAAGGCTTATTTATAAAGTCTAGCTTGACTCAAGTAACACATCCAGCAAAATCATGTCTGGTAAGACCTTAATTAGTGTTTGTTGTTGATAAAATGTTAATGTATAATGTTAGGGAGATTAACTTTTTAAATTAAATTTTGTAAATTATATGATGCGATTGTTGATGATTGAATTATTATTGAAGTGCTGATTAACGTGTTTATTTTATATTAGTGACACATCATATGACTTATAAATTTAGTCTAAAAATTTGGTCTACCTAGCATTAGTCAAAGTTAATAGAAGATATAACACTGAACATGAGGGGCTAAGTGGCAGTTGGTCTACTAATATTAGATAGTGTATTTATTGTTGGAAAATACCTAGGCACTCATTAGCAAGTACACACATTTTGATTTTGTCTAATGATATCTTAACACATATTTGAGGGTCCCATCATGTTAGAGTGTAATTGTGTCACATCCCGACCCGGGCTCGACTCCGTCGTAGCACGATATTGTCCACTTTGGGCCCCGACCATACCCTCACGGTTTTGATTTTGGGAACTCACACGAGAACATCCCAGTGAGTCACCCATCCTCGGATTGCTCTTGCTCGAACTCGCTTAACTTCGAAGTTCCGATGGAACCCGAACCCACGGAGCTCCCAAAAGGCCTCATGCTAAATGGAGGTAGACATGTACATATAAGGCATAGAGGATCCACTCCCCTGGGCGATGCGGGATCTAACAAATTGTAACCTCATACAACATCTTCAAAACATTTCATTCTTATACATTTAGTATAATTTTATGTCAGTTTCATAAAACCGTTATAAAATCTGTTAAGTTTACCGTTAAGTGATGATGTGGGCGGAATAAGAAAAGGAACTACAAAAAATGGTGAGTACTTAAGTATTACCCTTTACTTGCTGCTTCTTTGATGAGGACCTATAAAGAATAGCCGTGTGATACTTTTCTCTGTTATTTGATTTGGTGTAAAGTGCAAGTACCAGAGCAGAGCCATGCCGCATTTGGAGCCCAAATCAATCACCAATATATAGCAAACTAGCCTTCATGCATGCGCTCACGTATATATAGGAGGCATTTTTTGAATCACAGCTTGTTACGTGCAACTTACACATTTTAAATGTATTTATATGTGTGAATTGACAAAAGGAAAGTCAAATATTAGAAGTAAATGAATAATCTTAGATCATGGTAAAGAAACCCCTCACAAACCAGTCAAAGCAGTTGAATTCATATAATAAAATCGGTCTTTCAATTTTCATCTACATTCTATTGAATTTACATTAAGAATACAGAAAATAATATTTAATAAACAACTGATTGAATCACATGATTGCTAGCACATCGTAATGCTAAGCCCATCCCCTTCCTCTTAGTGTATATATCGTTTGTTCAAAAAAAAAAAAACAATTATTTGACAATTAATTTAATCACATTATTATGCGTGTGCGAAAGATCTTTTTTTATAACTAGCATTATACGCCTTTTACGATGTTTTGAACGTGTTTAAAAATAGAGAAAATAATATTTAATGAACAATCGATTGAATTACATTATTGCTAACCTAACGTGAGGTACTAATTAAAAAAATTGTACAAAAGAATTAATTAGAAAAAAAATACTGTTAAAATGACAAAAATACCCCTGCATTATTTGGTGCATTATTTTGGGTTGTTTTTTAATTCTTTTTTTGTTTTTTGTTTTGGAGGTATTTTTGTCTAAATAGTTTTGGTGAAGCTTGTGACTCCAAAATAAGTTGTTGGGTTTATATATAAAGATATTCGATGTAGCTTCCTTTTTCACATCATTTGGATTGCTACGTCTAATAGTTTTATGGTGTTCCTGCATGCATGTTGTACGTATCAATGTGAATCACGTAGGGCCGTAATTAGTATTGAAAACACATGCACAGCCAACAATGTTTCGTAATCTGGATCCGACACAAATCTCCTTCTTTAGTCTATAAGAATCGTGATTTCTGCCAAGAACTTTTCAGCAACAATTGAGTATGACAAGTTTGACCAAATTAAGCATGATGGGTTTCTATAATCTATAAGTTAAGGGATGTGTTATCCACACACCATATTTTACTTCTCACACACTTTTCGTTAATTTCTGTTCGTTGATCTTCTTCAATTCATACGATCCGACGACTGAAAATTAAAAGGATGTGTAAGAAGTAAAAAAAAAGGTGTATGGATATCACATCCCTAAGTTAATTGAGCATAAAGATCATTATATCCAATAGACCCGGCAGTTTCTGACATGACACGGTGACACGACAAGAAAATAATGGGTTTCGGATCAATACGATAACTTATCGAGTCATTATCGGGTGACCCGTTAAGAACCCGTTATTACGGGTATACACGTTGGTAACATGTGGGTAACCTATTTGTCACATCCCGGCTCGGGTCCACCACATCCCGGGCCCGTTCCATCACCGTAGTACGATATTGTCCGCTTTGGGCTTACCGTTCCCTCACGGTTTTGTTTTTGGGAACTCACGAGCAACTTCCTAGTGGGTCACCCATCCTGGGAGTGCTTTGGCCTCCTTCTAGCTTAACTTCGGAGTTCCTACGGAACTCGAAGTCAGTGAGCTCCCAAAAAGCCTCGTGCTAGGTAGAGGTAGGGATGGGAATATACATTTAAGGATCACTCCCCTGGGCGATGTGGGATGTTACAATCCACCCCCTTAGGGGGCCCGACGTTCTCGTCGGCACACTTCCGGCCAGGGATTGGCTTTGATACCAATTTGTCACATCCCGGCCCGGGTCCACCACATCTTGGGCCCGTTCCACCACCGTAACACGATATTGTCCGCTTTGGGCTTACCATTCCCTCACAGTTTTATTTTTGGGAACTCACGAGCAATTTCCCAATGGGTCACCCATCATGAGAGTGTTTTGGCCTCCTTCTCGCTTAACTTCGGAGTTCCTACGGAACCTGAAGCCAGTGAACTCCCAAAAGGCCTCGTGCTAGGTAGGGATGATAATATACATTTAAGGATCACTCCCCTGGGCGATGTGGGATGTTACACCATTTCGACCAGTTAAGAAAAAAATTATTTTGATAATTTTAAAGTTTAATTACTAAAAGATTTACTATAAAATACAATAGTCATATTAGTGTATACAATATATTCTATATTAAATATATAGTTTTGTATTATTATTCTTTATAAGTTTTAAAAAAAAGTTTTAGTCATTATTTATTTTTATTATGAGAGTTCATTATTATCATTACTAGGATAAATTTTACTTAACATGTTGTTGTCCAAAATTAAAATAAACTAATATAATATTTGTATAAGCAAGAACTAAGAAGACATATATACAATTATGAAAAATGTGAAAGAATATATAAACACTCGTGATTCATCATTATTCCTCCACGAGTAGATAATAGTTACAATTACATTATTGTTTAGATTTTTAAAATCCTCCAAACCCACATAAATAATGTTTTTTATTTGAGGGAAAAATTAATAAAATTAATAATAATTATTGTAGAAGTGTAAAAAACGTAAAAAAAAAAAAAAAAAAAAATATATATATATATATATATATATATATACAATCACTCATAGTGACAAACTTTACAACTTTCATGAAGGGGTTAGCTTCGAAATCTAACACTATATTTCATAAACCTTAAATTTATATTTAACCGTCGATTGTTATTTAAGCTTTATTCTTCTTACTGAATTTCATTTTTAGAATTTTCTTTTTTGAAAACATGATCATCTGGCAGATGTAAGAAGATGAACGGTTCATACCTTTGATATCACATTTCGATATTTACGGTTAACTGAAATATGAGTCGATGTCATATAGTTTGTAGAAATTTTATAAACATTAAGCAATATTTTCACTAACCATAAAACTCTGAATATAATATCAACGATCCAAACCGTTCATCTTCCTGCATCCTCTAATAGATCAACTTTTCAAAAAAGAAAATCTGAAACAACAAAATTTGATGAGAACAATAAAGCTTAAATGTAAACAACAATCAACGGTTAAATTTTGATCTATGATTTATATGATTATAGTGGCGAATTTCGAAGTTAAGCTCTTCATGAAAGTTGTAAAGCTTGTCATTACAAGCATTTATATATTTTTTCTATATTTTTTTACACTTCTACATTAATTAAAAAACTATTAAAGACTTTAGGTAAGTGAAAATATACTTAAAAGAAAAATACGTTTTTATGTTTTGGATGTTACAATATGGTATGTATATACTTATTTAGTATTATGTTTTTCATTTGATTATTTATTGGTTTAAAATATATTTTCCTTAACGGGTAACGGATCAGGTCATATTACCTGTTAATATTATCGGGTCGATTTCGGGTCGGGTCATTTTACCCGTTTATTTTAACGGGTGTTACACGACATGACCCGTTAAGATATCAGGTATGACACGAAAACGACACGAACACAGAAAACACGACACAAATGACAGGTCTACTCCCAGCTTTATGGGCTTTACTACATTACATATTAATGCGTGAGGTACCTGTCTCTCCAACATTTTTTATTGATCACTGCTTCGTTTGTTTAATTTATTGATAAAATAACCCAATTTCTAAGCTACGGTATTAGAAAAGACAATCAAAAACATATTTTGGAAGCAAAATACAATAATCTAAGGTATTTTGTTTGTGAATGCAAAATCTTGTTTCTAATTTGAACTTGAACAGAGACACACGTATTTTTAAAATGTATCATAAGGTCAAGATTCGGCAAACAATCCAACGGCTTCACATGAATATATGCTAGGGCGGGCCCCCGTTTTTGCTTATTTCGCCTGTGCTTATTTCGGCTGGGCACGAAGCTTCAACTATATATAAGCGTACAAGTTTCAGTCAAGCTCCTCCTCCTTTCCAAACCCTCTCCCTTAATTTTCTCTCTATTTCTTGCTTTTCATGCTTGCTTGGATTTTGGGTTTGTGAGGTTTGCTTGTTTTTAGAGAGAGAGAGAGAGGATGAAGTGTAAAAGTGAGTCTTCTTCCAAACCGGACAGGAAGACAGTGGAGAGAAACAGAAGAATTCAAATGAAAAGTCTCTGCTTCAAGCTTGCTTCACTTGTCCCTCCCCAACACTTCAAAACCACCAACTCCAAGGTACATATGGATCATTGGGAAATTTTTTTAGAACCCCTTTTCTTTTTATCTCTACACCTAGCTTAAATTCTAGATATAAATTGTGTATTTTACTCTATGTAATTTTGGTTACAAATTAGGGTTTGGTTATTGTAAAAGGAGGTAGAGATCAGAAACAGTTAATTTATATATATATATATATATATATATATGTATATAAGCAAAACCATAAACGTATGTATTAATTAGGTAAGCCAAATTCATATTCCTAGTCCAACTTACTTAGATTCAGTTGTATAAATATACTTTAGCTCTCTATATAATTGATTGATCTGGTGAAATATATGAATATTGGAGCTTTCGATTTCCATCGTTCTCTCAAGAGTTTTACCCTATTTTTGGTTTTCTTCATATTGTTCTAGAGGGACCATCAATGGAGGGACTGCTTCTTAGTTTTTTATTTTTTGAATAATTGATTTTGTTGGGGTGTAAACAGAAATTATATTGGATTGGGTTTTCATAAGTGAGGATAATTTAGGAATTAATATTAGGTGTAAAAAGATAATGATAGATAAAATTTTCCTATATCATTTAGGACATGTTAGTTTGTGAGTCTGAAGTTTAAATTTGACATTACCCTTTGAAGGAAAAGGATCATCGCTGGATCCTTTTCTTAGGGATCCTAGGGATCCCATGATCGTGACTGTTTATCGTACATCGTGCGGTCAGAAATTATTTCAAAATTTAAATTTTAAAATTAAATATAAACAGTACCTAGTGAAAACTGACTGCACGATGTATGGTGAACTGTCACGATCCTAGGATCCCTAGGATCCCTAAGAAAAGGTTCCGACGAGGATCCTTTTCACCCTTTGAAACTATATTTTCCTTACCTAAAACCTATCTTCCCTAGTTTTCTTGACTAAGACCATCTCCAACTCTTGGCCTAAAACCTAAAATTTTTAGCTCAGAAAATTTATGTTTTAACCCAAAAATAGCTTTTCTGCTCTAACCTTTATGGCCTAAATTTTTTAGCCCGAGATTATTAAAGAATAAATTTAGGCTAATTTTTTCTTTTAAGTAAATTAAAAAAAAATATGTACACTATCCTAATTTAATTTTATGAACATTTTAACCTAAAAATATTTAGATTCTGATAAATATTGAAAAATCACTAAATTTTGGTGAATTTTGAGTTAAATAGTTTTTTTTAATTATTTTAGCTGTTGGATTTAAATTTTGGGCCATTAGATCTTTTTTTATTACCGTTAGATTTGATTATATTCGTTCACAGCTGTTGGATTCAATAAATCTTGGGGAATATGCCCACGTGGGTGGGGTTCTGTTAGTGGTGCCCACACCATTTGCTGGGCTAAATCCTGGGCTATTTCTAGCTTTGTTTTAGGTTTAGGTCTGATTTTAAACTTGGGTTAGGTTGGATTTTTTTTGGCCCCGGGGGGGGGTGGGGAGGGGGGAATAGTGTTAACTACATTGCAATGGTTGTGAATTGAAGGGAAAAACAAGGAGAAAGGATGAACAGAAAGATGAACAGAGAGATATGAGAGAGAGAGTTTAGAGAGATAAATAGATTTTGTATTAACTGATCAAATGAAGATTACACATACTGTTTATATAGAAATCCTAACTACTTAAACCAAATACTAACTACCTAACTCTGTTACTAACTATATTACATTTTTACCCTTAATACTCCCCCTCAATCTCAACTGGGGTAACCCAGTTTAAGATTGGAAGAACAACTGCAATCACTGTTATGAAACCAAAAAAACAGAACACAGAGGACATAAAGTTCAAAATACTTCCAATGAGCAGCAGCAACTTGTAGAAACAGATGACAGTGCAATTTCATACTCATCAATCAATTTCCTAAAGAATTTCAGCCCCTCAAACTGATATCTGTTGTAGCTACTGTTTTCTTTGCGATAAGGTTTCCAATATTTCACAGTCAACATTCCTAGAAGACCTTCAAATCTTCACAGATTCCACTGTATTTTCAGACATTTTGATTACTCTGACCAAATCCTTCTTCGTTCACAATTAAGAATGGTCAAACAACAAGCTTTACAATCACAGAAATCAAGAAACACAACCCTCTTCGGCAATCGGCCTTCAATGAAGAAAGGGAACAAGAACTGCACTCCGACAATCGACCTTAATGGAGTTGCACACAATAACAACAAACAAAACTTTTCAAGAACGTTACTCCGGCTATCGGCCTTTAAGAAGTAACACAATACTTGAAACAGAACTTTTCACTCCGGCTATGGGCCTTTAAGAAGTAACACAATACTTGAAACGGAACTTTTCACTCCGGCTATGGGCCTTGTGGAGGAAACATAAAAGGGAAATGGCTATCGGCCTCTCTATCCCAACAAACAATTAAAGAACCAATCTTTTAGCAATGGCAATTGGCCTTCATTTGCTGATCAATCAGGTAATGATAGTACACTCTTGGCAATCATCCTTCTTGAGTGTAAAATACCCAACAATATTCAATTAAAGAATCAATCTTTCACTTAGAAGAAATGGCAATTGGCCTTCATATTCTTCTAAATCAGTAACTGGCTATCGACCTTAATACAAGAATTAACACAGAATTGCTCACTGAGACAATCAAACAAACAGTTAAAGTGCATAAAGAAAGATGAAACCTGAATCTTCAGTTCTTGAGCAAAAAAAGGCAAGAAAAAACACATCGGAGATCAGTAACCATTCAAGATAACACAGCGAAAGTAACAATGATCAATATTGAATCTAAATACCCCAAATATCACACTGATAAGAACTTCAATCTTGACCTAAAGAACGTTGAGGAAGCAAACCAGAACCCATCGCAGAAGCTCGTTGTTCTTCTCGAAGTTGACCGGGTTCATATCCAATCCAACCCACCAATGGCTTACACCCAGCAAACCCAGCACGATTCGAATGACGATTTGAAGGAAAGTAGAGCAAACCCAGGGCAAGATGTTCATGTAATGGCTGAGTAGTTATCCAGAATATTTGAGGACATGTGGGCCATCATAGAGTCAGATTACATTCGTGAGTTGAGGTTTGGATATGATTATGGGGTTAATCTTCCAACACCTACCCCAAGAAAGGCACCTCCATTGCTACCACCTCCTATTGATATGTGAGGATAGCGGGAAAATAGTTGCTGGAGTTGAATAAATGGGAGTCTTCCTCCATTGTTGATCCCAAGAATCCCACGAAAAACATTGAAGAGGAGATCCCAACAATGGCAGAAAAGCAACCCAATCTCGTGGAAGCACCGAAAAAACTAATGGAAATTTGGAAAGAAACTATGCTAGAAACAAAAGAAAATTAATAAGAAATGCAACCACCAGAATCAATGGCGTGAGCCTGGTGGCTCTGATACCATGTTAACTACATTGCAATGGTTGTGAATTGAAAGGAAAAACAAGGAGAAAGGATGAACAGAAAGATGAATAGAGAGATATGAGAGAGAGAGAGAGAGTTTAGAGAGAGAAATAGATTTTGTATTAACTGATCAAATGAAGATTATACATACTTTTTATATAGAAATCCTAACTACTTTAACCAAATACTAACTACCTAACTATATTACTAACTGTATTATATTTTTACCCTTAATACATAGAAGGGGAAAATAGATTATAGGCCAGGGTTGGAGTTGGTCTAAAGCCCATTGACTATGCTCTAACTAAGCAAATTCTTTAATTAAGTTCGACTTTTCAAATTGTGTGTTTTGTGAATGCCTAAACTACCCCTATTAATACTTGGATTGAGGTTTGGATTAGTTACTCGTTATATCCATTTAATTAATTATATTTCTTTTACAAAATATTTCATGTTATGTCCATTTAATTAATTATATTTATTTTACAAAATATTTCATTGTATATTTAATGTATTAATTTTCAAATTGTTATAAGGTGCCGATTGAAAAATAATAATATTAATGCCATAATTTTGTGAGTTAAATATACAAGTTAATTTACCTACCAACACAACAATAAATTAACCTAAAACAACTTCCGTTATTGCATATGTACTACAATCCCTAGTGCACAAGACAAAAGCTATATGTTCCACGCAATTTTTACCTACAAAATAGTCTAATTTACCTATTCCATCAAACCAAAATTTAAAGGGTCTAATTTACTTCCAAAATGGTCTAATTTACCTACATGATTTATGTGCATTAGATTTCAAGTTTATTTAATTGCCTACAAGCACAAACCCACAACATTCAAACCTTATCCCATATCACTATTTTTTTGGAATAGGTAAATTAATTTAAATGTAGGTAAATTAGGTAAATTAATTTATATGTAGGTAATTACATGATTCAAACAATATTATTTTTGACACACCCCGACCTGGAAAGGTCAAAGCATGCTAGCCATCATCGAGGTGACGTAACCATAAGGGTAAGTGATGCAAAAAGTGAATAAAATTAAAACTAATTATACTAAATGATAAAAGGGAATGAGTGCACATTCATAGGACGAACCCACTACAATTATTCTGAGCGTAATAGACAGTGAGACTACATAATAGTAGTCAAAGTAGTTAAAGTACACTTATTACACCACAGTGATAAGTTCGTACGTCTAAATAGAAGAGAAAGTTAGAACCGCCGGGATTCCTCGAGTGCCACAAAGAGTACAACTATCTAGGTCCTGGAGGGGCGAAAAACAAAGTTGAGTGGGTCAACAAAACAATGCTTATACGAAATCCTTTATTTTCGAATATACTAAGTAGGTGTGTAACCAATAAATCAACAACATTATAGTAGTATAATAATTAGAATTATGCCAAATCATGATGTATCAAATGCCACAATAATATAATCATGTGATAATCAGGTATAGCTAAGTTCTTATCCATCTAAGCTGACATACAAGTTCGAACAGATAATTTTTGACACGAACAGGACTGGGTGTAATCAATATGCTCTATGTTGATGCACAAAATCAACGAGGACTTTGGTACAACATATATGTCTATTTTTCGTATGAGATATGTCTATTTTTCGTACAAGATATGTCTATTTTTTTTAATACGGTAAATTAATTTATATGTTACTAATATTTGTAGTAAAATATCCATATGGATTTAATTGCTCATAATAATTAGGATGAGTAATAACATTTATTGACCAAATTAGGATTTTGTGGCATAAATTGTAAATGAGTTGTAATAGTTGGTTATATATTTGTCTACATGACAGTCTATTTGAAATTTGGGTTTTATTTGAATGTTTAAAATTAAGTGGATTTTTGTTTGAAAAATATGAATTTCAAGGGTCTATGTCTAAAGAACCTATTCAATAATCTAGTAATGCAACATATCAAATATTTAGGACAAGAGAACGCTACTCCTTAACTAAATATATTTCAATAAAAACCAAATTTCATTATCGGCTTTATTAATTGTAATATGCCTTTCTCCCATTGATCAGGATACCGTGTCAAAGCAAAATCAACTTGATACTGCGGTATCCTATATAAAGCAACTGAGAGAGAGAATAGAGAATTTGAAGGAGAGGAAGGAGAAAGCAATGAGGTCACAATTAGGCAGTTCTAATTCTGACATTGGTGCTATTGCTGCCGAAAATGCCGTAATGACGGGATCAAGATTACCAGTTCTTGAATTACGAGACTCGGGTTCCTGCATAGAAGTTATGCTGATTAGTGGGTTGAATAAGAACTTCATGTTTTATGAAGTTATCCGTGTTCTTGAGGAACAAGGAGCTGAAGTTGTCAGCGCTAGCTTTTCCACTGTAGGCGATAAAGTTTTCCACTCGGTGCATGCTCAGGTACTAAAACAATCATCCGAGAAGCTAATATCGTCTAATCTTAAAAAAAATGTACTAAAACAATTAAGTTCATTATGAAACAGACTTATCAATTTTATTTTTTATGCTTCTTTGTAGGTCAAAATTTCTAGAGTTGGAGTAGAGACTTCAACGGTATGGCAGAGACTACAGGATCTGTTATACTGAGTAGCTAGCTAGCTAGCTTTACCTCTTGAAAACTGAAGATTTATAGATAATGTTTTAGCAAATGCATCATGAAAGAGCTCCGGAAGGAGAGGCGTAATTAGGATATAAAAACTGATGTTCCCTGTTTCCTGGGCTAGCCATTGAGTTAATAATCAACGAATCTATTAATATATACAGATGTGATCTAGTGTTTGTTGGAAATTTGAGTTGGAGTAGAAATTTCTTTGTCCCACATTGGCCATTCCCAAAAGCTTTCATCACTTTATAAGGCTTTGTCCCTTATAGAAAGTAATTGGAGTAATAGGCATTGGAGAATAAAATTGGGCTCACCCTTGGGGTTGGACTTTGGGGTGCACTAATTAATTAGTAATTAATATATAATTAATTATATTATATTTAATATATATATATTAAATATAATTAATTATGAAAAGACTCATCATTTCAGATGAAGTCTGAGAGTTCAGAAAGAACGTAGAACAAAGCACCCCTTATGGAATTCTAACTTAGATCGTTGAATCCTGGTGAAACAGACGTCCATAGAACTACAAGCACTGAGTAGGGACAAAATTCTGTTTCAAGGACATTGCGGTACGCAAGCCTTTGGGGTGCACTAATTAATTAGTAATTAATATATAATTAATTATGAAAAGACTCATCACTTCAGATGAAGTCTGAGAGTTCAGAAAGAACGTAGAACAAAGCACCCCTTATGGAATTCTAACTTAGATCGTTGAATCCTGGTGAAACAGACGTCCATAGAACTACAAGCACTGAGTAGGGACGAAATTCTGTTTCAAGGACATTGCGGTACGCAAGCCTCGATCTTCAAGTTGTTTGTTTTATATTTTTGTTTATTGATACTCTGTTAATTTTTATATTTTCATTTATTGTTTATTAGCATATATATTTAAATAACAGATTGTTGACTTATATCCAACAGTGTTAACTTTTTGTTTATTGTCCCTTTTCTAAATTGGTCTCAAAGTATTGATTCTTAACCATCTTTTTAGAAAATAATTAGATAATTTCATGTTTTACACAAGATTACACATAGAGGGTGTTGAATCCTTAATGATGCTACAACAGCATAATATTCTTCCTCATGGAATAAGGATTAATTGATGATCATAAACAAGTTTCAAACTCGCAACTATATATAGTCATTGCCTTACATTAATAGAGGAAGTGAAGGTTAGGGTTTTGAGAGGAGGAACGTACGTGGTTGGAGAGAAGAAAGGAAAGCTAGGGTTTTGGGTTTGTGCAGCAGAAAGGCAAACCTATACCACGTAGAACTATGTGTAACCATGGTGCAAACGTCCATTATCTATATACAAAAGGAGCACCCAAAATGGTGAAGCATTCAAATACCATAAATTGTCCCTAAAGAATTCAAAAATTGCAATTGTATTAAAAAGAATTAGCCAAAGACGAATTTGAACCATATTATTATTAGCCTATTGTGAGGCTTAGCTTACTCTCCCACTCTCATAACATAGTGTAGATAATATCATAATATCGCTTGGTAAAAAAAAAATCCAACACATTTTGATTTTGGATGATTTAAACTTTAAAAATTTAGGGAAAAAAATAGCAAAAATAGAAAACCCCCATTAATGGGTGGTTTATGATTGACTTCCAATTTATTTTCCAATAATTTTTTAATAAAATATATAAATAAAAAACTTAAATTAAATTGGAGTTCATGCTGAAGCTTGGTTGGTAGAGTTTCAGAAGTGGCAGAATGCACGGCCAGTGAAACAAAGTCGAAGGAAGCAGTCGTGGCAGAAACCAGAATTAGGATGGGTTAAAGGTAATTTTGATGGAGCGTGGGAGGAAAGAACGAAAAGAGGTGGTGTGGGTGTGATTACAGAAACTGTAGTGGTGAATTTTTGGCTGCATATTCCGGTCAGACTGTTGGGGTGTCATCACCGTTGCACGCAGAGTTGTTGGCTGCGCAAAGGGCAGTGATGCTTGTGAAAGACCATATTGCTGGAGATGGGGGGTGCATATTGAGGGATACTCTATCATGGCCATGGCAGCCATGCAAAAGAAGGAGGAAGATTTCTCTCCGTTGGGACCAATTATTAATGATATAGGGGATTGCTTACAAAGGTTATCTAATTCACGATTTAAGGCAGTGTTTAAAATAGCAATATATGTTGAAATAGCCCAAAATTTAGCATAACTCAAGTTCAAACCAACACAGCCCAAAACAACCAAAACACTAAATTGAATCATAGCCCTAAATTATAACTACCACCATGAATAAAAAGTACACCAGTTACAGCCCGACCCGAGAATTAATTATCATGGTTGTGAAAAGATGAATTTACCCTTGAGCGTCGGGT
Source organism: Malus sylvestris (assembly GCF_916048215.2). Classification (NCBI taxonomy): domain Eukaryota; kingdom Viridiplantae; phylum Streptophyta; class Magnoliopsida; order Rosales; family Rosaceae; genus Malus; species Malus sylvestris. The sequence continues at coordinate 30,279,963 of NC_062265.1, forward strand.
GTGTGTTTGTATTTTGGGTTAAGAAATTGGGTCAATTAGTTTTATCCCTAACTAATTGGACCCAATTAGAGCTAAAAGATTAAAGAGTTTTGATTGGTGTACATTTTGGAACCACACACACACATCCATATCCTTTCTCTCTTCTCTCATGTACTCTCTCTCGGACTCACTCGCTTTTCCCTCTCCTCCGTACGGACAACCTTGAACCAAGCCAAATCTTCACAGATCGAGGAAGAAAATGGTACCATTGTGTTCATGAAGACCATACGAGTGCAAAGGTACCCATTTTAGGTAAGAACTCGTTCGATATCACGTTGAAAACCCAAGCTTCGAGTTAAGCACTATTCATGAACTTTTGAATGGTTATGTTTTAGGACAATTCAAGCTCACAACGAGCTCTAGGAGGTTCTCACGAAGCTCGAAGTGCTTTGTTGGCTCAGTTTTGACATCGGGATCACGAGGTTCGAAGGTGGCCGGTTTTGGTAGGATTCTCCCGACGAGTTTTTGAGGGATTTGAAGCTCCCAAGAAGATTCTCCCGAACATGGCTACATCACTCTCACGTGACAGCCAGCATGCCTTGATCTTGGTCGGGGTGTGTCAACACCACCATAGATTCCACCGGATCTAAGGCAGTGTTTAAAATAGCAATATAGGTTGAAATAGTGACATGCAAATTTTTAGAATTATCGATGGATATATCGATATCTGTTGCCTTTAACGAAAATTTTGAAAATTTGCAATGGGTAAATTCGTTCAGATTTAGACAAAATTAGAGAAAAATTTCTCAAAAAAAATTAAAAGTTTAGAATCTGCAATAGGTTCAAGCAAAACTTTGTGTATTGAATCGGTAAATATCATCAATATTCATTGATCTTTCTGTTTCGCCGATATAGGTTGAAATTTCATCTCCTCTTTCCATATCGATCTTTGACTTTCAGATATTTCGACAAAAATAGCGACAATTTTGTTGATATTTTAAACACTGGATCTAGGCAAGAAAAACTTGTTGAATAATGATGGATAAGAAGAAGATCAATCTCCAATGATTCAGCTACGCATAATAGCGGATAAGAGTCACTAATAAAAGAACAATTAATTACATGGCACAAGTACACCATTGTGGCGTCCCATGCTAATGAAATAAAGACGTGTAAGTTGTTAACTTTTGTCCAGTATGTGTTTCATTTTGCATGAGATGTTATGTGACAATGTACCCATGTCATATAAGTGCGTCCTCCGCTAATAGCAACTAAGACTCATCATCAAGCAGGGTTGGCCAAAATCACAAAGGCAAATCATAATGAAGTCCTTCAACTTTGAGGTGGAAATTTAGAGAAAGCATTTTTGGAGAATGATGAAAATGAGGGATGAGCAAGGAGGTGACTTTTTTTTTTTTGTCAGAACAAAAAATAAGTGATTGTGAATTGAAAACTGGCAAAGACTCAAATTAAATCCCACAAGAAACTAGTTATTATTACGAAAAATATGAACAACAACAATGAGGGGTTTTCTCCTCCCCTCTTCCCCTAGAGTTTTCCTTCTCTTTTTTACTCTAATTTTATTTTTCTAACATTAATAAAGCAACAGACAAAAATAAAGAAAGTGCTTGTTCAAATAAAAAAATAATTAAAAAAAAAAACAAGAAAGTGAGTACACAAAATGAGAAATTGGGAATCACTCCCCTAGTGATATTTGAGAGCTGTTCCCAAAAGAAAGACCAACAATTCTACTTCATATGTGCTTTGTACTTTTCCATATAATATGCTTATTCAAAATTTTAAAAGAAATATTAATGAAAATAGTTTGAAAACTTTGAATTTTAATGATAAGGATAAAATAAAGGGTAAAATAAATAATATAAGGATTGACTTTTTTATGTAAAAATATTATTTTTTGTTAAAATAAACAGCACCGAAAATTTTTCGTTAAAATTCCAAATTTCAAATTAATAATGTCACATCTACCATTTCTTTATCTGCACTTTTATCTGCAGAGTACAGACTTACACATTACTGGATATGTATCCAGTTCTATATGCATAAGTGCTTTTGTAATAAAGCAAAAGTTTGCTCAAAGCAAAGCATATAGCACTCAGAAAAAGCAAAGCCACTGTAGTACGTCTTCAGCTATATATTCACTGAAAAACCCTATTTCTCACTCCTCTCTCTCTCTCTTCCCTCCACAACATGAAAATCTTCCTCTTGTTTTTCTTCTTATTATTCTCGCTTTTCCAGGTAAGAAAACTATTGCAAACAACAAAATTCATATTTCACTTACAGTTTATAATGCATGTTCATGCAAATTTATATACACACATACGTATATCTTCCAAACCCTAATTAACTTCATTTTTTGCATGTGCATGCAGGTCTCAGTAGCGAGCACAAGCAATGAAACTACAAACAACCCTTTCACTCCCAAAGCCTCACTCAACCGCTATTGGGACACCCACATTTCCAACAACCTCCCAAAACCTGCCTTCCTCTTCGCCAAAGCCTCCCAACTCGATCCAGTCAACTCAACGATTCTCACCAAACTCGCCGCTCAAAACTCACTCTCCTCCCACTTCACCTCCTTCTGCTCCCTAGCCAACCTCTGCTGCTCCTTCGACTCCTCCGCCGAAACTCACCAACAAGACATCGCCACCCGCCACCCCAAAAAAGCAAACTTCGCCGTCTACGCCGACAAGAACTTCGCCAACTACGGCTCCTCCCAACTCGGTGGAGTCGACTCGTTCAAGAACTACTCGGAAGAGTTGAACTCGCCCCGCGACTCGTTCAAGAAGTACAGCAAGGGCTCCCACTCGCACTTGGAGAAGTTCACGTCCTACGCCCAGGATGCCAACGTCGCAAACGCCAACTTCACAAGTTACGGCGCCGACTCGGGCGGCGGTTCGGGCGAGTTCACCAGCTACGACGACCGAGTCAACGTCCATAGCCTCGGATTCACATCCTACGTCTCGAACGCCAACGACCACCGTCTCTCCTTCACCGCGTACGGCCACGACACCAACTCGGGCTCTGAATCTTTCGCCAGATACGGTAAATCCGGCAATTCTAACCCGAACCAGTTCACCAGGTACGCTGAAGGTTCGAACATGATAGGGTCGGGTTTCACGGGTTACGGAAAGTCCGGGAACGGCCAAAACAATTCGTTTACAGGGTATGGGCAATCCAGTAATAACCCACATAACAATTTCAAGAGCTACGGCGCCGGCGGGAATGCCGGGCTCAATGGGTTCTCCAATTACCGGAGCTGGGCGACTGTCGGCGACGATACGTTTCAGTCGTACGCGAGAAATTCGAATTCCGGGAAAGTGAGATTCTCGACTTACGGGAAATCGTTCAACCCTGGAAACGACTCGTTCAAAGAGTACGGAGCCGGGTCGAAGGGTCGGACCACCGTCGAGTTCAAAACGTACGGTTTGGGTCGGAGTTTCAAAGATTATGCCAAAAAGGGCGTCACTTTTGCAGAGTATAACGATTTGAGCAGCGTAGGAAGCCATTCGACTGAAAAGGAGTCCAGTGGCAGTGCTGTAAATAGGTGGGTTGAGCCCGGCAAGTTCTTCAGGGAATCAATGTTGAGGCAGGGGAATGTAATGGTGATGCCCGACATTAGGGACCGAATGCCGGAAAGGTCGTTTTTACCCCGGGGGATTTTGTCGAAATTACCTTTTTCGACGTTGAGGATGTCGGAGATTAAGGAGATATTTCACGCACCGGAGAACTCCGCCATGGAGCGCGTGCTGACTAACGCGCTGGCCGAATGTGAGAGGGACCCGAGCACGGGCGAAACCAAGCGGTGCGTGGGGTCGGTCGAGGACATGATCGACTTTGCAGTCTCGGTCCTCGACCGCAATGTGGTGGTCCGGACCACGGAAAATGTGAGCGGGTCAAAACGGAAGGTGATGATCGGAGCGGTCAGCGGAATCAACAGCGGAAATATAACCAAATCGGTTTCGTGTCATCAAAGTTTGTATCCCTACTTACTGTATTACTGCCACTCCGTGCCTAGGGTTAGGGTTTATGAGGCTGATATCCTTGATGTGGAGAGTAAGAGCAAGATCAACCACGGTGTTGCCATTTGTCACATTGACACGTCATCGTGGAGTCCGGGACATGGTGCATTCGTGGCACTGGGGTCCAGTCCGGGAAAAATTGAAGTCTGCCACTGGATATTCGAGAACGACATGACATGGACAATTGCGGATTAAGGACTGATGACACTGTTTTGTCTTCCATGTTACACTGAGATTTATTGTGGTAATTCAGAAGCTTTTTGGTTCGGTGATTTCATTGTTTTATATATATGGTTAAAGTTTGGGAGTTTGTTCGTTCAATTTCGGCTTTTCTTTTGCTTTTAATTTTTAACAGACAAATGCTTTGATTTCACACGAATCATTAATCCAATTAGCTAGCTAGGTTTGGCTCTTAAATCTTAATGCTTAATTGAGTTTGAATTCATGCTTTCATCCAAACCGGGCAATCATAGATAGATATTGATTTTTGTCTATTGATTTTTTTCAAATCATTTGAACAGTTGAAAATTGAGAGTGTGTGGTAGGTAAAATTGAATGTGTGTATTACGTATAAGAGCATAAGGCAAAACACCTCCAATGCATATGGGACTTAAAACTCATGCTTGGGTTTTGAGGCGAAGTGAGACCCAAATTTGGGTCTTTGCATTGGAGGAGAAAATGCTGGACTCAAAACTCATATTTGGTTTTAACAATTTGGTTATGTGCATCGGAGGTTATTAGACTCAAAACTCAAATCTCAATTTTTGTGGTTCAATAACATTTTTCCTAGTTGGCATGAGCGTCAACTTGAACTCAAATCTCATTTAAAATGAAAATTTGGGTCTCAAATTTTAAAGTTCATGTACGTACATTGGAGATGTTTTGCTTTGTATTTATACTCAAATCTCATAACATATCATATTGCCTAATTATTTTATATGCATGCTGAGATAGGGCACCTTGACATTACATAATAAAATGTAATATAAATAAGCCATGCACAAACACAAAGGAAAAAGAGAGTTGCAACAAGAAAAAGGAGCGAAAAGGGGGTGAGATAAATAAAGGAGGTAGACAAATATTTATAAAGAAGAGATTGAGATCCTAAATCAAAAGATATATAGAAGAATAAAGATCAATATGATCTGAAGGAAGGAAGGAACAAAATCTTTGTTGGGTATATATGTGCCACATTCTACGTACCATCTAGAGAAACTTTTTAAGTGCGTCAAACACAGCCTAGCATACTAAATATAATAATATAATTAGTTGGAGTACTTAGGCCATCTCTAACCGAAGGGTCCAGAGGGCCGAAAATAGCCCAAAAACTGTTTCTAACCGAGGGCCAGGCCAAAGGGCTCGTGGGCCCCACTGGACAAAAAAGGGCCAAAGGGCCAATCGGCCGGCCCAAAGCAACTAGCCAGCCGGCCCTGAGCCGGGTTCTCATTCAAACCTCAACGGCTAGCTGACATCAGTTACCGTTGGTTTTTTATTTTATTTTTTTTTGGGCCAAAATATTTTTAAAAATTTCTAAAAAAATTTCATTTTTTCCTATAAATACCTAAGTTATTCCTACACCATTCACCACAAAATTTTCACCATTCCTACACCATTTCAATTCTCATATTTTCTTGCCTCTTCCAATAATATTTCCTTCAATTTTTTCAATAATTTTCAAATTGCCTCATTTGCAATGAAAGGTAGGACTTGGACCCGAAAAGAAGATGAAGCTATTTGCATGGCTTATAGATGAGTGTCGGAAGATAGTGTGAGGGGGAGTTCTCAAATAAGTAAAGGTGTTTGGATTCGTGTGTCTAAAAAATACTTAAAGTTCTACGAATGCACCACTCCACCGAATACCTGAAACCACGAGAGTTGTTCTTCAAGATGGAAGAAACATCTTTAGCCAAGTTTGAACAAATGACATCAAGCACTATTAGCAGTTGCAAGTAGACATGAAAGCAACGCTAAATACTACGACAAAGTAAGTGTTTTCACAATTTATTTTAAATATTTAAATATATTACATTTAATTTCATAAATTAATTTCCTTGATTTTTGTAATTATATTTAATTATATTACATTTAATTTCATAAATTAATTTCCTTTAAATTTTGTAATTATATTTTCTAGGTACGCCAAGGGGAGGAATTGTATTTGGAGGGCAGCTCGAAACCCTTTCAATTTCACGGTTGTTGGAAAATTTGTAAAGGGTGGGTGTTATTTGAAGATCCACCTCAACATAGAGTAGGTCCTACGTTGGTGTTCAGAACTACATCCTCAGCTGTAGATATGGATGAAGATGGATCTCCTACCATTCAACAAACAAGGGTAGAAAATCCGTCTTTGGGTGAAGGTTCCATAACTAGGGCTATGGGACGAAACAAGGGCTGAAAGTTGAAGGAAAAGGGCAAGGCAACAGATGATTACGCCGCTCAATAAGAAATGGCGGCCCCATTGCGATTAATGGCGAAGCAAAATGCCTTTGCTGCAGAAGAAAGGAACCATAGGCATGAAGAACGGGCCAAACAAATACAAGAAGAGATGGATGATAAGAATATGGAAATGAACACTTCGAATTACATTCCAATGAATAAGGCCTATTTTGATAGGAAAAAAAAAGAAATTATGACTCGGCGGCAGTTGTTTACCTCCGACTATACTCCTACAATGGCGGATGATGAATATAATGATGATTTTAGATATTAAATTTAAATTGTTGTAGTTTTTTAATTTAAGTTGTTGTAGTTTTTAAATTTAAGTTGTTGTAGTTTCTTACCATCTCCAATTGAATGGTCCAGAGGGCCAAATGACCGAAAATAGCATGAAAACTGTCTCCAACCAAGGGCTAGGCCAAAGGGCTCGTGGGCCCTACTGGACAAAAAAAGGGTCAAAGGGCCAACCAGCTGCCCCAAAGTAGTCAGCTAGCCCTAGGTCGGGCCAGAATTTTCATTATTCATGTTGATTATATCCGACAACATTGTACTTATTTCTGTCGGTTATATCCAATAGGAATGGTAGGCCAAAATTTCAAATACAACAGCTAGTTACCGTTGGATTCAATTTTTTTTTGGGCCAATTTTTTTTTTATGAATTTAATTTGTAGTTTTTAAATTTAAATAATAAATTATGTTTGGCCCTATGGCCCTATGGCCCATTGGCCCTCGGTTGGAGACTGTTTTTTGTTATAGGGCTAAAACGAGCTCTATGGCCCTCAGTTGGAGATAGAGGCAAATATGGCCATGTACTGTTCGTTAAAATATTAATATCTTGGAGGGCCAGAGGGCTAAAACAAGCCATCTGGCCCTCCAATAAATTAATATTTTAATGAACAGTGAAGTGCCATATTTCTTACCATCTTCAACAGAGGGGCCAGAGAGCCATAGGCCGAACATAGTCCTGTGAAAAAAAATATCTCCAGCCGAGGGCCAAACATATTTTATTATTTTAATTGAACTACTATGGTTACTTAAATTAAACTACCTCAATAATTTTATGTTATGGATTGTCAATAATTTTCATGTTGTTAACTATTTTTAAAAATGTTGTTAAATTTTTTTTATGTTGTTTAATATTATTTAATGTTGTTTAATGACTTGGGAAGTTATAGGAAAAAAAATAGAATTTTTAAATTTTGTAAAAAAAATTAAAAAAAAATGTAAGAAAAAGAAAAGAAAATCAAATATGACGTCAGCATGTGGTCCGGCTCAGGGTCGGCTAGCTAGCTGCTTTGGGTCGGCCGGTTGGCCCTTTTTTGTCTAGTAGGGCCCACGAGCCATTTGACCTGGCCCTGGGTTGGAGACGGTTTTTGGGCTATTTTCGACCCTCTGGCCCTCTGGACCCTTCGATTGGAGATGGCCTAAGAAATATGGTCTGACACTGTTCATTAAAATATTAAGCAAAAATTAGAATCCCTGCACTTTTCTAATACTCTTTAGACTAAACATTGGTTCTATTTTGAAATTTGATTAGTACACCTAAACAATAGTCATGCCAGCATTTTTATATTTATTTAGATTAAATGTAATTATTGTGTTTTTTAAATTTAAAATGTTAATTATTAAATTCCATATATATCCTTTTAGGTTGATATATTTTTGTACGTGGCCTTTTTTTTAGGAAGCCAGTTTCTTCTCCCACATTTGAGCTGTATGGTTTATTCTCCCACGTTAGAATTATGTGATCGTCATTTTTGAATTTTGAATGGACTTATCCATTTTAATTAGTAGTTGTTTTCACTATTTTATATTGATATCATGTGAGATAATTAGACGTATTCTCTATTTTCAGAGGCTTGAGGCTAGTACGTTCAGATAATATATTTAAATGTACCGAATACGTACCAAGAAGATATATAAAGTAACGTAACAAATATGTTTTTTTTAAATAAATATAAACGTACCAAAATAATATATAAATGTACCAAATACATACAAAAAAGAAATATGAACGTCCCAAATACGTACCAAGAACATATATAAAGTAACGTATCAAATATGTACCAAGTAGAAATATATGTTTAATCAAGAGGAAATATATGTACCAAATATGTTTTTTTTAAATAAATATAAATGTACCAAATACATACAAAAAAGAAAACAAACATACCAAATATGTACCAAGAAGATATATTAACTAACGTATCAAATATGTACCAAGAAGAAATCTACGTTTCATGTGTAATTTGAAAGACTTTTTATTAAAATTGAATACTACAATATTTATCTACAAGATTTTAGGAGTTTGGAGATATTATCTAAGAAAATTAAAAGGTATATTAAATATAATGGCAAGTCGCATTCATGGGCATTTTGAAAGACTTCTTATTGGAATTAAATTCTACAATATTTATCTACAATATTTTAGGGAGTTTTGATGTATTATCTAGGAATTAAAAGGTATATGTATATAATGGCAAGTTGGGTAATTTAAATTATAAAAAAGGCTACTTCTAATCCATGTGGCACCTAAATTGTAGGAAAATGTTTAATCAAGACTCTAAAAGGCATAAATGTTTAATTTCAAAATTTTAAAACCTAGGTATCTATATCAAAAACCCCCCAAATATTAATTTCTTGGAGAGCCAGAGGGCTAAAACGAGCCCTCTGACTAACATTCGGTTGGAGATGACCTTAGTGTACTAATGTCACAGCCCGTCCCGGAGGTTCTGTTGACGGGAATGTGAAAGGACGGAAATGCCCTTGACGTTTCTAAGGTACGTACTTGTGACATGGTTTTGGTTTAAATGTTAGTCAAGTTTGGGTGATTTATATATTTTAGTAAGTTGGTTTATTAAAATTAATTTGGTTAAATTGGTTAGGGGTGTGATGGATGGTGAAGATCTTTTGGAGACCATCACAACCCTCATTTCCTTTTTCCTCGTGGACTCTCTCTCCTCTACCCCGACTCTCACTCTCTCTCTCTACAAAAGTACGGACAACACCCAAAATCACCCCAAACATCACGGATCGACGGACTTAGGACCACCTTTGGACTCCTGAGGACTCTGCGAGCACGTTGATACCATTTTCAGGTAACATTTCCTTCGAAAACCCTAGTTTCCAAAGTCCCCGTGATGGTGCACTGTTCATGCACACGTAAATTCTTATGTTTTTGGGAATTTGAATCTTGTAGGAAGCTTGGTGAGGTCCTAACGAAGCTCGGAGTGCTTCGTTTGGAAGAATTGGACGTCGGGATCACCTAGTTCGAGTTTGGCCGGTTTTCTTGGATTTTTGGAAGGTATGATTCCGTGATTTTTAGTGCTTAAAACTAGTTCAACGTGATAGTACTCGTCTAGGGCTTCATTTTGGTGTAAAGTACGAGAAAATTGGACGAAAAATGAGTGAGAATAGCAAGTTAGAAATTTTCCCAGTTTTCCGGTGACCGGGGTCCGGCGAGGGTAGGTCGGAGAAGAAAGGGGAATATTCAGTTAGTTTTAACGGAATATTCCTAACGGCGTAACGGTAACCGTTAGTCCTGACGGAATATTCCTGACGGCGTCAACTGACGCCGTCCGCATGACTCGCACGTGGCCGCGCGTGTGGGGCGCGTAGACCCGTGCCTAATTCGGCGCGTGGGGGCGCGTGAGGGCTCCAAAAAATTTTCTAAAAATATTGCAATGCACGTGAGGTTGTGTAGATCGCGTTGGTGTATTCATTTGTCAAATTTGAGCATCGTATGAGAAATTATTACGAAACGTTAGTGATGTACTTTAAATAATGTCATTTTAGTTGTTTCGCATATAGGTGAGACGTATCCCGAGGACGACCGCATCCAGGGACGCCACGGGGGTTACGACCCGTCGACTTACCAGTGAGTGGGCAGTTTTATTTTCGTATTACCTTTATACTATTGATTTTTCCCAGAAAATGATTTTATGTGAAAATATGCTTTCGAAAATGCCATGCATAGAATTATTTGAAAAGTGTGATTTGCATATGAGGTATATGATTGATATATGATGCATACATGTTGCATGGTGCAGTGGAGGCACAGGTAAGTCAGGTGAGTTCATTTATTCATTGAATTGTTTGATGTTGAGATATTTTGAGCTCATAATCTGCACCCTAGGTGTTAGTGCTTATATTATTCACCACACCGCACGCTCGCCTTGGATCCAAGTAGGTGGATGTCGTACAGACCATGTGAGGGTTCCGACATGCTAGTCGTACAGATCACTAGGCGTGATTCCGACTAGTGGGTGACCTTAGTTATGCGCGCTGATGATATGATGAGAGAAGCACTAGAGCGTATTTTTACACCTTTCATCGTATAGACTACCTTACGTAGTTCCGAGTGATGTGCAGAGTAGGGCCGTACAGGTCACAGTGGTGACTCCGGCTTAGTGGGATATTGAGCTGTTGAATTAATCGTATAGGACCAACTGCAGGGTCTCCGATTGATTCCTTATTTCACCTGATTTATATTTGATTTATGGCATGGCATGTTTTCTTGAAAAATGTTAAAGATTTGGGGATTCAAGTTTTGAGATTTCATATGGTTTTGTATATATATATATATTTTTCTGGGATAGTATACAGGTTTTACGGTGAGGGGTTAGAAATGTTTTAAATGAAATGTTTTGGAAAATCTTTGGTTTTACTGACCCACTCATTTTGTTTTGCGCCCCTCCAGGTTCTAATTTAGCGGTTGGTGGCTCTCGAGGTCTTTTCCGGCTTCCTGACAGACTTTCGACATGTAGGACTCACCTGAGGGTGATGTATTTTATTTTAGTCCTATTTGACTGCACTTAAACCTATGCTCTGAACTTATGTGTTTACTTTATAACTTGTCCGGTTATGTTCGTAGGTGGTTATGTTGAGTTTGGTTTGAATTTCTTCTGATTTATGTTATTATTTCGCTTCCGTGTCGCACTTATGGTTACGTCACGCTCTCGTGACGGCCAGCACACCTGGATCCTCCGGATCGGGGTGTGTCAACTAAGCTATATTCCCAGTATATTGATAAATCTCTACCCATCCGCAGTGGTTTCGGGGAGGGGCGAAATGCAAAAGAGTGCAAGATTCAATCGAATGGGTTGCTTTCACATTGGAAAGTGCAAAGTTTTGAGTCAATATTCATAACATAAAACAGTCTTTTCACCAAAGTGGTTGCAAGCAGTAATATCAAAGCCATGTAAGAAGCTTAAAGTGGTTATGATTAGATTCTAAAAAACGTTAGGCGCTAGTCAAACAGCGGACTGAGGCCTAGCAGTTAGGCGCCTATGCGAGATTTAGATAGGAGCCTAGATGGATGTAAATAAATTTATTTTATTGTAAAATAAGCATTAAACAATATTTATATTATTTTTAAAAAATTAATACAATATTTATAGATAGTGTGAGAGTTTAAGATAAATACGCTGAGGTCAAATTAATATATAAACTATGCATTAAACAATATTTTCATCTCAGTTAATGAAACTAAAGTGTGTCTATATATAAACTAACCAACACATGATCAAATTAATATCAAAACAACATCAATTACAATCTATGATTATTATAATATATTAGGGATCTAAAATCCGATGTTTTTATTTCAATTTGATCACCGTTTGTTATAGTTTGATAGTTTGAACCTAGAATAGAATACTACGCCACTTGACCATTTTATGATTCGACGATCCGACCATTGGATTGTCACCAAACCTTAATACGTTATAGTACGTAATATTTGAGGGCTATAGAAACTGATCGATTGAGAATTTGACTTACGGATCTTCCTAAATTGAATTTCTAAGTTTGTAAAACAAACGTGGATAGCAACCCACTTCTAACATTTGGCGGAGATTCGACCGTTAGATCGTTCTGAAACTTTAGGATGTTGTTCTACAAACTTATTGAAACTCTTGGGAAGTTACAGATCAGAAATCCGACGCGGATCTTTTGGATTGAGTTACGTAGGGTTGTGGACCCTATCGTCAACCTTTTACCAACGATTGCTTTTGGTTAATGGGTTACAAATCATTCTAGAGCATCCTTGGGGATGTGTTTTATGTAAATTATGTGTTCTATCGATAAGAATTTTGAGACGTGATTTGAAATTTGTTCTAGATGACGATCGTTCGTGACGCCTCGATGAGTTGTAGTGCGGACTCAAGTGAGTGGGTCTTTTCTTTTATAAAGTATATAAATATTTGTTAGTTTCCATTTATACATTGGAAAAAGAATTTACTACATATGCCTAGCTTAGACTAATACTTATAAGAATTAGCGAAATAATGGAAAATTACGAAGTTATCATAAATCCTATGGGATGCACAGGTATGCATACCTTTTTGGGATTCTAATTACGACTATGTTTAATATTTTATTTAGGGTTAATCTCAGTTTACTACTCTAAAATTTCTTAGTTTTCAACATTTGGTATATAAAGTTTTTTTTCATCCCAGAATAGTACCTGAAATGTTAATTTTGGGACAGTCTCATACATTCATTAATGTTGCTGATAAGTTAGCTGTTAACTGATGACATGATGCTTATATGGACGATAACTAGGCACCACGTGTCAATATGGGCAACGTGAATATTAAAAAAATGAACAACTTTTTACCCATATCCCAATAACACAAACCCTGAATTCTTTTGAAATCCTTGCAGAACCCCGTCGGTCGCAAGCCATCGGTCGCCGATTTGAGCGGCAACAATTTCACCGGCGCGATCCCAGAATATCTCAGCAATGCCGAAGAACTCAGTTACTTGAACATTCGTTGAACCCATTTCACTTAGTCATTTCGTCGAACATCTGGCGCGCACCAAATCTGCATATTTTTTCCACTAGATCCAGCGACTTCACCGAAAAAATCCCAGACTTTGTCGGCTGCAAAAGCCTGTTCAAATCGAACGCCAATGAAATGACTTTAATGGTTCCATCCCATGGGACATGGGGCACTGCAAGAACTGCATCACCGACCTCGACGTCCATTATCGACCTCACCCAGAACTTTCTCTCCAGCACAATTTCGTCCAACTTCAAGAACTGCAGCACGTTGGAGAGTTTCAACGTTTCGTTTAATTTATTGGGGGGAATAACCCAGGTTCTGATATTTGGGGTTGTGAGGTGATGAGTTTGGGAAGAGGTTATGGTTGCAGGAGTTGACGAATGGATTGAGGGTTGAAATTGGTTTCTAGAGAAGAGGAGAAGGTATAAATTGAAGAAAGTGAGGGGTTTGGGAGAATTAGGGCTCTAGAAATGCTCCTTCAATGCCTCCACCTTCATTTTTAATTGTTAATTTTTAATTTTTTTAATTTTTTAATATTTATGTGGGCTCCTATGACACATGGTGCCTAGTCACTGTTCACGTGAGCCTCATGTCACGAGTTAACGGCTGATTTAAAAGAAAACTTAACGGATGTATGAAAATATCCCAAAATTATGACTTTATGTACCATTCTGGGATGAAAAAAAAAAACTTCATATATTACATGTTGAAAACCAAGAAACTTCAAGGTAGTAAACTGAGATTAACCCTTTTATTTATTACTTTTATGTCGATGTGAATTATCGGATCACTGTGGCATGGCTATATTTGGTTATATTTAAATTATTTGTTCATCGTTTGCTGCACCGGTGTTAGTACTCGTCCGGACCAGGGCCAGTCTTTCATGTGTATGTGCACATCACACCGTACGCTCACTTTGGATCTATTATAGGTGCCAGTCCTGTCGTACAATTTGCAATAGGCAACTTCGACTTATATGCGTTGCGCATAGTGCAAGTCTTCACGTGATTGTAGTACCAAAACGTTTACTATTATTACACCTAGTCCTTTTCATTTCAGAATATCTCTGCATGAACTCGTGTGTCAACATGTGTTGATGAGCACCTGATATGATATGTTGCTTATGTGAGATTTTGTGATTATGGATGACATGCCCTTATTTACGAGATATTGTGCCGTAATGAATTCTTGAGGTTTTGCAGGCTACAGTAAGTATTTTCTTACTATATGTAGTATGTATATTTTGGAAACTATACTTATTTTACAACGAAGGGTTATTATGTTTTTGAAAAGGTTTGAAAAGGTTTTTACAAAGATTTGTTTCTAGGCCCACTTACCCTTATTTTTCGTCCCTCCAAGTTTTATCGCTGAACTTACATGTCGACAAGGATTTTTGGCAAATCTTGGTGTAGACATTCGATGGTATAATTCTCACCCTAGCTTATTGTACTATACTTATGCTCTAACATTACGTGTGAAATGAGTTCATTCCTGCTCACAGCGCACTCTAATACTGAGGCACTTTTAGGTTTAAATTTATTTATAATTCCATATCACTACACTTTATGGCTCGTCACCCTCCGGGTGTCAACCAGCACAGCTCAATTCGGAGTTCAGATGAACATTTTGGGTTGGGGTGTGTCAATTTGGTGTCAGAGCATAAGTTGGGCAGTATTACGTTCATCACATGCATGATGTAAGCATTCTCGGTTCTTGAACCTAATTTTTGAATCTTGCCACCTTGTCGACTACGAAAAACGTGTTAAGTTTTTCTTAAGTTTTGGATGAATTGGATGATTTATCGTCATCCTAGAACATTGTGTTGGTAGACGTTCCTAAATTTTAACAAAGAACCTCACTGCCAAGGAAAAATCCTGTTTTTGGATTGAGTTGATGGCTCTGACGTAGGGCGGATGTATCAGGAGTCACACATCACCAGAGATTTACAAGTCAATCCCATCATTATTCTCCTGCCATCATTATCAAATCTTGCGAGATAGGAAACCACAATTAGTTTTGATTCCTTGGCAGCATCTGATCGCACACCATCAATTAGAATTCCTACGAAGTTTACTTCGTCAGGATTTTAGAATTGGCTTGAGCGACAACCTGGTGCTAAAGTGGTATCACTCGACAAAAGAACATCTGAGGGACAATCACTTTTGGTCCCTGATAGCACTAATCTTTTCAAACACACGAACGATCATTTCGGATCTTCAGAAGGAAGATCGACATCCGTTTAAGTCCGTTCTAAAGTAGATTATTAGCAAATTCCTTTTTTTTTTCTTTTGGACGTTCCCACCAATACTAGTTTCTCGAATTTCTTTTGGTGATGTACTTGTCATTTCGATGAGCATAGGCACATGTGTACGAATTGTTATACCTACGATTAGTAGAAATCCCCGAAATAGTAAGTATGTTTCCTTAGAATTAATGAAACCACCTCATTGGACTAGTTCCTTACCAATTGTCCAAAATTATCCACCTGAGCAGGCTCTAACCTGTAATCAACCTACAGTGGCACTACTAATTAACGACATCAGCTGATATTCTGGAATGGTCAACCAGTATTCAGGCAGTATAATTTCTGATACTGGGCACATGTACTAGTATCTGGGAAGTGATACCCTTATGCCAGAACGCTGGTTTATAATTTCAGGGTAACGAATAATAACAACATATCGTAATTGTGTTAATTAGCGGTGAGACTGATAGACTAATTAATAGTGACTACTTGAGCCAAAGAAACTTAGGAGTAAGCTTTGTATTAGGACAGTAAACTTATAGTTGTTTTTACCTTATTACCTATCTAGGTAAGCATAACCTCTCTGACTAGCCACCTTTTCAATCACTTCCATAGGTAGACAATAGAATCGAGGTGTGGGTTAATTTTCCATTGTCAAAGTGAGTTGAGTATCGAGAAAACTGTGAAGACCTTTTAGTTCGCGTCGTAGTGAAAGGAAGTAGTATAGTATGTTCCGAGAACGTATATCTTTGGCATCATTTCTCCAAATTTTGCCTAGGATATCACCAAATGGTGAAGTAAAGTATGCCATCGATCCACTTTCTCATACTATACCAATTTTCCTTGTGTCTTTTTGAACAACTCCTACAATTGAGAGAACTTAGTTACATAAGCTTACCGATTGGAAATTTATCCAACCAAACACCTTACCTAGGGAACCTCAAACCTATCCGTGAAGGTGAAAGGCTGAACCATAGGATCGTACCTAGATCTTTGCAACGTAATTAGGTGACGATTAAAACGGTTAACCCATATTTCGAATTGATGGTCTACCCGACCACATTTGGAACTTGAGTTTTCTTCCATCGCTTGTTGAATTCATGGTAGTCTTACAGACGACTTTCCCACCTACTTCAGCAGTGAGATCAAACTTCCTAAATACCGACAGTCAGCTTTATACAAAATTTCTCAAATGTGTTAGTTGTCTAACTTGGTAGTTTTCTTGGGAGACGTGATATCGATAGACGATATTCTTTTCTTTTTCCCAAAAGGTTGTAGTGGAAGAAAGTTGAAATTCTCACAAGGTATTGTGAATTTCGATATATCTTTGGTCTTGACGATTTTATCAACAATTTGTTAGCGATTTTTCGGCTATAGTGTTTTTCCTCACTTATCGACCGGGGAAAGTTAATTTAGTTTGAGATGTTGAACATGAATAAAGTATCTGACAACTGAACTATTGTCTCAACTCACCATTGCTTTACACCTTTCGATGACATTGATCATTTCAAATCCCAAGATGACGTGTTCTTTAGATGTTTCGGCTGTGTAGAGGCAACTTGACGATGTATCGCTTATGTTTCCTTACGATTGGAACCGTATGAAATGAACTACCTTACTCATGACTTAGAGTCCACAATTATCACCTTTGTTGATGCACAAAATCAGTGAGGACTTTGGTACAACAAAAAGTATTAAGTTTATGACCTTCGCTAGATTGCTCCGGTCACTAGTGTGGATAAATATGTAAATGAATAGGGATAGGGAAGCAAACACAAGATGTATGTGGTTCACTCAGATTGGCTACGTCCATGGAGTAGAGGGGTTCTCATTAATACTGAAGGGTTTACACAAGTACATAGGTTAAGCTCTCATTTAGTGAGTACTAGTGAATGATTTAGTACAAATGACATTCAGAAATATTGTGGGAGAATGATCTCCTTGTATAGAAGAGAGTTTCTAGCTTTGTTTTAACATTGACACGTGTCGTGTTGTGATTGGCTTCTGATGTTGACATATGTCGCGCTATGATTGGCATTTGATGTCGGCACGTGTCGCGCTATGATTGGCCTCCTGGTTGAAGGGAAACTCTTCTGGGTCCTTGATGGTATAACTTTGACCGGTGCGCAGTAGTTTCAGGATTGGTCAAGTATAGTACAAACAACCTTCATTTGAAAACCGGATGACATTTCTCTGCGGATAAGTGTATCCAGAATCTTTATCAACCCTAGACTTCTCAAATACATCTTCAATTGAAATGAACTAGATTTTTGACATTTGTGATGGAAGAACCAAATCAACGTTTATAATTGCGCTATCGTGCATCATCTCGGTTGTGTAGGCGTAATGATTGTTTACCACAGTGAAAGACATATCTACCCTTGAACATGTCCAGCATTTTCTATCCCATTCTAGTTAGAGCTCACAAGCATCGAGTTGATGTTATTTCCGAATTATTAGGAAATTTTTCGTGTGGTTATAATCACTACCAGAAAACGTGATATCACACATACTTCTATTATATATATATGATTTCAAACCGATTATAATAGATTAAAAACAAGTCAAAATTCCAAGTTTAATGGTGGACAAAAATACAAGAAATTCACCAATAGTGAAGGTGCTACAAAAACTTAAATCTTCTCCGGACTTTTGAACCTCAACAACGACAAAGGTAAGCTTCCAAGCACCAAACCCCTTCACAGTCACAACAAAACCTAATCTTCAGGAACAAACCCAGACATTCTGCTATCCCCAAAGCCCTGCTACCCAAACTCTCGAAGCTTGTAACTCACAAATGACACCCAAGTCAGCCACATACGAAGGCCTTTTGCAACTCACAACCTTCCTTTGAACTTCTGCGACCTACAAAAGCTTCAACAACAGTCTAATCGACAACCCCTTGTCTGGAAAAACTCACGAAAAATATAAGAGCATCTTTATCTTCTTTTTCAACTCATTGTTTATTACTTTAATATTATGTTGACTAAAAGCATATCACATACACACCATTTTAATCCATTAAACACATGGGTAGGCTGATCACATTCACCTAAAACCCTATTTAATCCATACACCCACTACACCATTTATATTACTATTGTTATTATTACATGACAATTGCTTGTCACGTGGCATAGACTGATCACATCACATACCTGATTCTCACAATTATTATTTTATTTGACAAAACCAGTTCTATGACTTGTCTTCTTGTTAAATAAAATGCCAATACACAAATAAATTATTATTTTATAATTTTTACTAATGTTCTATTGATATAACAGTTTTATCATGGGACATGGCAACCGTACCACATACATTATATGGAACCAAAATTATTGATCGATAAGCCATGTGCTTATTTTGACAACTGGGCTACTAGCAAGACACCTCATTCGGCAATTCTTCTCACCTGAAGAGTTGGGGGACTTCCACTATATGCTACTACACCTTGGTACTCGGTAGTTTCGCGACTACTCAATGACTTAGATCTTTCAAGTCCCCAACCGAGAAGCTTTCCTCACTCAGGAAATTAAGGGAGCACTGTGGCAACCTAAAGGCTTCACCCAGAAAGCTTCAACATACAAGCTTTAACAAAAAAAAATTCAAAAGCTTAGTGAAGTATGCCTTAGTGTATTTAACACAATACATTGAATGAAAAAAAAACTTATTCGTTGATATCTCCGAGAAATTACAGCTATATGCATACACATGAGTCAAAACAAACAAACAGGAGTGAGTCTTCACAAAGGTTGTTCATAAGAAGCCTCAAGACTCGGTAGAGCCCCAAAAAGAGAAGGCACCAGAGAGTGATTATTTGGAGCCTCAGCACTAGGCAAACCCCAGAAATATGAGGCACCAGAGGTTGATTATTTGAAGCTTCAGTACGTGGTAATGCTCCAAAAGACTGAGGCAATAAATGCCTTTGGAACAAACCCACAAACCTTTGGTGATCACTTAAAATCTAACTCTCGGATTCCTGCAGCCGGTCAAGCTTCATCTTCATGCTCGTGGAGTAGTTATGTGCAAGCGTGTGCAACTATCTATTTTCGTGCTTGAGCCCTCTAATCTCTTGTTTGAGACTTGCCACCTCAACCGTCAATGATTCAACTTGGCGGGTTCGAGCAAGTAAGCGCTGACCCATATTGGATACAGAACCCTTGCACTGAACACTAAGAGACAAAGAATCATGAACATCCAACACATTGGACCGTTTGGAAAATATCATGTTCTCTTTGGGAGTGAGAAGATTCTTGGCCACCACCGTAGCAGTAATGTCATTCTTCATCACAGAGTCCCCAACGGTAAGAGGACCAGTAGAGGATAAGAAGGATAGGCACCATATGTTGTCTTGAGGAGACATGAATGCCTCTTCCACAACATTCAAGTCAAAACGACGGTCGAATGGGCAAGCCATTTCAGAAATGATGAAGGAAAAATAAGGTCCAATAAATCTCAAAAGTACAAAAGTAGGGGGAAATTTCTACGAGCAATAACTTTCTGAATGTACTTCCTGAACACAATTGGTACCCTAATAAAAGAAAGGGCAATAATGCTGCTTGTTCCAAAATTAAAGAGGTACCGCTCTCTGAATTTTGAGAGCTAGATTTCCCTGGATAAAACTTGTCTGCAATCTACACACATAACGTTAGCCTTCCGGATACCACGGGTAACTTTCCAAAGATCTCTGACAAAGTTAAGACACGTGAATTTTGAAGGTCCAACTACCATACTATTACCCACCAGGGTAAAGGAACAACACCACTACTTGCTAATTAGAAAATCCCTAGATGTGTCGACCTCCATCCTCCGTGGCCAAGCATACTTACGAGTATACCTAATTTTTCATCATCTCCAAGATTGCGTCTTCAACAGATTTGCTTGTTCAAAAATCGAAGAGGCAACGCTCTCTGAATTTCGAGAGCCAGATTTTCAACAGGGTTGTTTGTTCAAAAATCGAAGAAACACCATTCTCCGAACTTCGAGAGCCAAATTTCCCTGAATAAAAGTTGTCTGCAACCTTTACATGCAACATCAGCTTTTTGGATACCATGGGTAATTTTGTCAAAGATCCTTAAGAAAGTTAAAATGCGTGAATCTCGCAGCTCCCACTACATCGTTATGACTAAGAAGGGTAAAAGAACAACATTACTACTTGTTGTTGGGAAAATCCTTATATATGTCGACCTTCATCATCAATGGCCAGGCAGACCTGCAAAAATGCCCAACCCTTCCTTACATTCGAGAGGGAACTCCCAACAAAACCTTTCGAAATACTCAGCTCTTTTCCCCACCGATAATACCTCTGCAAACAAGTCACACCAAAGTAAGAGTATCTCATATCATCAGGGTCAAAAGCAAGAGTATCCAATATCATGTTTTTTCCTTATCTTTTCCTTTGCCCTTGCTCTTACATGCAAGACAAGGAGAAAGAAAACAATCAGTCGGAACCTGAAATCAAACTTCCAATTTGGAACAGATTGCCCGGAACCTTTGTCTGGTTGCTTACCTAGCATTACTCTCGAGTACTCATCCTTAACTGTTGTCAAGGTCACAAATTCCTTAGGCAAATACCTCGGAACCATTCAAATGCAAATGTTACTCACCATTTATGCTATGCAAAAGATTGAAGTAGAAGGTTCAATGATGAGCTGGAACATGTCACTACAACACAACGCCCTTCTTGCAGAACTATATAATCTAGATGGATGAGTCTAAGTCAAATCCAAACTCGGCATCGCCGCCTTATTCGAATAGCTCGATAAGCTTCAACAACTTTTTGCTGGCACTGTCGTCGAAGAGCAAAGTCTCACCATACCACATCCACTACTTTGTCAACAACAAAAGTATCACATATCATCAGGGTCGAACGTACTCTAGATTTGACGGACTTGTTTTGACCCTCAAATTCTTGAGTCAACTCGCTTCTTTGAAAGAAACCAGAAAACCCTCCAACCTAGTTCAAGAATAAGCCCGTGAAAAGTCAACAAGTACAACAAAACACGTGCCGATTCATCCGTTGCTCTTTCAAAAGCAAAAGTATCTCATATCATCTATTCTCCCTGTCATTTTCTTTGTCTTTGTTGCTGCTTGCAAAACAAGGAAAAAGAGAACAATCAACCATAACCCGAAATAAACTTCCGATCTGAGACTAATTGCTTGGAACTCTAATTGCTTACCTTGTCTGTCACCTCTTTCGGCAGATCTCCTAGCTCAGCAACTTGGGAGATTTCTACTATATGGTTTGTATAACACTTGACCAAGCCCAAAACTACAAGTAAGCTTCAAGTGAAAATGATGCATTACCTTGTGCATCAACATTAGTTAAAGATACTACTCCTGGATGAAGGACAAGTACCTCCAAAGAAGATGCCACATCTGCCTAGGGGAAAACTAAAGAGCATACCACTTTTACTTATGGGACAGAGGCAAGTGAAAATGATACCATATTTCGGTACTTAGAAGTTTCTTGATTACTCAGTGCCTTGGATCTTGTAAGTCCCCAACCAAAGAGCTTCCCCTACTCAGGAACTTAGGGGAGCACTGTTTGTACCATACTTGACCAATCCTAAAACTACTGAGCACCAGTCAGCATTATACCGTCAATGACCCACAAGAATTTCCCTACAACCATGAGGCCAATCACAACACGACACATGTCAACATTAGAGGCCAATCATAACACGACACATGTCAACATTTGAGGCCAATCACAGCACGACACGTGTCAATGTCAGAATAAAGCTAGAAACTTTCTTCTATAAAAGTAGATCATTCTCCTACAATAATCCCTAATGTTATTTGTACTATACTTCTCTTTAGAACTCACTTCTGAGGAGATTGAACCTATGTATTAGTGTAAACCCTTCACTATTAATGAGAACTCCTCCACTCCGTGGACGTAGCCAATATGGGTGAACCACATACATTTTGTGTTTGTTTCCCTATCTCTCCCTTCACATACTTATCCTTACTAGTAAACGGAGCAACCAAGCGAAGGTCACAAACTTGATATTTTCTGTTGAATCAAAGTTCTCGCTGATTTTGTGCATCAACAACTTTTATATATTATGACGTGACATGCCATGTTTAGCTTTACAAATAGACTTTTCGTACACTTTATGTTTTTAATATTATTTATGAGCATAAACTTGTGACATGACATCCTTGCGTTTTATCTGCTCATTATTACATGTTTGCACAGTGTCTCTTAGTTATTTGTATTGTCCTAGGCCAAGGACCAGTTTCACATGTAGTTCATATGCACCATTTACATTTGTTTTGGATCTAGAGTTAGGTGTCAGTTTGTCCTTTGTATTGATGTGTTAGACTCGTATGTGATGCGACTAGCGCAACTCACGTGATGTAGTACTAGAATGTAAAACCTACACACAGCCTGTTCCATTGTCTTAATACCTCTGCAATGGACTTGTATGCTTACATAAATTAATGAGCATTGATTTCTTATGATATCGATTTGAGATTTATTGTTGAGGAAACTTATTATTATACCCTACATCTTTTACAAAACTTTATTTTCATACCCACTCACCCTTATTTTTGCCCCTCCAGGATGTTAGTGGTAGAGGATTTCGTGACAACGAGGATTGTTGGCAAAAGCTGTTACGTAGGAGACTTCTCTTTTCGGTGTAAATGTCATTACTCTTATTTTACTGCAATTTATCTATGCTTTGACATCACTTGTGTGATATGGATTCAATCCCCACTCACATGCGCACTCTAAATTAGTCACTTTTAGGTTTTAATTTATTCACATTTTTCACATCATTACACTTTATGGCTTCGTCACCTTCGGATGTCCAAGTGGACATTCCCGATCGGGGTGTGTTATGATTGATTTCCAATCTGTTTTCCAATATATTTTTTAATAAAATATATAAATAAATAACCTAAATTTGCTAGTTTATTTTGTAAAAATTTTTTTTTTTAAAAAACTTAATTTAATGTACAAAAGAAGTGAGTGACAAGATGTTAGTATATAATTAAGCAAGACTAGATTTAGTAGGATTCTAGCAATGATACTTACGACCAAATTTTAGTAGGGAGAGAGAAACAAACACAAAACCTCGAGTGCCAAAGTAATTTTTTTTTAACTACTTGAACTACAAACTCCTTACATACCCCCATATAATACTTGAAAATGATATTATATTGGGGTTTATGTCTCCCACTGTTTTAATGTGACCTCAATATGAGGTGATAATTAATGAATTTCTCATGCTCTTGATTTAATTTTCTATACAACCAATCACTTTAGTACTCTGCTTAGTTACAAGCCCACTGCAAAGCTCAACATCTCCCACTATTATTAAATTTTTTCTAGTTATATAGTTTATGTATAACTAATCTGTTTTAATGTGCTAAATAATCATATGAAAAAGTGTTTATTTCCCTGTCTACCATTAGGTTTAGTTTTTCTGCAACTATTTTTATTATGCGGCAGACTCCTGATTTAGTGCATGTATTATTCATTGAGTGAAAATTAGGCTCCTAAATTATTATTATTTTTGTAAAATAAGTCACTAAATTCAACAAAATTACTTATTTCATCCCTACTATCTTATTCAAAATTATTTTATCCAGTTTTTCATCAACTTAACCCACATGATACATTCTAGAGGGTAATACCCTCATTTTCTTGCTTATACGCCACTAACGCCTAATTTACTCTCCAAAGTTAACTTCATACACAATATCTTTGAGAAAACAAAGTCCTTGGACTCATATAAAACTACCAATCGACTCTTCAAAATGTAACACATGCTAGTCATGTGACTTAAATTAACGAAAAATTAAATAGAATAGCTTAGTGTAAGGATTAAATTTTTCGTATAAATAATTTAGGGACCTAATTTTCACTCAGTCAATCATTTAAAAAGTAAATCGACAGTTCACCCTTTATTTTATATATATATATATATATATATAGTTTTGTACGTGTAACTGTAAACACCTCAGCTGCATTCCTGATTTGTAGAGAAAAATTACAGATGTCCAATATAACCCGAACACTTTATTTTCCAATTTTTTTTTGAGAAAAAAAATGATAAATGAAGCGTTTATCCTTTATTATATAAAAATGTGAAAATAATAATGAAATTCTGACACACGTTTCAGCTGTCAGCAAATTCTTCACTTATCTCTCGAATATCTACTGAGAGTCAAATATAACAACAAATAATTTTGCTTCAGTAAGATATATATATTTATAGTTAGTCTTCTATATAGTTTAAAATCTTTCTTTCTTACTATTGTTTCTCCATTACGATTTGTCTACGAGTTAAAATTAGGCACGGATCTTCTTTGTAATCCTGTACCCAAGTAGACAAACTTTTGTAGAATCAAGACATATGTAAACCTACTTTCCACTGTCCCAATGGCTGACTGTCTAAGTTGGACATTCAAAACCAGTAGTACGTACGGCAGCATGAGTGTTGAATAGTTGGGCAAATTTTGGATATGAGAGTCAAATCATATAACACGCTTAGCTTCGGGAATTTTTTTTTTTAAATTTAATGAAAAGTATTTGATACTGTTTATTTTAATAAAAAATTATATTTTTAATTTAAAAAATCAATTCTGGTACTATTCATTTATAACATATTTTTTGTCATTTTCGTTAAAACTCCAAATTTTTATGTTATTTTTATTAATTTTCCTTCTTTTCTTTTTTCAGCTAACCAATGCATGCGAAATTTGAATTATTAGTTCTTGTTATTTTTGTTAAAACTCAAAGTGCTTCCCAAACAAAGAAAACAACTTCATTCTTGCCCGAGTGATTTGAATTGGGTTATACGACAACGTATATTTGAAAAGAAAACATTAAGTTAAATATACATATATGTGTAAAATATACTTGTACGGACCAAATGGCTACAGAGTTTAATTGTTTATCAATAGCGCGGTGACGCTAAAGAGTCGATACATACTTTGGAGTCGTGGACAATGTGAGATTTTTTAGTATGATCGAAATACGGGGTGATACGTAGGATATGTGTATTAAAAAGTTAATAACTTAAAAAAATAAAATTTATCACTACTTATATAAAAATAAGAGATGTACCATTTATATTCCGATCATAATGAAAAATTTCTTGTGGACGAGGATTTAAACCAAAACTAGGGTCAACCTTCACAAATACTCCTTCCATGACGTTTGGAAACTAAATGTGACACCATTAACCACACCATTTTGGCTTTTATTTTTATTTTTATGTTATGTTTACTTATATTGATATTGATATATCTATCGATAATTCTATAAATTTACATATCGATGGATATATCGATATCAATATTCGGTTGCCTTCAACAGGAATTATAGAAATTTGCAATGGGGGAGGGGTGGGTATATCAACTCATTTAGATTTAGTCGAAATTAGAGAGAAATCTCTCCCAAAAAATCAAAAGTTCGAAATCTGCAATGAATTTGATCAAATTTTTTCCGTATCAATCTTAATCTTTGAATATTTCGACGGAACTATCAATAATTTTGTGGATATTTTAATACTGATTTGATAGCAAATCTGTGGTCATTGGAGATGCATCCACATTGGATCACTGCTGAAAATACCAAAGGCAAGAACAAAAATATATCTACAGATTATATGGTCCCTTTTGGAGATATCATCCTTCAATGTTATGTCGTAATCACTCTTTCAAGCGAAAGCTTGATATTATTGAGGATCTAAGGTTGGTAAATCTCTGCTTTTTATATCAGAAATCTGCCAGACCACACCGTCCATGTTATATATGCCTCACAAAATTAGCGTTGCTACAAGCTTCTAGATATGCTACAATCACAATTTTTTTTTTGTCAAATAGTAGATTTATTAGATTAGAGTATTTTCAAAGAAGACGTCAAACTCAAAATATTAAATTCAATTTGATGGCTGACTTGATAATTTGACATATTGTCAAAATTTTACTTCCACCCGATATGCCAAATTTTATAGCTTTATTTATGTTTTTTTTAACAAAAATAATAAAGTTGGGTTGTTGTTGGTTAATAATAAAATAATACTTAAATATGCTAGCATTTAAGGTAAGGTAAGTGGAATGTCTTTGGAAATAGCAAAAACTATATTTGAAGGTACTGTCAATTTTGACATCACTCTATCCATGTCAACTTAGCCTTATTTTCCATGTCAGCTTTGATATTTCAGTTAGAGTAAATGGTACGTCATTTGTTACTAATGTATGTCTATATGGCATTTTTGACATCTCCTTTGGAGATGACCTTAGATGTTAGATTAAAGAGTCGGCATGGTTCAAACTCACGTCATGGTGTAAGGTAAACACTCATCTCCACCACTATAATAAAATGCCACTGCGATGCAAGGACAACATGATTATACAAAACTAAATATTTAGTTATTTGAGCCTTCCGTTCTGCAGTTCAGTGGCACTCACCTTCTCTTAGATAGGATATTATAAGTTGAATTCCATGAATTATGAGTCTAAAATTTAATTATGACCAATACATTGTGTGGTTTAACTTAAAGTTTCGTTCTCCAATGCCATTCAATTATAAACATTAAAAAAAAAATTAATTCTTTGCAACCTAATGGGCTGGGCTGAGTCAATCTACTGACATCCAATCCATAACTAGTGCTGCTCTGTTACTATGTCAACCCTAAAGCCCGGCAAGGTCTACAATGAGGCCCAGTCCCACTTAGTAGAACGGCAAGCCACAGCCCATTGTGGAGGCTATCAATTTAGACAAGACAAAATTCACTTAGTCTGGAATTTTTTTCGTAATTATAAAAATTTAATTTTTTATTGTGATTATTTTAGGTTTCTTTTAATATATGCATTTTACCAAAAATGTTGTATCAGATTAATTTAAGAAGTCATATTTCTACACTATTTTTGTTTTAACAACAAAATAATAAGAAATAACAAAGCTCCTTATAAACACATAAACAAATCACTTGTTAAGTGGCACTTAATTTTCACTTTGTTGAAAGATGTTCTTAATTCAAACCTCATAAACCACTATTGTTAATTCAAGAACAAAATCGAGACCTCCCATGTATTGTATTTTTGTGTCATCTAATCCACTCGTAAAAGGAAAAGCCGCATACGATCCATCCTACGCAAGTACACCCTTCCCATTTAGGACACGGTTCTAATCATGTTTGGTCTTTAGCTTTTGGATTAGTACCAATTGGTGATGGTGGTGGCCCAACTTCAATGAGTTCCTGAACACGTAACCACTCTGAATCCAACTTCTCTACGTTTTTTGGATTTTGATATTTGTGATCTTCCAAAGCGAAAGCGTCTAACGAATGAGAGATTTTTCAGTTTATCGTGATATCATGTGTCATAATATAAGTAAATAGATACTTGAAAAGGAAAAAAATTCAACCACTTACATTGTGATACTTGATATACCAGACCGTGTTCCGACACATCAAAAAAATTTCTCCAAACAAACAAGTAGACGACGCCTAATTGGAAAAATCAATTTGAATACAAAAGATGAACAAGCAGGTTGGTTCGAAATCGCCAATAGAAACTTTCACCTTCAGTTTTATTATGTTTCTTTTTTGGTGATGACCTTATAAACTTTATGTTAATTGATCACATCACGGATTCATACGTTCACATAATTTAAATTATGAAATATTAATATTTTAGTTATTTTTAGCCTCCTTCTGAATTCTAATCCAAATTTTCTAGCATTCTCAAGAAAAAATAACATGTATCATTTTAAATTGCGATGTAACATATGTCATTTTAAGTCGTTACATCAAACAAGCTTCTAATATCATTACTAATTCATAACAAAACAAAATTGGTGTTGATAATGTGTATGTTCTCTTAAACTCAAGTTTGAAATTCTTACTCAATAGATTAGAGCATTTTTTTTTAAAAAAAAACAAGCAATATAAAAAGAGGAAAAAACGCAAGCCCAAACTTGAATCACAAACTCTGCAAATATAGCGGGTCGTGGCCACGATTTTTTTTTTTTTTTTAACAAATGATATTATATACACTAAAGGAATTGGGTAGTAAACTCCTTCCAATGAGATAGCGATAATGTAATTCAAATTTATCTTTGATGAGTATCGAACCTATGACTGTAGTACAAAGGGCAAGACTTTTGTTAACTTATCAACAAAAATAAAAATAAATAGGTGTAAATAAAAAGATAGGAGTTGGGAGAGAGGAAGGGGAGGTTGGGACCTGGGGGAGGAGACCAGAGTGGGTCAGAAGACTCAGAAGCACACGTTGATTGTAGGCAACACCATGTGCTCACATGTCACATGCCACTCTTCTTATTCATTCATTTCATTTCTTACCCCCTCCCCTCCCCTTTGCTCTCCTTCCTCCTCCTCGACAGCCCCCCTCTCTCTCTCATAGTCACAGTCAATACTCATCATTTCCTAGTCAAAACACAAAACAAAACGGACCCCAACTCGTTCAATTTCTGAGCTTCTGAGGGTGAAAAAACCAGAATCTGAAGCAAGAAAAAAAATGAAGGAAAGCTCAGATGGGTTTGTGAGGGCAGATCAGATTGATCTGAAGAGCTTGGATGAGCAGCTGGAAAGGCATCTCAACAGGGTCTTGACTTTGGAGAAGAACAAGATCATGAGAGACCCTGAAACCAATTCCAACAGCATCCACCTCACCACTACCTCCAACTCCAATTCAACCGCTACCACAACCCCCACGACCACCACCTCCACTTCCTCCATGACCCTCTCCATCCCCAGGCGCCACCGCCAGGAGTGGGAGATCGACCCCTCCAAGCTCCTCATCAAGTCTGTCATTGCTCGTGGCACCTTCGGCACCGTCCACCGTGGCATCTACGACGGTCAAGATGTCGCCGGTAATCCCCTCCTGTCATTTTAGCTCATCTTTCATTTGGGTCCTTTAGAAGTTGTCAAGTTCCTCACTTTTGTGACTTTCTCCCCAAAAATTCAGTCTTTTTCTTTCAATTTTCGATACCCCTTTCTTACAATGTTATCTTTTTGTTGTATTTATTTTCTGCAGTGTATTATGGATGTTTTTAGCAAAACCCATTTGGTTTTTTACTTTACTTTAATTGAATTTTGGGAGATAATTGAAGATCTTAGTTAATTTCCACTTTGGGTTTTCTACTGTAAAATGTAGTTTAAACACAAAAGTAAGGTTGATTATGGTGTTGTCTTGCAATTATTCACTTTGTTTAGTCAGTTTAAATGTTGGATTAGTTGAACTTTGTGGTTGATCTTGCAAGTCACTACAAGTTTCTTACTTTATAGTTTATATACATTTAGGTATTATATACATATGTGTGTGGCAAAATTCCAAATGCACATATTCAATGGACTGCAATGAAGGTTGCCGATTGTCCACTGTAATTGTACTTTTATGGAGTCCGTGACTCTTACACGGGTTTGTGTTGAATTTTCTGTTGAGAGCAACTTGGATAATGTTGCTGTATTCCTGACTTTCATGTGAGTTCCCCACCTGTTAGTTGAAACTTATTCCAACAACTAAATAGGAAAAATGTTCATCCATACATATTTATGTTAGCGAAACTCCTTATTTGTCAACACATTATTGTAGTTGCTGTTGTCATCATCTTCTAATCCAACCAAATTATGACCTTTTCGATTCTTTGTATTCTTCTCTTCCTTTTTTTGTTTAGTTGGTTCATGATGATACACAATCGGGTTGCAAATTTTACCCTTATAATGACGGCTCCATTTTTTAATGCCAGTTAAATTGCTTGACTGGGGTGAAGAGGGTCACAGGACAGACTCCGAGATTGCTTCTCTAAGGGCAGCTTTTACTCAAGAAGTTGCTGTCTGGCATAAACTAGATCATCCTAATGTTACTAAGGTAACTTTCCACCTCTCCTTTTTAAGAATTTTCGGAAGTGTCATTTGGATTTGATTGATTCTTCTAACATTTATGAATATCAAAACCCGAATGTGTTTGTTTTAAGAAAACCTCTAGCATATGCAACACTAAGGACATTCACTATGTCACTTCACTAGGGTTGGTTCTTCTGCGGTTATCCATAGGGCGTCCACTGACCATGCAAAGGTTTCTAACTTCCTAGTTATACAATTGTTCTCTAGTCAGCATCACATTATCCTCCTTGATTTATCACGGCCTAAGGTTGCAACCGTACCTGAGACAGTTGCCTTCCTTTTCTTTGGTATCCTTCAGTTGCATCTCTCGCCACCTGAGTGAGGTAGAAGCATTAGTTTTTGTATCATGAATTTTCAGAATTTACTTAGCAATATCAGGTAGCAAATAAGTTAAGCGATGACTTTTTAAATATCTGCACAGTAGTGAACACATGCTACATTTTCTTTTGTCCAGACGTCATACATACGACAATTTTCTATGCTATTTAACAGGCCAAAACTTTAATGCCGCTTCAGTACATTAAATGCGCGCATAAAATATTTGTGATTATCTTTTGATTTCCAGAAATATGATACACATTGCAATTGCTTTCTAGTATTTTTATTATAGATTGAACCTCGCTAATCTTCTGGTCTGTTGATGTCCAGTTTATTGGGGCGACAATGGGTTCATCAGATCTACAAATACAGACAGAAAATGGTCAAATTGGTATGCCAACAAATATCTGTTGTGTCGTTGTGGAATATCTTCCTGGGGGTGCTCTAAAATCGTACCTCATAAAGAATAGGAGAAGGAAGTTAGCTTTTAAAGTCGTTGTCCAGCTGGCACTAGATCTTGCTAGAGGGTATCCCTTTTCAGTTCTTATGCTACTATTAATTTCCTTTTTCTTAGAGCATTGTAATTTAGTAGATAAAGAGTGAGCTTCAGGCTGCGTTATTGTCAAGCCAAGCACTTAGACTTACTTGTGCTGTATTTCATAGGTTGAGCTACCTACACTCACAGAAGATTGTCCACAGAGATGTAAAGACAGAGAACATGCTTCTGGACAAGACTCGTGCGGTCAAGATTGCTGATTTTGGTGTTGCTCGTGTTGAAGCTTCAAATCCCAATGACATGACTGGGGAGACTGGCACACTAGGTTACATGGCTCCTGAGGTATTTGGTCTACTTTCGTTGCTAAAATTATTCTGGCTACGACTTCACCACCTTACCAGCTACGTTTCTTGAATCTTAGGGAGTCGGTATTCACATGTGTATGCGCATGTAGTTTTAATACGATTCTCTTATTGCATGAAAATGAAACTCTGGCATTTCCAAACCCTGTTTCGCTTGACATAACGGGGGCAGTTTTGCTAATATTTATGCTGAGATAGGAAGCATACAATAAAAGAATTGTTTACTGGATGCTTAATGACTTGCCATATGGATGGGTGACAGGTCCTCAATGGCAACCCGTATAACAGGAAATGTGATGTGTACAGTTTCGGCATCTGTTTATGGGAAATATATTGCTGTGATATGCCATATCCTGACCTTAGTTTCTCGGAAGTGACTTCAGCTGTGGTTCGCCAGGTTAACCATTCTCCTATCTCAACCATACGCCCAAGTTGTCATTTTTGTGTTGCTTGAAATTAATCCTTTTATTTACGCCTCTTTGCAATTACAGAATTTGAGACCGGAGATACCAAGATGTTGTCCAAGTGCGCTTGCAAACGTAATGAAGCGATGCTGGGATGCGAATCCAGACAAGCGGCCTGAGATGGATGAGGTAGTCACAATGTTGGAGGCGATCGACACATCGAAAGGCGGAGGTATGATCCCTCAAGATCAGTCTCAGGGCTGTCTTTGCTTTCGAAAGAAAAGAGGACCGTGAAGATTTATTCATTGAAAGACCAATTGGGATATGATTGTTTTTAAGATCAAAAGAGTCCAATTTGTACTTAAGATAGCAAACAGAAGAAAAGATATCTGGAAAATCAAAAGGAGATGAACAGAAAGGTGGTGGAAGGTAATGGCTTCCGGGTATACATTGACGAGCAATGCTATTTCTCTTATTATCTTGGAGGATGTAAAGCTTTTATTTAATATTGTTCCCATTTTTTTTCCTTTTCCTTAAAACGAATGTGTATTAATTTGACTGGCACTACCAGCTTCTTGTAAGATCCATTATATACTAGTTATATTGTCATGAATTTATGATTAAATTAACCATATTTCTGTATCTATTTAATTTGATTGACATTGTGTATGATAGACATTCTTCGAGACCCTCGCAAAGCCGGGAACTTTGTTTGTGGATGCAAATTTCCCTCCCTCTTCTCCTTTGGCGAAAATGCACCTGCAAAATAATAACATCTAAGATCAAGGCCAAGAGAAGTTAGCTTTTTGGTGGAGAAATTGGACTATATATAGGACTATATATAGGGTGTGGCCAGCCCTATTTGGAGAATAAGGACCGGCCACTTATGGTGGTATTTTGAATATAATTGCAAGATATTATGTGAAATAATATCTTACAATTAATTTGGTAATTAATCCTAAATTGAATAGGAAAATTGGGAGTTATCTTTTGAGTGAAGATTTGACGAGGAATGATGAGAGGGATTAAAATAAATACCATCTTTGACTCTTTCTTGATTGAGTCTTGTTCACTTGAGGTCGCCTTTAATTTCTGTTGTGTACTCTTTTGATGAATTATTTTGGTAATTGACTGCAGGAAAGTGTTCGTCCCAAAAAAAAAACAAAGAAAAAAAATCAGCACAGTGAATTGAGAAATAGATCTTTTTATATAACCACCATTGCAAATTACAATTTACAATTCAAAATTTGAGAACAAATAAAGGAATAAATGAATAAAAAGCTCAAGAATTAGTTGGTCCTACAAAAAGATAAAGAATATTGAAGCAAGAAGCTCCCTAATCCCTATCATTTCTTCTAAATATCAGAGAGTTGGAACTTGTTTTATTGGTTTTTCTTCCTCTTCCCAATTGGTGGTCTGGTAGTAGGTTGCATATAGAATGAACTGCACCAGGCCAGACAATGATCCCAAACTCATGTTTTTCAAGCCAAGCCCACCCGGATACTTCGGAAGGCAGACTTAGCTTCATTTAAGCAAGTTGACTTTACTTTTGGATTGAGTGGAGCTCCAGACGAAATTCTTATTCAACCTGTCAAGTTGATCACAAATGATAGGTGGTAACTTCACTATCTGCATAGTATATACTGGGATTACGGAGGTGACAGATTGAACAAGAGTGGCCCGACTAGTTCTAAATTCACCTTCCAGGCAGAAAGTTGAGTTTGAACTTCTCTACCAGGCTTTTGTAGGTGTTTTTGTGATGCGAAAATGAATGAGCGGAACTCCCAAATACTTCCCCAAATCATCAGTTAGAGGGGAACCACAAATGCGACTAGGAACAAAAGCCATTCCACGATTAATATTAGCAGGGCAATAAATTCTAGAGTTTTCATAACTTATTTGCTGCCCAGAAGCCAAGCAAAATTTATCAAAGACAATGCTTGATTAGAATTGGAGTGGGGTAAAAAAACAATAAGAGTGGTCTTATTTCAAAGCACATTCTAAATTTTCATATAAAAATAAATAAATAAATGTTATTTTTACTATGTATTTGTACCATCATTTGTATGAACTCACAAGTATTGGTGGGCCTACCTCTATTAGGGAGATTGTACAAATAAATGGCAAATGTGTAACAGTTTAGTGGCCAACAATAAAAAATCTCAAAACATTCGCATAATTTTTTGTGAATACGGTAACTTCTGTTAACACCGGTATGGTTGAGACTTGAGATTGTTTCTAAGATGAATGGTGGAGATTAGTTAGTTAATTATCAAGTTAGTTACTCTAACAGCATTGCTTTAGTGTGTAACAGTTTAGTGGCAAACAATAAAAATAATCCTCAAAACATTCACATAATTTTTTGTGAATACGGTAACTTCTGATAACAGTTGTATGGTTGAGATTGTTTCTAAGATGAATGATGGGGATTAGTTGGTTAATTATCAAGTTAGTTACTCTAACAGCATTGCTTTGGAGCTAAGCAACTACTCTTTGTACAAAATAGGGTATGAGAGATCAGTGTAATTCTAAGAAGAATATTCAGTTGTGATAATTCAGGCTATATATACAGCTCTCTCTCTCTCTCTCTCTCTCTCTCTCTCCATTTTTTCTTTTCTCAGTTCAATACATTCAACATGGTTTATGGAGAAGCACCTCTAGAAAGTATTTCCAAACGAGTTAAAGATAAATGAGGTAGTCTTCATCTTACAGGCCTTTGACGTATCGAAAGGTTGGAGCTATGATATCTCAAGATTACCAAAAAAAAAAAAAGAACATTTAAGTGACTCATTGAAAGATGCTATTTGAAACTACTGTTTGAAACATTTTTAGTTATCTTAAAACATTTCCAAACGGATCCTAACAATTTCAAGTTTGCGAAGTACAACCGTTATATATAATTATGGAGCATAAAAGCTTGTGTTTTAGTTTTTCTGAAGAACAAAAATTGGATAAAACTTATTTCAGAAAGGAAGCATCAACTGAGCTAATTTGAGGGTTCAAATTAATAGAACCACTAATATGCAAATGACATTGATTACCTCAACTGATACAGTTAATTGCAGCGGTAATCTATCTTTCTATCTCATGACTAACTTACAACAAACAATACAGGCAAATACCTACAAAAATTGAGGAAATGGCTCAAGAACTAAACTAGTTGGCCATAAAAAATAAAACAAAAAACAAATATTGATGCATGTCAACTAGTTTCTCTCTAAACAACCGACCTACTTAATGGAACAAAATTTTGTTGTTGTTTGTCAATTAATTACTTTCTAAACATTAGACACTTGGACCTCTGACCGCGGCCTGTCATTCTCGTCGTCTTCCCATCGAGTGGTTCTGTAGAATGTGGCGTACAAAATGAGCTGCACTGCGCCGGAAATCGTTCCCAAACCGTTTGGAAGCTACCAAAGTTATTCAAACAAATATGTTAGAAACTTAAATATAAGTTTTTGATTATTTTTTTATATATTTGTATAGGAGAAGTTCTTTGATTTATTACTTGGCCCTCATATCGTCAATTAATATGCGTTGAAACTTAATTCGGTTTATAAATTACCAGAATATTGGCATCGAATTTAAGGAGTGAGTAGACCAGCCAAACAACCCCATTGAAGAAGTTAGCAAGTGACAGGTAAAATGGCATATACTTCACGCTCTTTGTCTTGATCACCATACGCTGCCAAACAACCCCATTGAAGAAGTTAGCAAATATATGTAATTTATTTACTCATAGATCAATGAAGTGGAGAGAAACTTGGGTAGGGTAACAACAGTCATGCACTCTCACAAAGTAACAGGTCTCATTGTATTTGGCTGTGTTCTGGTCTTATGTGATACAATTATCAACGAACACCATCACAGCCTTTCTGCTCTACTTAAGGTTTTTTCTAATGACGAGATTCAATATTAATTGAGGGTGCTTAGTAATTAATAGAAATATATATATACATACCATGACTGTCAAGGGTGATAAATACATAAGGATGTTGAAGATAATGCAGATGATTCCAACTACCAAAGACCGGTGTCTAGTTGTATGGAAAATGTACATGGTAACCAAAACCACAATAACAAAGAAGATAACTTCAACCACAAGTGCTTTAAAGATCGTTAGCTGAAATCCAAGAAAAGGAAAGAAAAAAAATTAGGTTATAAGTTTTACCGCAATAACAAAGAAGATAACTTGAATAACAAAGAAGCATTAATACTCAATTAATTAATTTAACAACGTAACGTTTTGGTACACAAAACTAACTCACTGTTAGTATGCTTTTAAATAGAGGTGAATCGTATCATTGTACGTAAAACCTACCTGTATTCGGGAGCATATCAACAAGTGCGTCAATTTTTTATTGTACGGAAAAGCTACACGTTGCAATACATACTTACGCGTTGTGAGCCTAGAGAAAAGATGAGGAAGACGAGAATGTAGACTAGTTCGATGACAACTCCAGCGCCATTGATTGATACCACAAGAATGCTGTCAGGATGGACAAAGGGCATGCCGTAGAAGACCCATAAGGCACAATTCAGCAATGTTACTACGTAGGGATCCGGCTTGAAATCTGATACTGTTTTTTGCTTTACTATTCTATAAAATGTTGGTCTGCGATGTTTAATTCATTAATCAACACAGTTATATATTAATTAGTTTTGTTATTTCAAAGAATTAAGAGAGAGAGAAAGAGAGAGAGAGAATTACATTGGGGACAGAAACATGATCAAAGAGATGATATTTCCTGGATACAAGGGATAAATGGAACAAGAAAAGCATTAGAGATGTAGGATTTAATTAAAAAAAAAATGTAAAAGAAAAGAAATACTCGAAGAACATAACCTAGATTAAAGAAGATTATGTTTGGATAATTTTTTGTCAGAAGATAACACATTCACACAAAAATCAACCTGATTATTATTTTTAGATGGGCACGTAATATAAACAGTGTTATCAAAATGTAGAGAACATTTCCGATGTATTTCTTTCAAATAATACATACAATATATGCATGCTTCTTTGATTCTTTGTCAGGTCGTCCCATGCAATGAACTCGATACATCACGATTGATAACGCAAAAACGAAAAATGAAAATTGTACAAGTAAGAGGTAAAACACAGCACCGATCACAATTTCACTGACCGATAATGCCAAAAACCGTTCTGACTAAGCCTATGTCCACCATTTATACGTTGAGTGCTAGCTTTAATTACTAAACATCTTAATGAATCCAAATCTTGATTATTTAAAGGGTCAACCTGGCCATCCTATATGAATGGATGCATGAAGTTTTGGTCCACTAAAACCGGAGGGTCTCTAAATCTCTTGACTAAATTTTCGTCCTTAGTTTTCTAATCAACAGCAATTAATATTTTCTTTTGTTAATTAATTAACGGTTCTGGATAATTCACCGTTAAATTAGGATTGGCATGAGTGTGGCGATTCATCTTCTCACTGTATATCTGTTTTCCATATGGTGTATAGTGGCCATGAATTAGGGTTCCACAAAAAAGGGAAAACACAAAACCCCCTATTTCAGGTAGAGTATATGTTGAGAATGAATCCCACATTGATGAGAGAAGACACCTTGCATGAGCTTGTAAGAGGTTAGGCTACTCCTCATATTGCCAATTGGTTTTATGGTGGAATCTCAACTTTCTTCATGGTATCAGAGCAGGTTGTCCCACGTGTGAAGTCAAACGGTCACACGCGTTCCACTTCATCTCGTTGTGTTGTCCACGTGTTAGGTTTGAAAATTTGCGTTGAGAATGAATCTCACATTGATGAGAGGAGAGACCTTGCACGAGATTATAAGAGGCTGGGGTACTCCCCATATTGCCAATTGGTTTTATGGTGGAACCTTAACTTTCTTCATGGTATCAGAGCAGGTTGTCTCACATGTGAAGTCAAACGATCACACGCGCTCCAAATCTCTTCTACTTTTCTCCCCTCCTCTCTCACTTTCCTTTATGGCTTTCTCTCTCTACAAAAATGCTCTTCTACATTTCTCCTCTCCTCCTTTGGCTTTCTCTCTCTACAAAAAAGGCTTCATGGTAGTAGGATTATCTCCCTTCCAAATCTCTTCTACTTTTCTTCCCTCCTCTCTCACTTTCCTCTTTGACTTTCTCTCTATACCAAAAAATCAACACAAGATGTTGACGTGATTTAATTGTGAACGTTCAAATAAATTGTAAGAGAGGAGAATGAGAATTTGGAGGAGAAAGAATCTTATTCTAACTTCATGTTGGTTTTTCATTTTCAATATCAACGTGCATAAATTTTTTCTGTTCTCGGAATTCAAATTTGGACCATACTTTTAACATTTAGATAGAACATAGTTACCACGTCTACGCTAAATGTTAATTAGTTGGTATACATGCACAATGTGTTACTTACGAGTCTGTCTGACTTCTATTCTTTCCCCTTAATCAAGGATACAGAATGTTAATTAGTTGGTATGTTAATTAATCCTACTTACTTTTTTCAAAAGTAAAAACTATAACAATCTCTCGTCTGTAAAATTTGAACCTAGAACGTTTTTCCATAAAATAAAGGCTAGATGTCACTAATCAAATGTCCATCGGCCCTAACAGAACCTTATATACTTGGTGCTTGGACTACAATTTGACAGTTCACATGAATTCTATAAGACCCATTTGTCATGTTATCAGACAGTTTAAGATTGATTTATGGCCTTAAAGTCTTGAGGATAATTACGGGCATAATAGTCATTGTGTGGTGAAAAATCTTGTTAATGTGAGAGCTTTGCATTGCATTGTAGCCACAATCTGAAGATATTTTGATGAAGACCTAGGGCATCATGGAGCACTATACAGGGAAGAGTATGGGCAAAGGAGATAACCCCAACAACTTCAATAAAAATCAAGATTATTCAATCTCTCTCACAAAAGCCTCCTATGAGCAAATCTCTCAAGGTCCCTCAAAGAGCAAACCTCTAAAAGAAAGCAAGCTTTCCTCAAAGCATTTCAAAGAGAAGAAGTACCATTCCTTCTCCAAGTCTCTGTCGAATCAAGTAGTTTCCGCGAAGACGTATCATATCTTCTCTAAGCTCTCTCTCTCAAAATTCAAAGCAAGCCTTCTTTGGCAAAGCTCTTGATTTAATTTGCTTTCTCTTGTTATCTAGCTTCTCATTTTCAAGTTCCCCTTGTAATAACTATGTCTTTCAATATAATTTCTCTCTTTGAATCATTTTTGTGACTTGGTTTCCTACAATACAAGAAAAACTGAAGTCCTTAGCATTCAAGGCAAAAAGAACTCAAAGTTGAGCCTCCCCACTCAATTACACAATCTTTTGATTAGGAGTCAATTAGGTGCAATTTTCTAGTACCTGAGATCTGTCTACTAGCGGCCTCTAATAGTGACACACCCACATTATCGCGATCTACACTGTCTATTTATTTTCCGGGCTCGAACTCTTGGTTTTTTAAGCTTTACATTTTAATCAACCTTCTAGTTTTGGAAACAAACATAGTAGTGTGATATACAATTTTTTCTATTGATCCTTGTCAACCTTTTCATTTTTGCATGTAATTATCAACCCACTGTCACGCATGAGCTGTACCCGGATGATTTAAAGTTTTGATACATCCTGCATGATTAAATATGATTACTTGAGAAACATTATTAATAAACTAGATTAAAAGTTAAAAGTAAGATGTTTATTTTTTATTTTTTGAACAAAAGTAAGATGTATATCTAATTCCCCAACCGCCACAAATTAATTATTGCTTCCCGGACTAAGTTGGGCTGACAAGTTTGCATTACTGAACCTCCTCGATTAATTTTTTAGAAAAATTAATGAAAATGGTTTGAAAACTTTGAGTTTTAATAATAAGGACAAAATAAAGGGTAAAGTGAATAGTACCAGGTTTGACTTTTTAGTGTAAAAATATGATTTTTCGTTAAAGTGAACAGTACCGTGGGCTTTTCGTTAAAACTCCCTTAATTCTTTTTGTATGTAGGTGTCATGACAAAATCAATTGAAGTATAGGATAGATTCTGGTGGTTGACATCATAATTTAATTATGAGTAATAACATGGTCAGCTGGAATGTAGTTCTCTAGAATATGAGAAATGCTAGGTAAACTAATGTTTATATTAAATTTGCAAATTAAAAGATATGTCACCAATAAGAAAATAGTTTCCCTAGTATTACCCTAAAAATATATATTATCAAACAAACTTGATAATGCCCTAAACTGATTGTGATTAGAAAGAAAATATATTTCAATTATTATGGGAACTAACTATGCACAATCCTTTTCGCCTTTTCCACCACCAATTGGAAACCTAAACCTGTTTGGTCTTAGTATTTTGATGAGCCAAATCACAAAATAATGCACCCTAGCTACTAATTCGACTGAGTTTAGGGTGTGATCTGAGCATGAGGTGATAATGGATTTCTCACCCTCTTAACTTATCTCTCATCAATTAGTATTTTAATGCTTTACTTAATCACAAGCTCATGATACAAAATTTAGAAATAATAAGCAATTTGTTTAGCAAACTCAAGTCTTGTACAAGTTTGATTATACAAACATCGTTTTAAGAAAATCCAATTAGTTGATGAGCAAAATCTAATTTTTTTTGCGTTTGTTTAAATCAATCGGATCAATGATAAGTTATCATCAAGAAATATGAAGAGTCATTTCTTTATACATGCAAGTCACAATAGATATAAATGCAAAATTAAGTCTCCAAAACCATTATGATAAAAGTTTCTGGACATATTTCGAACTGTAATTAGGATTTAGCATTCTTGTCCCGACTTAAATATAAAGTATTAAGGGGTGGGCATACGGGTCTTTGGAATCGTGAATTCGGACCGTATAACCAAGCCCAATGTAAAACCATCCGTTTCTTACTTTTGATTTTCAAAATGATCAGAGTTGGACCCAATTTGTATAAAACCGATTCTAAAATTGAGTTCATATTTCTTATGTGCGGGTAACTTGGCTCGGACCGTTTGAGGATTGTCTTAGCACTTGTCATTTTATTAGTGATTCACAGTGATAAAATTTCTTTCTTTCAAACATTTGTTGGTATTGACTTTGTTAGACTAATTCTCTCGCAACAGAACACACATAGATTGTTTTGTATTGTTATTTTGTCATACGACATATGATTGAAAACAGATTCGTCGACCCGTAAAAACCGAACCGTATCAAACAGACCCAAATAAGCCGGTTCCATTAATAAACATACATTGTTTCACTCTGCAAATTTCCCAGACAAGGCCAAGCCGCCGGGCCCTCAACTTTTATGCTGTTTCCACTCTCTCTGCCTCTCTCTCAATCAGAGAACTTAACCAAATTTTCAATCTTTTTAAACCGTAGATTACTTCTTATTTTGGACTAATCCGCTCGATTAGTCTAAACTTTGATTAAAACCTTTCTGCCTCAATTCTCAAGAGTCAAATGTGTCGTTTTCTGTTCCTTTATAAAAAAAGAAAAAAGAAATATTATGATTACTGATAAGGCCCTGAATCTGTATCCTCCCTCTATCTGTAACTTAATAGTTAATAGCACAAAGGGGCAGAAGCAGCCCACTTGTAACTACAAAGCTGCCACATAATTCAACCAAAACTCAAATCCCAAGACATGTTAAGCTTCTGTTCTTTCCTTCTGTTTCAGTTACCAGCCTGTTCAAAGCTGCGTTTTTTCCAGATAAGATCAGTGGTTTAGATGCATGAGGTGGCCTTCAAAAGCTTCTGGGCTCGTGTAGGATTGCTTCTCTAGAAAGCACTTCTGCTAGAAGTGCGTTGGAATTTTTTTATTAGAAATCCGAATGCGTGCTTTCTAGAAAATCACTTGGAACCTCGCCTGAAGAAGCATTTGGTAATTGGTGGGAGCTGAGTTTTTCTGTCAAAAGCAGTCAGAAGCGCTTTTGGCCATTCCAGGAGCTTACAGCTGATTGGGTTTTGTGTTGTATAGGTTTTGAGGTAAAAACAATCTTCTGGGATTTTAGTGTGCTAATAAAAGATCAAATATTTCTGGGGTTTTGTACAATTTCTAGGGTTATGGCAATGGAGATTTTAATCTCTGTGATCCTACTGTTCGTGGGGATTGTTGTTTTAGTAGTAATTCATGTTTGTATTGTTGGGA
Organism: Malus sylvestris; assembly: GCF_916048215.2. Classification (NCBI taxonomy): domain Eukaryota; kingdom Viridiplantae; phylum Streptophyta; class Magnoliopsida; order Rosales; family Rosaceae; genus Malus; species Malus sylvestris. The sequence goes on from NC_062265.1 coordinate 30,322,054, forward strand.
GAGCATTCAACAGAGCCAATAATCAAGGTGTTAATCTGGTTCAAAGAAGCAGCATTTTGGGGATCAAAAGGATGTCCAACGAGGAACTCAACATGCTTCCTTGCTTCGACTACACGGCAGAAGAGAAAGGGACTACTACTAGCCCTGGGGATTGTGCAGTTTGCTTGGAAAGTTTCAAGGGAGGTGAAAAGTGCAGGTTGTTGCCAAATTGCAAGCACAGCTTCCATGCTCAATGCATAGATTCATGGCTGCTCAAGACTCCGGTTTGTCCGGTGTGTCGGACTTGTGCTAAAACTCCGAAGATTGATGTGAGTTTGGGAGGGGAAAGCAGCGTTTCGGGTGATTATCGAATTGAAATAACGTAGAAGGCAGGTTTTTTATGTTTTGTTTTCATTGTTAATGGTGATGTTTTTGTAAAAAGTTTCTTGCTTGCATATCCCTTTTCCTAAAGAACTCAATGCTGGTTCTGCTTAACGTGATTATATACCAAGTGATTTATATTTGGAATAAGCCGACAAGCTGATAGAGATTTGAAGCCACAATAGGTTGCAAATCCTCGACGGTTGCCTTGCATTATGGGGCAAAAGAACAAGTTTTGCCCCGTTGTTATTCCTAAGCCTCGGGGACTTGCATAAACGGAGACACCAAGCTGACGGTATTTCAAATCAATAATGCGATCTCACGTTGTTAAAACATATGAGGATGCATGATAGGGTTGGACAGCGCCACCTTAGCTTCAATAATACGATCTCGCGCTGTTAAAACATGAGGATGCGTGATAGGGTTGGGATAGCGCCACCTTAGCTTCTCCGTTTCATGCATTTAAAACAATCACTATGTGCAAGCCATGAAGACCCAAAGCGATGAGTTAATTTGGAAGAAGCACGACGATCAAACCAATCAGTCAAGTACACAGCTACGAAGATATGTGATGACCGTTTCTTCCTTCTTGGTGGAATAGGCACGTCGTCGGACCTTAATGGCGGGTTTTCAGACAACATGAAGTTCCGGGTAAGAAAGCGTATTCCCATACCAACCCCTTCATGATCACGCTACAGATACAAAAGCACCGTATTTTCAACTCACGAAGACCAGGAATGAAATGACAGATCCTAACATGTTAGCTTCCAAAGCTTCGGGTATTCACACGTAAATCCCCTCTACTTTTAACTCTACGAAACACAGAATGCAACGCGTTCTCGAGATTTCACATACACATAGACAAGCTTATTCTAATCAAAACTCAAACTTTGTGATTCTAAGCAAAACTCAAACTTAGCTCAAACAACAAAATCTTGAGGCTTTAACACAAAAGAGCATTGGAAAGGTGAACAAGGCTTTACGTCTGTTAACAGTAAGCTACCGTTTTGAAACAAAATATAACAAGAAAATCCATCTCAACGAAAACTAACTAGGTAACAATGCAAAGATGCACAAAACAAAGAAAACCTCAGACGTAGTCTGCATACTAAGCTGAACTCTTCTCAGTATTGTTCTCAAGTTCCCTCCTCAGCTGCAGGGAGAAGTCATCGTTAACATCGTCATCATCCCAGTCGTCTTCCCACTGCTGTGTCACTTCCTTGCCTTCCTCTTTGTCCTCCCATTCTGTCATTGTTCATAAACAAAACAAGACGAAGTTAGAACGAGGCATAACTCCTACCTGATCAGCATTGCAAGCATACACACAGCAGTATGAACCATAAGTAAAAGCAATGCAGGTTCTCTAAACCTAAACCCGTTATGCAGAGCAGCACCGTGCTTACGCAAATGAAATTTACAAGACAATACCGAACACAACTAGAACAGCTCAATCTCCAAAGTAGTGAACCAAAATTCGACAAGCATGAGATCTAAAACAAATGTACCCTATTTGAATTCTTCGTCAAATTAACGAATTACCGAACTACAATGGCTCACTATCCGAAATGGCGAAACAAAATAACCAAATTCAACATCAAAAAATGAACTTCAACAGTTTTAGCATACTTGAGGATCAAAACTAAGAGACCCAGAAACTTAAATCCACCAACTAAATCGCTAATGCAAGCTGAGACATTGCAAAAAACTCCAAATCAATTCAAAAACACATGCAATAACAGTCATGTTCAAAAATTTCCAATCGATTGAAACCCTCAGAATTAAATAGCACAAATTGAGAATGAACTGAAATTAAGGCTAAACAATTGACCCACGTATTGAAGTGCAAAATTAAATACCTTCGTTGACATCAAACTCCTCGAACTCGTCGTCGTCTTCGAACAGATCCATCTTCGCGACCTCCGTCACCGCCTGGGGCTCCGCCGCCATCTCAGTTCTCCAAGCGCGAACTAACACAACAAAAATCCGATTCAGCTTTCAAATTCCGCGAAATCAGAATACACAACATACAGAAAATTAAAGGACAAGTAGAACTTACACAAAGAGAGAGAGAGAGAGAGAGAGAGAGAGAGAGAGAGATCGGAGAATCTGAAAAATTGGGAATTAGGGATTTTACGTCGGAACCTTCTGGGTTTTTACGGTGAAGTCTCAACAGTCGAAGAGCTTAAAGCCTAAGGTGAGCTCTAAACGGCGACGTATTGGGGGGGGGGGGGATGTCGGTTTCAGCTCTTCCCAACCTTGTTGAAACATGATGTTACATTAGATCCGAGTGGGTTGGGCTCTCTAAGGTTAAGTCTTGGGCCCATTTATTTGGGCTTGTTAATACTTAGGGCAATGTTTGGGGAAAATCCAAAGTGAGTGGGCCCATCCTAACTTATTAGCAGCAACGCTAAATTTACATTAAGAGGTGGGAGAATATATTTGTTGCGAACTCACCATTCACAAGATTAGAACTTAAAATTTGAAGAATATCAGTAGATCGTAGTACTAAATGGCAGCTATGCTTCCAATATAGTTTGTCAAGCTGGTGATCATGTTGACCAGCGGTATTGTGCTCTCTCCTTTCGTCGCCCTTGATTATTATGTTATCGATGTTTAGTATTTGATCAATTTCACAATTGGGATTTGATTTTCGTCTCATCATTTATATATTGTAAAACAAATCCTATCTTCCACCACAAGAAAAACCAAATTCAACTGTATGCAATGATACACAAGCAACATGGTCACATATGGCTACTTGAAAAAAAAAATTGAGCTGATTTCTTTAAGAATCAGAGAGTAAAAAGCCTAACTAAAAAAAATCATATTTACACCATATCTATGAATGTATTTTACATGCAAAATCGAGATGAATCACCGTTCCTGGACGCCTTGTTTGCGCCTAACTGCAGAACTCATCCATCTTGATGTACTAGTTTCACGAAAGTCATGGAGAATTTTGATGAGGGAGCGCGATTTCTTGATCGCATAAGATGTTCCATCCGTCAAGAGCGAAAAGAGTCTAGGCATTAGTGATGATTCCGTTGCCAAAACAGCAACAACTTCCTCCCCGCCATTGATGCACAAAGACAGCAGTGTTGAAACACAATACTCTCTTGCTTTTGGGGATGTCGAAGTTTGAAGGATGCGGATGATCAATTGCAAATCAATGGCGTGGAGGATTTCGTGTGATCCTACGACATTTTCAGCCAAAATTGCAAGAACTGATAATGCATCATCAACGAGCTGATCAGGGTTTTGTGACGAAGAAGATATTATGTCAACTAGCAGTGGAACAATGCCCGCGTCCAGCACTTTTTGTTGATTCCTAGCAAGGAGGATCAGCCCGAAAATCGCAACCACGGAGTTCTTTTTCCCGCACGTATTTCCTTCCCTGATCAGCTCCACAAGAGCTGGGATGGCCTCAGGCATTTCTCCGATTAGTTTCCGAGACTCCCGCATCGAAGAGAGGTAAAACATCGTTGCAGCTGCGCTTTGTCGGGCTTCTAAACTCAACCCATTTTTAAGAACAGCAACAACTGATGGTAGGCCTCCCCATGACATTATCAATTTCATTCCGCTTGCGTATTTCGCGAGCTTCAACAAGGCTGCAATTGCATTCCCTTGCGTGGATGCATCAGCGGAATTCAGTAGCCTCAGCAGAGGAGGGATACAGCCAGCCTTGATCAAACAAGACCTATTGAAAATGTTTGATTTGCCTAGCAATCGAATCTCATAAGCGGCCTTGTTTTGCTGTTCGCTTGTTCCGCAAGCAAGCCTTCCGCTGAGAAATCTCGACAGAAACCTCATTGCGTGTTTAGCAACCGGGCTACCAGGTGCGATCGTTTTTTCCTTGTCGGCGCTTTTCCTTCCTGGCCTGCCGAGAGAAATGCCGTTGTATTCACAAAGGTTTTTTATCAGCCTTCGGAGAACCGAATTCGGTACCAACTCTGTGTTTGTGATCATCTCTCCTGTTTTGGGGCAGAGCATGTGTCCGTCGTCGAGCCATTTTTGAATCGAATTTCGATCGTACGTCTGACCTGTAGATACAGTCACCGGATCAAGCATTAGCTCAAGAGAAATCGGGCACCTGAAATCTTCAGGGTTTAAGCAACGAAACATCTCCACGTCGCACCTGGAATCGATTTGATTCGCGGGGTTTTGATGATCCAATGTTTCGAAAATCAGCCCCCTGCTGTAGCTCATGAACCCCACCAAGCTACTCAGAAAAGGAACATCCATCTCCTCCTGATCGAAACGCTTGATAGCAATTTGTTCTTCCAAGAATTTGATCTCCGTGTTGCACTCGCTCCAGCTTTTAATTCGAAGGTAATCGAGGACCCGCTTTACGGCAATCAAATCGGGCTCGATTCCCTTTTCGAATTGGTTCAGAATCGCAAGCAATCGTTTCGAAGCCAATCTGTCACCCGCATGGAGCTCTAAGTTGGCCTTCCACGATTGCTTCGACACCAATTCAACCAATTCCTTAACTTCATCGCCAACATCGATCACTTTCAACGGCAGAACATCGAGAGCCGTCGCCACAGCTCGAATCAGAAACCAAAATTGAGTCGCAAGAAACTCGCATTTCGTCAGCATCAAAACTCGACCACCTTCCCTCGTGCAATCCTCCAATAAAAACCGAATTTTCTGGAAGACGAAATGAAGCTCGGAGAGGCAGACGACAACAGACGATTTCGGAAGAACCGAATTGCATTCACGTACCTCCTCAAAGAACATGAGAAGAACACGAACCTGCCGAATTGCTTCCCGGCTGTTCCTCCATTGCGTCGCACAGCATTTCGATTGGAAACTGCAGATGGTGTGGGAGAGAGCGATCAGAGACTCGAGAAGGGTCTCCAGAGAAATAAATTCGCAAGGTCGCACCGCCGGAAACGTGAGAATCCGGCGGTCGCTGCTGTCGAATTTCGGGTTCATCGATGCAATTGTATGCGGAAAAACAGAGGATCTCTGTTTTTGCTCTGTTTTTGGGACATAGACTTGGAGTAGAATTCGAGTCGGAAGAGAAGTGTTTCTCTGCTTTGGCTCTGTTTTTGTTCACGGAATTAATGGGAGGAGGGGTAGCAAGCGTTGCTGCAATATAGGGAGATAACGGGCACGTGGCGGGATATTAGGAGTCCACGTTCCTAGGTTGACTCGGAGTGCACTTCACTGGATAGGCCTACATGGACACGTGGAGAGGTGGGGTTGGCTGATGCGGCTTCATGGATACTCGTCAATGATGATTCAGTGTACTGTTTCGCGTCTACGGACAGTTTATCGTCGGCCGGAGAGTGATATCTGTGGGGACCACCAAGCCGACTTGGACACGTGGAAGTAGTTGACGTGTTGCGGTGGCAGCGGGGCACACAGAGGAACACTTGTGTGTGTTTCCTGTGTTTTACGAGTCAAAGTGGGTTTTGATTAGAGAGACTAATAGACGATTAATTAATAGAAAATTAGAGTTTAAAAGCTTGGCAAAGTTCATGTTCATACAGACCAGAATTTTGAGTTAAACATCGATTGAATTGTAATGGTTTTGTTGGCCCACGTTTATGTGTCAAATGGTTCAATCGCGGGTGCATTTCTTCTGTTTCAATTATGTTTTATGCCTTTTGTTTCGTATAACGATATTCGTAATACGAATAATTTGATTAAAGTTACGTTTCTATTCATAATTCTCACGTTTTAAATTGTGTATGAGCTTCTTAAAATATTTTATATCTTATAATACTTCTTCGCTTTGAATGAAACATATTCTCCAACAATAAACATACGTGGTGTACTTGATGTCGAGAAAATACTTAACTATTTTAATCGATATTGATTAATGTATTAGAAAGAGATTAACTTAAACAATGTTTAAGATTGATGAAACTGCTTAGGAGTAGTGGTGTAGTATTCAGAGTAGGATTTTATTTTCTCATATTCTCTTCCCTCTTCTCATACTTTCACTCTGTGTTTGTTTCTCTATAAAGAAATCAACACAAAATATTAACGTGACTTAATCGTAATGTTCAAATATGGGGGGAGTAAAAGAAAAGAGAATCTTAGTCGGTAGATCCTAGCAATTTCATCAGTTTTATTCCTTGAGCAATTTGATCACTTAAGCAATAAGTTATTACATAAATAATGAGTACGTTTCGCTAATCAAATTCTTGTTTGTGGCCACACATCCTTTTAATTAATTTGTAAGTATCTTCTAAACTTTTCCATCTGGAACTAATGATGATTTGACAAGTGGACCAACCATATTGCGACAAATTGAACGCGCCTGTTGTCTCTGCACTGCAATAATTTTGGAGATACTATAAAACGCGTTCACTTGGTTTTGGTTTATCCTGTGATTGTGATTGGGATATTCCAAAAAAAATAAAATTTTACTCTTTGATGCTTTTCTCCATGGAAAGAGGTTTTTTTTTGCCATGGAGTGATGCCTTCGGCCTGCCAGTCACTGTTTTGCAAAATAGTTAGGTCTACAAAGCTAAGTAATTATTCGATTACGTGATGTTATTATTTTACTGTTATTATGCATGTCGTTGTTGATTACTATTATAGTTTAGATTAATGAGTAATGGGATATCAATTTTGTCGTTCCTTTGTATTATGGAAATTGATAACAATTACGGTGGTGCTATAAAGCTAGAAGAATAAAGAATTTAGTGAGATAAATGAATTAAGAATAAAGAATTTAGTGAGATAAATGAATTAATTTCATTAAGAGATAGAAGTTGCATAATAAAAGGCATTGTTGCATGGATATATCGAGCCAGTTAATTGTAATCATTTTTAATTAATTACATTCAGTTACGAATTGACCATCTCATCTACTGTTATCAATGGAGAGGATCTTATAAGCTTATATGTAAATTCTCATTTCTACCTAGCACGAAGCTTTTTGGAAGCTCACTGGCTTCGGATTTCATTGGAACTCCGAAGTTAAGCGAGTTCGCACGAGAGCATTCCCAGGATGCGTGACCCACTGGAAAGTTCTCGTGTGAGTTCCTAAAAACAAAACCGTGAAGGCGTGGTCGAGGCCCAAAACGGACAATATCGTGCTACGCGGAGTCAAGCCAGGGATGTGGTGGGGCCTGGGACCGGGATGTGACAATATATACTTTAGTGTGTAGTCTATATAATAGACAAAAAAATGTGTAAGAAGAATTATTTTGAATGAAACTAGCCCAGTAAGTATTTATCACAACTAAATATATCAAAGTTACTACAACAATTGTGATGTCATTTTGTTCAAGATTATTTTTCTTTGAGATAGTGGGGTTTATACCAGTTTCAACCAATTTTTTTAAGATTGTCTTTACTTTTACTTTCAGTGTTTTACTTTGTGCTAGTTGTGTGGTTGTAATTGAGATATCAAGTTTTTTTTTTATCTTCTTCGTGTGTTTAAATCTAAATGTATGTGAAATTCGGTGATTCATTGTAATTTTGTTAGTTTGCAATTGCGAAGCTTATTGAGTTCCTGCCAGACAAATTTTACAAATACAAAAGTTAAACTTAAATTTTTGCATACAATACATATGTAGTAAAAAAAAAAAAAAAAAGCCATTTGATTTTAGGGTATTTTTTAGGGAGTTTTAACGAAAAGCTCGCAGTACTGTTCACTTTAAAGAAAAACCACATTTTTACACTAAAAAGTCAAATTTGTACTATTCACTTTACCCTTTATCTTGTCCTTACCGTTAAAACTTAAAGTTTTCAAATCATTTTCATTAGTTTTCTTTATTTTTTAGCTAGCCCACCTATAAAATATTTTCTGGCCCTTGATTGCCAAACTGTGTTTTTTCCAAAGAAATTACCCTTTATCTTTCACCGGCTTAACTTTTTTGGACATAAGATACATGCGAATTTTAAGCCCATGCTTCCTAGTTTGATCCTACTTCTAGTATATATAATAAAATTGAAAATCTTTGTTTATGGACTTGGGATATTATCACCAACTTGGTTGGCTGCAACGCAATGGCAACAAAATTGAAAAATCTAAAACCAACTTGGTGCAAGATTGTAAATCTGTCTTGGTTATTTGTAATTTGCAATTTTATAATAGAGACTCAAACTGTTCACAATGTAGAAGGTTCAGGTCATAGAAAATGTCTTGAAGTAAAACTAAATCTGTGTAAGATAGACGTTTACCCGACCTTCGCAAAGCGAGGAGTCTCATTAGCTTGCGGTCGCTTGGTTTACAAAAATCACTAAAATTTAGAAGGATGAAACTTTTGAAGCATTCCCACAAAACAGTATAACATCTTTCTATCACCACAAACTCGTCAACTTCTTTCGATTACGGATTACAGACAGACTTTTTGTATCTTTATTATTTGAAACCACACAGATCGGAGCATATGGTTCGGTCGAGAGATTTTACAGCCATGCCGGATTCTTCAAAGGAGTGACAACAGCCTTCACCTGCAAGTAGTTGTGAAGGCTGTAGATTCCCTTTTCTCTGCCTATTCCACTCATCTTGTATCCGCCAAAAGGAATCGCAGCATCAAACACGTCGAAGCAGTTCACCCAGACTGTCCCAGCCCTCAATGCCCGTGTCAAGTAGTTGGCGGTGTTAATGTTCTTTGTGAATACTCCGGCAGCTAGACCATAGCGCGTTGCGTTTGCCCTTCGTACCACTTCATCGAGCTCCCTGGTACAAAATGTGGAATTTTTAGGCATGTAGAATATTACAACTTTTGCAGAATGCAAGGAGTTGATGCAGTGTGAGGTTTTTAACTCACTTGAATTTCAAAATCGACTGCACTGGGCCGAAGATCTCATCCTGTGCGATCAACATATCGTCCTGATTGAAATGAACAGCAATCGTGTTACGTGAAACGATATTTCAAGAGTACAGGTTGAAGGCTAACTTTGGACGAGGAAATAATATACCTCAACGTTTGAGAAAACGGTAGGCTGGATGAAGTATCCCTTGGAGCCCAATCTTTCGCCTCCACATTCAAGGGTAGCATTGCTATCAATGCCAGATCTTATGTATCGAAGTACCTTCTCAAACTGCTCGTTGTCGATCTGTCAATTGTCGAAATGATCAGAAGCATCACTTAAAAACTTACATTCTTTATGTCACACATGAGTACATGAAACGAATAGAACATCGTTGAAATGCAAGTATGTGAGTACCTGAGGGCCTTGTTCGACACCCTTCTTAAAGGGATCGCCAACAACACGTTTCACAGCGCGTGCCTTTGCTTTCTCTATGAACTCATCATACACACGCTCATGTACAAAAGTACGAGACCCAGCACAGCAACATTGCCCCTGAGTGTCATCCAAGCATTCATTAATGATGTGTTTTGAACTTCTGATTACTACAGAACCCGGCCTCGTGGAAAACTAATTGAACCAACCTGGTTAAAGAAGAGAGCAAAGTGTGCAAGCTCCACAGCATGATTAATGTCAGCGTCCTCACATATAATGAAAGGTGATTTCCCGCCGAGCTCTAATGTTACTGGCTTAAGATTGCTTCTTGCAGCCAATTCAAGAATAATCTTTCCAGTATCAGTTGATCCGGTGAAAGCTACCTGAAAAGGAACGCGGTAATGGTTTTAAGTAGCCTGCATATCCAGTGTACAGGGAAAAAGAAGGACAAATGTGCTCCAAATACCTTGTCCACATCCATATGACTGGCAAGAGCAGCACCAGCAGTTGGCCCATCTCCAGAAACTACGTTTAGAACACCCGGAGGAAGACCAGCCTGTCACAGATGAAGCTGAGTAATATTAGAACATGAACAACGACGGAAAAGAAATAAAGAATGTACACGCTTCATGTTGATGCAGAATAAAAAGTTAATTATACTATAGATTAATTTTTACATATTTCGCTTGGCACATAGATGTTTACGCGTGAGGGAGAGTGAGCAGCTCGACAGGCGTCACAGGCCTACCTCTTGGAATAGCTTTGCCACATAGAGGGCAGTCAGAGGCGTCTGCTCAGCGCTCTTTAGGACAATAGTATTACCACAAGCCAGTGCAGGCCCAACTTTCCAGGCAAACATGAGTAAAGGAAAGTTCCACGGAATAATCTGTCCTGCAACACCGATTGGTTCGTGCAGCGTTTGCACGTGATAAGGTCCATCAGCCGGAACAGTTAGACCATGGATTTTGTCTGCCCATCCTGGATAATTTGAGGAAGAAATCGTAAGTAAAAGCAATGTGACAAATAAAAATGGATTTTGTCTGCCCATCCTGGATAATTTCAGTGTTCTCACCGGCATAGTAGTGAAACAGACGAGCCAACATTGGTAGTTCGGCTGTCAGAGCTTGCTCATAAGTCTTCCCGTTATTCCATGTCTCTAGAGCTGCAAGCTCTTCACTGTTTTTCTCAACCAAATCAGCAAAGCGTAGTAATATCCGTGATCTTTCCTGATTAAACAATAAAAAGACGAAGTCTCAATGACGATGCACATCAATATCCTGACAATTTACATCCCTCATATGCTAATCCAGCAGGAAAGCGCAACAGAAAAATGTACTACAAAATATAGACCAATGCGAAGTTCGATAGTTCTTACATAAGCGCTCATCTTCGGCCATGGCCCCTCATCAAATGCCTTGCGAGCAGCAGCTACTGCACGGTTAATATCTTCTGCGTCGCCCTCAGCCACATGAGCAATCACTTCACCTGTACGAGGGTCGTATGCCGGAAATGTTTTTCCTGACACAAAAGAATTTCAAACATTAGCTCCATAAGATGTTATCTTTTCGGCAGTCTTCATCTTTTTGCAAGTTCCGTTTACTCACACAGTTTTTGCAAAACAAAAGCGACCGTATGCAGATTTCTTGGACTCGTACGAAGAAAAGGATTACCTGATGCAGCGTCGACGAATTTCCCATTGATTAGGTGCTGAGTGTGACTTATTTGAACAGGTGGAATGATTAACTCCTCAGTTGCTGCAGCAGTGCTAAACCTGCTAACTCTTCTCCCTGGAGGGTCATGGGAGGAGTATTATCCGTCGTATTAAATCACGAAAATTGAAAACTCCATGAATCTTTGGCTGTATGATGGCTCCACCATCATTCAAAAATTCCAGAGAGAGAGAGATACACACACACACGCATACACACACACCCCAAATCACATACAGAAAATTACTTGCACATGTTGTTAGAACATAAAAACCATGGAATCGAATGAAGAAAACCCATGAAAGATTACCAGAAGAACAAGCGAAACAACGCTGTAAAAAGGTAAAAAGTAGGAAAAGGACAAAGGTGGGAAGAAGGTGTCACCTCCAGAGCGAAGCAGAGAAGCTGCAGACCCGGAAGAAGAAGAAGGAGAAGCGGCTGAGAGGGAGCGAGAGAGTAAGGAGGAGAGTCTCCGAGCTGCCATAACCACCCACAGATGCTGAGTGAGAAGAATACGTCAAAACCCAAAAGCCTTATCTTTTGAATTGTGATTCCAACCTTACAGAAAAACAGAGTCCTCTCTGTTCCAACTCAAAAGTTTCTCAGAAGATAAAAAGTCTCCCTACCACCCCTCTAACCCACTGAGCGACACTGTGGCACAATGACGTTGGTATAACGCCAAAATCCAAATCAAATTTAAAATTAGGAAATAGTTATAAAATAGCAAAATAAATTGACTGAAAACCAAAAAGAGTAAGTACGATCAATACTTGTCTGCTGAATTTTCAGCAACCGCCGTTTTTTTCATTCAATCAGATTTGAACAGGTGTTTAGTTTACGTTTATAATTTTAATTATTTAAATACGTGTCTAAATTTGATTAGATAAAGTAGGAGTGATTATTGAATTTTTAGCAGCTAAGTATTTGAGAAATGCTAATTTGAGACTCTATATTTTTTGTACAATTTTTAAAATGTTAACACGAGAATTGACGTTAATTTGTGCATTTGGCTATCGATTCTATATAGAAACAATAATTCATAGGATGTTGTTGGACGATGATTTTTCAGAGTTGAAATAAAGCTAGAATTTAGTTCCAGTTAATCAATACATGCATATCCATATGTTAATGTCTCTATCTCTCTCTTCTTTGGAAAATAAAACTAAATTCTAAAGTGGACACTCCAAAAAGACAAAGAGCCTCCAAAGCCACGCATCCACGATAGACTTATCAATTAAGATCATCTCCAAGGACCAAACGTGATTTTTGTCCATGTTTTAGTTCTCTAAATATTTGTGTGTGAACAATTTTTTTATTATTTTTTATTAAGGAGTGTGATTAGTTTTTAAATTTTTTAAAAAGAGTATGAGATAATGATGATGAGATTTCTTAATAAAAGCATATTTTTCTTAATATTACATAATTACCATTTTACCCTCTTTATGTAAATATTGTATATCAAAAGTGGGGGTAAAATAGGAAAAATGAGGATATGATTGTTATTTGTCAAAAGGTACAAAATTGCTATTTTTCCCTCCTCATATCAACATTGTGTATTCAAAAGTGAGGGCAAAATTGGAAAAAATGGGGCAAAAAGTTGACAAGCCCTCTTCTCTTAATGGAATAGAAGAATAGATAATCTGATTTTCTTTAGTCTTTTGCTTGGAGACTGATTTCATTTAATTTTGAAGCTAAATGTGACTTGTAACCCTTGACTAGTACACACTAATTCATAAGGAAAAATACGAAGGAAAGGGCGTTCTGAGGCTAAATTGTGTGGATTCATCAGACACCCATATATTAATTTACTCTCTCAACAGTATGATTTTTCGTGAATTCTCTGTACCTTACAGTTCAATGTCAACTCTCGTGCCAACATATAAAACTCTGTCACCTCACAATTCACAATTTTAACTTCAATTCCAGTGCCAAAATTATAAAACATTGTACAAAAAACATGAAATAACAAATAATCTATAAAGATTCCCACTTGTAAAAGAACTCTTTAGCATTTCTCATTTATAAAATAAATAAATAAAGTCTAGTTTATTTAATATTCTTCTCATCACCCACCCAAATAAGTTTGTTGGTGTCTTTTCCCACATGCACGAATTTCATGAATCCAAACTTTATTGGGGTTTAGAAAGATACACAAGTATACTGTTCTCTTGGTTTCCATCTGTCATCTTGGAGTATGCCCCTTTGTTTCGTTTAAATTGGATTTACGAGTAATGTATGTAGAATAAAAAAATACATGTGTTCATCTAATTCATCATGTGGCTTCGAATTTAGATGCTTATGAGAAAATACAATGCTTTATTCAATTTAATTAAGCTACAAGTTTGTCGTAAAAGATGTATTAATTATGAATGAAACTTATTCTTTCTAAATTTATGGTTCGTTTGGAAGTATTTTTAAATGATTGAAAACTCTTTTATAGAAAATGTTCTAGGATTCATTTGCATTTTAATTAAAGATTGATTCCAAAAATATTTTCACAATAAACGTTTTCAATCATTTTAAAAGCAGCTCCAAACGAGCCCTTACAAAAAAACATATTAGGATTTATGTGTTAAGGAATACTTCACATCTGAGATTACAAAATTAAACATGGCTTATTTTGACTAGTTTACTTCTAATTACATAAAAATCTTTGTGATAAAACCACAATACTCGTGCGTTGTGCAAGAAGTAAAATGTAAGTTGTGAGACAATATTTTGTGTTGTTAGTAGTGGATTGCTAATTTTTCTCTTTAAAATATTAACATTATGACTTATCCATCTATTATTAAAAGAAATTTAAAAGTTATCATCAATTTCTTGCTTCAACATATATGTTCATCTCCTAGGTTGAGTTTGGGAAATGTCAACTTCAAATTGTACTTCTTCCTTTGGGATCAATTATTACCTTTTCCATAGCAAAGAAGAACAAGACAGGAAGAAAATCTTGCTCGTTTAATTTTTCCCAAAAATGGGTCGGAGATTATGAAAAGAAGATTTAAATACTTTTATTACCTCTTCATCTATTATATTGAAATTTTACCTTTGATTTTAAAGAAACTAAAAGCGATGTTTTAAATCACAAGTGATATTACAAGCTAAGCTACACAATGAGAATTTAAACTTGAAACACAATAAGTTTAACAAAAAAAAAATTGCATTAATTATCAAAGCAATTTATCCCTTACAAGGTGCTTAAAATGATGGAGGTGGATTGTCTGCCGTCCCATTTTCATACTCTTCTTATCCCCTCCTGTTTGTGTGATCACGGTTAAGTCATATCAACATTTTATATTTTTATTACTTTTTGTTTTATAAAAATAATAAAATAAAAATATAAAATGTTGACATGACTTAAACGTGACCATACAAAACAGGAAAATATAGAAAAAGTAGACATTCCTCCTAAAATGATTGCATTTCGAAAAGAAACCATCACAATTATTGACGAGGGAATCACTTTAACTTGGTGTGAAAGGGTGGTTGGTGGCATTTGTTTATCAAAAGGTGTGACATTTGTTTATCAGAAGGGAAAAACAAACAGACCTGGCTTCTCTGTCCTTCCGGTTTTCATACATTCTCATTTCTTATTATTTGTGTGATCACAGTTATGTTACATTAATATTTTATAACACTATTATCTTTTGTCCTATTATCCCTATAAAAAAATCAATACAAATGTTGACGTAATTTAACCGTGATCGCATAAAATAAAAAAAGACAAGAATGTAAGAAGCCAGGTCCAAAACAAACAGAGGAGGGAAACGTTGGTCTAGCATCGAAAGGCTCATTTATTAATTTTATACTATCATCTAAGTTTTCTGTATGATTTTTCAGTGTGATCAGAATACAAAGTAGTACATCACGTGTTATTATATAAATAATATGATATGTTTGTTAAAAAGTTAATAACTTTAAAAATAAATTTTCTCACTACTTATATAAAAACACGTATTATATTATCCGATGTTTCGGTAACGATGAAAATTTTCTCTCACTTAGGGACACAATATTAAGGGGAGTTCTTCGAGAGTAACATGATTGTACTGTGTACAGGTCCAAAGTCCTATATATAAAGAAAATGTCATTGTCATTTGGTGGTGGTGGGTATGAGGCTCCTCTTTTGTGATGATTCAAATAATTTTTTAATCGTGTTCATTAATTATAAATTATACGATCAGTTTTTTATCAGGTAATTTTTATGTTCAATTTTAAATATAAAATTTATAATAATTTTTTACCGTTCGATGTACAATAAATTGACACGATTAGAAGATCAAGAGAGGATCTTCACAAAGAGAATCCAGAGAAGATCCTCATTCATCAGTCGGTTTAATAAAACATATAGTATTGTATTAGGTTACTGATATGGCATGGCAATGTTGGAAGTCACTATCATGCTTCTTTTTAATTCGGGTTTTTAATTGCATTAGAAAGTATGGGATCCTGAACATAAACGTATTATAATTCTTAACCAATTACCGACAAATCCATCGCTTTTTTCTCATTGTTTTTTGTGTTTTCTTCGAGTTAATATTTTATAAATCTTAGAAGAAAAAAAAATTAGAATATGTAAATTAGGTAGTTATATGGTCAGTTATCTCTGGCGAATGTTCTTGCATGTATATGTAGTTCAGTTGAATCGAATTATTGTGCACTTTGCTCTGATAAAAATCTTATGCATACACTGCCCACCAAATTTGAAAATAAAAGCATGCAAAGCAAACCAATAGGATCAATTGACAAAACCATACAAATAAAACCCCACCCTTCAATAAGTCAATGCCCCTCCGGTGGTGTTAGTGTTTTCAAAATTTGCATGCAGTAATGACCACACACGTTATGATCATCGCACAAGTTAAAGAAAATTTGGGAGATTGTAATCCAAATCTGGTCAAAAGAAGAGAGTACCACGACACTTCATTAACGCAATATAGATTTAATCAAAATGATGAATCACTTCTAGTCATTTCACGCAAAAAAATTCGTCAAGTTGAGTTGAGCATAAATTGAGTTATTTCATGAGCCACAAATTGCAGGATGTAGCCAATGGCAAGTGAAAGCACTTAAATCCTACGTGACCTTTTTGGTATCTTCAACTAGGAGAACTCCATCATCACCATTAATTTCACTCTTCATTTGAAGCAAGTGAATTTACCGGACTCTTGGCACTTGTTTCCACCATGACATCCCAAAATCTCATACCTTGAGTAAACTTGAAATTTTCTATGACAATCATCAACTCTATTGTTCGGTTATATAATATGACAACATTTTTACAATGGGCCATAACTTATATCGAACTCATTACTAAACGTGTTCTGACACTTTCCGAATCAAATTTGACACTTGAGTCATGCGCATATATAATATGAAATTAGGGTTGTGATCACTACTTCACATTCTTTGTTGGACTCACAGAATAATTGGTTTGGTTTTGGATTTTAGTTTGGTTGGTGGTCCCAAAGTTTTTCAATTGAAGTGAAAACAAGAGGAAGGCAATTCTATCTAGCAGCCCAATTCAGCATCCAAAACAAGACAGAATAATGCTTGAGGATCCTAAAGTTTGATGCAACTTCCAACCATGAGAAGAGTGTACCTTATTCAGTAGTTGCAAGCAAAACCTAAAGCCAAAGGGGATTGAAATTGTTAAGTAACGTCATCCCCTCTCAATTACTTTGGCACCGTGTTTGCTTTTCATTTCGATGTCTCTTGTAATTCAAGACCCGTTTGTATTTTCAAGTTGTACTGATTGATCAGTGTAATGATTTACACCACTGACAACTACGTTGAATTTGACGTCGGAGGCTATGAGGCTGGTTTCGAGGAATTACAAAGCAAGTTTAAGGAGAAAGGGTACGGGAGGTGCCGCACTTAGTGGTTTGGAGTCTTTGCAACCCATACGAAATTGGACTAGTGTTTGCTCCTTGTACACAACATGGGGTGACGATGTTGAGGGGCTATAAGTCTATAACAAACACTCGTCTGATCAAGTCCTTCCTAGACAACGATGGTGAATTAGCCACCACAGTCTCACAGAAGTTGCCATCGCCGAAGAAGTAACGGTATCAAACTCTGGTTGTAGTGGACTGACTATGACTGGTTCATTCACTACTCATCTATCTAACTTGCTTAGTTCCATTGCATGTTTCCTTACATTTTACAAACTGGAAATTATCAGATTCGAATATGTAGCACTACAAACTGTCTATATACCTTTATATTTTAATTCATCCGCATATATAAGTGGCTAATAGTGACAAGAATTGATCTCACTAACCTCATAACTAGTCACTCTATTTGGTATTTATTGTGGCAAAAATCAAAGGATTCTGATTATTATATACTCAACTAATCTGCTGAAAAATCAGGCTCATCTGGCTTGAACAGTTTTTTGGGCATACTGGTTTCATCATGGTGAATAACTGATGCCACCTTCTGAATCCCTCTTCTGGTGGTTGCAGCAAATTTGGAAGCCAACAACGCCGGCCCAAGCGGAATACTATGCGGCAAGTTCGCCTCTGACGATGACCTCTCAGCACCTCCTATGCTACTAGTCCCTACTCTTGATTCATTGCCATTGCCATGCTCTTCTTGCTCCAAAACATGTGTATAATAGTACTCCTCCTCTTTTGCCAACTCCATTGCCAACTTTCGCTTCCTAAACCTTCTCCAAGCAACTTGTATAAAACAAGCCCCCCAAGTTCTCCACTGGTGTGAATAGTACCGAAAAGCATGCTGCAGTTTTTTGCTGTGCAGGCGCTTGAATTGATTGGCAACGTACTTGAGGTCTTCAGCTTTTAGTGCAAATGCCTCAACTTCAGTTAGGGACCTCACTGTGCGTGTCGAGCATGGAAGGTTGAGGCTTGATGTAGGCATCAAGGCCCATGTGAGCAACTCTTCGCCGCAGAAATCCCCCCGCTTGAGGGTAGTTGAGTTGTAGAACCCTGTCCTTCCACCATCAGTTGTGGAGCTCTCAAGTTGTCCTCTGATGATGAAAAGCATCTCATTCACAGGATCACCTTCCCTGATGATGTATGTGTTCCTGGTATTTAGGGATGACTCGAGGCGTTCACATATGGCGTCTAGAAGCTGATCGTCCATTTGTGCGAAAAAGGGTACCTGAAAATTAAAGAAAATTAGACCACCTTTCAATCTCATGAATTCAAATCAGTAATCGATCAGTGCCAACAACTTATAACTCAGCTGCTTTGCGCTTATTAGCAAGTGTCAGCATGTGATCAATGGTATAGATCGACAGTCTCCCAAACATAACGCTTACACGGCGAACAAGGGCAAGACATAAATGCCTTTGGATTTGGCGGCGGAGATCCACAGGCAAGGATTGCAAAATGTTTTTCTCATCTACACCTCTTGTGGCAATCCACTTATATTGAACAAACCGACGAACACGCTCTTGCAGCTCCTGAGGGAGCTGACGGTGCCTCATCCACTCCTCTGTGTCTCTCCTTTTTACCCGCCATTCCTCAATTCTAATCGTTGCAGATTGCAGATAGGTCTTGAAGAAATCAGAAAATTTATATAAAAAGTAACGAATGTATCAGAAAATTCAACCATGCGTAGGAGAAATTAGAACTAGATTAACATTTTCTTGTATGTAATAGATGCGTTGAGCAAATTATACCTGCATCTGGCTCATGAGATGTGAGAAGAGAACTAGACCAAGAACGGCAATGAGAATGCAAAATGAGGTTTCACTGATAAACGTGCTTGGCTTAATATCTTGTCCGTATGAACTGCGTATCGCGAAATGAGTACAAGACATGAATTAGCACAACTAGCTTGCTTAATTTTCAACTGTATTCATTCCTTGACCGACAAGTAACTAGTATTATATGATCCAAATGTAACAGCAAAAAATGCATTTGGCTTGAGCTAGTAACAACAAAGCATACCATAAATTTCTCATACCCCACCAAAGGCAGTAGAAATATTTTTCAATGATGTATGCAGAAGCAACCTCGTTAGTTAAAGCCTCCGCAAACATTCCAAACTCAAAGTCGTCCTTACCAGCAGCATCACAACTAGTCTCAACTTTTGTGATTTTTAGCCAAAGTTTTCGTTCGCGGTTTTCGGCACTGGCACAATCAAGAAACGAAATTTTACAGGATGGAGAGTGTGTGTTATTCACTTCCTTTTTACATTCTTGCGTCCAGCATTCGTACTGCCGTCTAATGGACAGCACATACCATGAAGCTCCAACAATCTGCACTGAACAACAACAACCATCGTAACAATCAAACCAAATTAAATCAGGCGCGCCATAGTAAATCGGGGGATCAGTTATTATCCCGCATTTTATGTTGTCATCAGACCATCAATTTGGCACCAAATATTCGAAGAAGAGCTTATCGAAACAATGATATCAAAATCAACAGTCTAGCAACGTAAGATGTCATTGTCAAATTGTAAGTACGAAGTAATAATTTAAAGGAAAAAAAATGGGACACAAACACACACATAGATATAAATAGCTGGCCAGGCTCTTACATGTGCAATTAGACAAAACAGAACAAGATTGTAAGCTGCCCCTGACCAATCAGTCTTGGCTACAACGCCGGTCGATTTAGTAATTTGCCGGTTGAGAGGGAAAAGTTGAATAAATCGAGGAATATATTGAATGAGCACAATTAGAGAAAGGGTGTGATTAGCATGAGCAGCTGTTGAGTTTTTCACTGCGGGAATTACAAACCAAATCATAATCTGCAAAACAAAATAAATTATATTCCATAAGTGATTGGACACTGCTCAGATACTTCCTGGAAATTATAGTTTAACACATATGCACAAATAACTTGTTAAACACAGAAAAGTAAAAATAATCGAAAAATCGAGATCCACCTCTACTAAGGAAAGGTACACCAAATTTGTACGGGAAAGGATTCCCGCACACCTGTTTTCTCATTTTGCACTGCACCTTTTGTTTCTGTCATTTGATTCTCCTTTGATTTATGCAGGCAACAACTAAAAAAGGTGAGAAAAAGGGAGTGTAGAAATCATTGTTGAGTAACTACCTGTGGGAGTGGTAGGGATGTTGGAATTAAATAGAATTCAGTTTTGTTCAAGTGTTTAAGAAGGAAGAAATCAATAGAAAAGTGTATGTCTAGTCTCATAAGACAAGTGTATGCTTTAGATCTTTGTTTTGAATCAAGGGCTGAGATTGCTCTAGATTAGCTTGTAAGGAAATATCCTAAGTTGATATTTATTGAAATATCTGTGATTACTTCACAGATAAGAAACCTTTCACATTCCCCCCGATTCTGTGTTCTCTATTTCATTTTTCTTGTCTGCCTCCAGGAACCAAACTAACTCACCAGAATTTATCATGGCCTCAGAGCTTAGGTTCTGATCAAATTCAGGACTGGGCGTTTTGTGTGTGTGCTTCGTATCTCTGAAAAGGAAAGGGAAAAAACATACCCAGATCGTGAAAATCTCATCTGTTCTTACAAAGCCTCACATGGTTACTTCGAGCAGTGGAGGAGATCTGAGGGCTCCTATTTTCAATGGGATCAACTACGACTTTTGGTCCATCAAGATGAAGACCATATTCAAATCACATGATCTCTGGAATTTGGTGGACAAGGGTTATGAAACTGTAGAAACTGAAAATGATTCTAGCGATGAAGATCAACAGTCTGTGAGGAAGATAGCAATGAAAGTTAATGAAACAAGAGATGCAAAAGCTCTTGGTATCATTCAAGGGGCAGTGTCTGATGAGATCTTTCCTCGAATCTCAAACTTTGAAACCTCCAAGACTGCATGGGATGTTCTTCAACAAGAATTTCGTGGTGATAAAAAGGTTAGGTCTGTCAAACTACAATGTTTAAGAAGAGATTTTGAGTACACTAGGATGAATGATGGTGAAGCTCTATCTGTTTATTTAACAAGATTGACTGATATTGTGAATCAAATGAAAACTCTTGGTGAAGAACTGACAAATCAAAGATTAGTGCAAAAGATACTTATTAGCTTGCCTAAATCTTATGATTCCATCGCATCTATTATAGAAGAAACTAAAGACCTTGACTCCATTGAGGTTCAAGAAGTGATTGGTACATTGAAAGGCTATGAGCAGAGGTTAAATATGCATTCTGAAAACTTAGCTGAAAAGGCTTTTACTAGCCTAAGTGTGACTGAGAGAGATAGCAGTTACAGGGGTCAGGGGAGCAACTCAAATCAAAAGAAATTATGGAAAGGAAAAGGGAAGAAATGGGACAACAACCATACTTCACAATCAAAATCAGAATCTAGCAGTGAGTCTACCAAAACCAAGTGTAAAATCTGTGACAAATTACACTATGGTGTTTGCTGGTTCAAGGGAAAACCCAAATGCACCAAGTGTGACAGATTTGGCCATCTAGCAAAAGATTGTAATCCAAGAAGGAACCAAGTTGTCAACTATGCACATAGAGCAGAAGAAGAGGAAGTAAATGTCTTTTATGCTTGTAGTGTTGCAAAAACTGAAAACAAGAAAGGAATCTGGTATATTGACAGTGGATGCAGTAATCACATGACTGCATATGAATCCTTACTGATCAACATTGACAGAAGCTTCAATTGCAGAGTTAAAATGGGGAATGGACAACTAGTGGAAGCTACTGGAAAAGGAACTCTTGTTCTAGAGACAAAGGGTGGAAGAAGATTCATCAAGGATGTAATACTTGTACCAGGTCTTGATGAGAATCTCCTTAGTGTGGGACAGATGATTGCTCATGGTTACTTCTTACTTTTTGGAGACAATATGGTGGAGATCTTTGATGACAGAAGCCTCCAAAACTTGGTAACACAAGTTGGCATGACAGAAAACAAAAGCTTTCCACTTATGCTAGATTACAATGATTCGATTGCTCTAAAAGCAAGTGTTGCAGAAAACTCTTGGTTATGGCATAAGAGGTACGGACATCTCAACTTTCACAGTTTAAAGAGATTGGAGAAACTACAAATGGTGACTGGTCTTCCTGAGTTACAAGAGACTAAAGAACCGTGTGAAGGTTGCATATTGGGGAAGCATCACAGGGACTCTTTTGAAACTGGAAGTGCATGGAGAGCAAGTCAACCTCTAGAACTCATACACACAGATGTGTGTGGTCCAATGAAGACACCTACACTCAGTGGGAACAGATATTTTCTGCTATTCATTGATGACTGCACCAGGATGGTTTGGGTATATCTTATGAGAAACAAGAGTGAAGTCTTTTCAATCTTCAAGAAATTCAAAATGATGGTTGAACTTCAGAGTGGTCTCAAGATCAAAAGACTAAGAAGCGACAGAGGTGGTGAATTCACTTCACTTGAGTTCCAAGAATTCTGTGAAGGAGCAGGATTACAGAAGCAATTGACAGTGGCCTACACACCACAACAGAATGGTGTGGCTGAGAGGAAGAACAGGACCGTGGTTGAAATGACCAAGTCAATGCTCCATGATAAGAAAATGCCACTTTCTTTTTGGGGTGAAGCTGTCAATACATCTGTGTATCTCCTAAACAGGTGTCCAACTAAAGCACTTGAGAAGAAAACACCGTTTGAGGCATTTAGTGGCAGAAAACCAAGTGTGAAGCACTTGAAGGTGTTCGGATCAATCTGCTATGCACAGATACCATCTCAACTACGACACAAGCTTGAGATCAATAGTGTCAAGTGTGTCCTTGTAGGTTATGGAAGCTGTGAAAAGGGCTATAGGCTCTACAATATTGAGTCACGTAAAGTGATTCTCTCAAGGGATGTGGTGTTCAAGGAGAATGAAGCATGGAATTGGGAAACCAATAACATAGACACCATCTCATTTCCACTAGCAATGGAAGAAGCACAAGCTGAAGTGCAAAATGTGAATGAACCTGTTATACAAGATGAGAGTCAAACTGATTTTTCAACTCCAACACAAGGATCTCAGTCCTCTACTTCAAATGCAGAAGGACAAGAATTACAGGATTCCTCCCCTGAATCAACTCCATCGAGAATGAGGAGTTTAAATGAGATCTATGCAGTGTGTAACTATTGTGTTGTTGAACCAGAGAGTTTTGAAGAAGCTGAGAAGGATCAATCCTGGCAGAAAGCAATGAGTGAAGAAATTGCCATGATTGAGAAAAACTCTACTTGGAAATTGGTAAATAGACCAAGTGATAAACCTGTGATAGGTGTGAAATGGATTTACAAGATCAAACTGAATTTGGATGGATCAATACAGAAGAACAAAGCAAGATTAGTTGCCAAGGGCTACTCACAACAACCTGGGGTAGATTTCAATGAAACCTTTGCCCCAGTGGCAAGGTTAGACACCATTAGAACCTTGATTGCTCTTGCTGCCCAAAAGGGATGGAAACTTCACCAGTTAGATGTCAAATCAGCTTTTCTAAATGGCATTTTGGAGGAAGAAGTGTATGTGGATCAACCACAAGGATTTGAAGTGCCAAATAAAGAGGAGAAGGTCTACAAGTTAAACAAAGCACTGTATGGACTCAAACAAGCCCCCAGGGCTTGGTACAGTGAGATAGATTCCTATTTCAGCAAGAGTGGATTTAACAAAAGTCCTAGTGAAGCAACATTATATACAAAAACTGGTGAGAACTCTGAGATGCTTATTGTGTCTATATATGTTGATGATGTGGTCTTTACTGGTAATTGTGAAGAAATGATTGAAGAATTCAGAAGGGAAATGATGAGACAATATGAGATGTCGGATCTTGGCTTGTTGCATCACTTCTTGGGAATTGGAGTAATACAAGAAACTACTGGGATTTTCATACATCAACAGAAGTATGCACAATCACTGCTTGAAAGATTCAATCTGAAAGGATGCAAATCTGTGGCAACACCATTGATCACGAATGAGAAACTTTGTAAAGTGGATGGTTCTGAATCTGCTGATGAATGCTTATACCGAAGGATGGTTGGAAGTCTGCTTTATTTGACTGCTACAAGACCTGACATTATGTATGCAGCCAGTCTCTTATCAAGGTTTATGCATAATCCCACGAGAATTCACATGGGAACTGCTAAGAGAGTACTAAGGTATATCTCAGGGACCTTGGATTATGGAATCAAATATGAAAAGGGAGAAAAAGCAATTCTGGTAGGCTTCTGTGACAGCGATTGGGGTGGCAGTGAAGATGACATGAGAAGTACCTCAGGATATGCATTTACATTCGGTTCTGGGATATTTTCTTGGGCTTCTGTCAAGCAACAAAGTGTTGCATTGTCTACGGCTGAAGCAGAGTATGTGAGTGCTGCAATGGCTACCTCCCAAGCTATATGGTTGAGGTTTGTGTTAAAGGATTTTGGTGAAATGCAAGTGGATGCTTCACCACTTATGTGTGACAACACATCAGCAATAGCTATGACCAAGAATCCTATTTTTCATCAGAAAACCAAGCATATCAAAAGGAAGTTTCACTTCATAAGGGAAGCCTTGCAGGAGAATACCATTGAACTGATCTACTGCAAATCACAGGATCAAATGGCCGACATCTTCACCAAAGCTCTACCGAGGGAAAGGTTTGTCTATCTCAGAGGAATGCTTGGGATCAAAACCAGAATTCATTTAAAGGGGAGTGTTGGAATTAAATAGAATTCAGTTTTGTTCAAGTGTTTAAGAAGGAAGAAATCAATAGAAAAGTGTATGTCTAGTCTCATAAGACAAGTGTATGCTTTAGATCTTTGTTTTGAATCAAGGGCTGAGATTGCTCTAGATTAGCTTGTAAGGAAATATCCTAAGTTGATATTTATTGAAATATCTGTGATTACTTCACAGATAAGAAACCTTTCACATTCCCCCCGATTCTGTGTTCTCTATTTCATTTTTCTTGTCTGCCTCCAGGAACCAAACTAACTCACCAGAATTTATCAAGGGAGGCGGCGAGATCGATAGAGAAGTCGCCCTTGAGGTAGCGGATCGCGATGGCCCTGGGGTCTTTAACGAGCTGGCCCCGCCCAAAAACCCTAGAACCAGGGTCGATATAAGCAATTCGAAATTTGATTAGGATATGGATAATGTAGAAGAAGTCAGCGACTGTACGGAGGAAGGTGACCAAGATGCCAAGGCCCATGTTGATCTGCATGCAAGCGGCTTGGTCGCTGGACGTGGTGGGCAAGAAGAAATAGAGGGGGTCAAGGAAAAGGCCGGCGATGCATATGACAAAGAAGATGTGGTTCCATTGGGTCACGCGTTCGGATCCTGGGTCGAGGATCTGGTACCACCACGGGATCTCCTTGTTGAGGTAAAATGGGGTCGAGAAGTTGTGGAAGCGAGCCGAGGCAGCGGCATATGGCTGGAAGCTGTGCATCATCTCTGGGCGTTTTGAGATTTAGCCATGAGAGAGAGAGAGAGAGAGAGAGAGAGAGAGAGAAAGAGAGAGAGAGAGAGAGGGAGAGGGAGATTTGTGGGGGAAATAAGAAAAAGAAGAAGAGAGGAAGGCTGAGGTTTCGGGTTTTCATGATCGTTACATGAACGGGAATAACGCGCCAAATGTTCATCGCCTTTTTTTTCTCTTTCTACTTTTCATTTTGTATTTTGTTCATTAAAACTAAAAAAAAAACTTTGAGTTGAAGACTGAAACTTTTATTATCCCTCTCTCGGATTTTTTTAAGCACATTTTGTAACGAATTTCATAACACGATGTTTAAATTTGTTGAATTTGTGAAATAGAAAGGAATTTTAGAATGCTAAATAGAAGAACACATGTTTGTTTATGTAAAAATACACGATATTATTCCATTGTTTATATGATTAAAGTAAATGGTGTGTGTCCCCTTTTGATCCAAAAATTTACATTGCCCCTCTAATTAGATCACTTCTTTTCAGTATGTACTTTTGCTTTTCCACACAATTTTCTCAAAGTGTAGAACGGTAGTTTTCCAATTTTCATATTGCTTTTTTGATCCGATGTTCTCACCATATACTAGATTAGAGGCCAACCACTACGTATGAGTCTTGATAATGAGGGAATTTAAATTCAAAGGGGAAAATAGAAAGTGGGAGAGGAAAAGTGGAGGAGTAAAAGTATAGCTAATTCTTTTATAGACATTATTTTTTGGGCAATTAGTTACAATGATTATATTTTACATTTTGTTGCAGAAATGATAAGTTTTTACTAATGATAACATATTGATTTTATTATATGACACTAACGACCGAACAACGATGATATAATAATGACATAATAAAAACTGATCATTTCTGCAACCAAATGTCAAAAATTGATCATTCTAACTAATTTCTCTTCTTCTTTTTTGTTCATTATCAAACTTATTAAGGATGAAAATAGTATAATTGACATTTTACACACTATAATTGCCAATGAGTATTTATTTACTAATAGTAAGTATAGAGAGATATTCACCTACCATATTACATCCCAAAGTTTTCATTACTAAGGTATATATGAATCAGTAACACCATACAGCAGCTTGTGTATAAAAAAAAAATCCTTATATCAAACTAATATTATACTAGTAACTCAAATGATGCCATGTAGAACATAATTTCCCTTGCAAGAAAGTGTTCCTTGTATATAATTTAATTGGTTCCTCACCCTCATTAGGACCTATAAATATGCACATATGAGCAAATGGTTTAGCAACCCCGCAGAAACGCTATATAGCTAGGTTATTTGTCAAGCTGAGCCACCTCGGTTTTGACAAATAATTAACTACAACCCAGAGAACCCATTAGACAAAATTAGTTGGACAAATTGGTTTTGGTTTTGTTGCGTGGAGCAGACAACATATCTGAATATAATTTGTATGCTAAAATGCCAAAAGAAGAAGCAGTTGTGGTCGTCAGAAATGGCGATAGTGAAGTCTCCCTTCCACCAATCTCAGCTGGAACTGAATACAATGTTAAAGAACTTGCAGATGATGATCATCCAAAGGTTCCTGGATGGTTTTCTGATTTTTGTCCGATATGGCCAGGTGGGTTTCATTTGACATGAAGTTTGATTTTTTTTTTTATAATTTTACAATACATTTTTTTTACTTTGTTTAATATGATTTTAAAAGTTGCATTGTGTTAATTTGTCAAATTTCATTACTTGTAACTCCTGCTTCAAACAAGGGAGTTATGTATATCATCAGTATATAGTATAATCCTGGTAAACAGTGGTGAGAAATTACCATGGACAAATTTGTAAGCCTATTATGTTCCAAAGCCAATTTGTTAAAAATATTTCTTGATCTTGTAGGGCAAGCACAAATCTTTTTTTGGGATACTTTGGATGCGGTCCCTAGTCCCTAACATTCTTTGACTAAAACCTTAATGGTATTCAAAGTTTGATCAAAGTCATTTGACTTTGTACACCTCATTATATTGCTGTTAATATTTTTATTTTTATAATTTTGACATTAATTGTTTGATATTTTATGAGATTTATAATCCTATAAATTTAAAATCCCTCATTATAATACTATTAGAAACGGCTACAATAAAAAAATTCAAACATTTTGATTGAATAAATGGACAAAAACTATGTAACAATAAGAAATAATAAATGGCAAAAGAATGTATCCATAGTGTTAAAAGAATTGGTACATTTTACAAAAAAAATTGGTACATTTCATGTCACATCCCGGCCCAGGCCCACACCACATCCCGGGCTCGACTCCGCCGTAACACGATATTGTCCACTTTGGGCCCCGACCACACCCTCACTGTTTTGTTTATGGGAACTCACACGAGAACTTCCTAGTGGGTCACCCATAATGAGATTGCTCTCGCGCGAACTCTTTACTTTGTAATTCCGAAGAAACCCGAAGTCAGTGAGCTCTCAAAAGGTCTCGTGCTAGGTAAAGATAAGAATATACATATAAGGCTTACAAGATCCACTCCTTTGGGCGATGTGGGATGTTACATTTCACATATAACAAAGTGGTACATTAATAAAGAAGAATGGGTACATTATAAATAAATTAGGATACAAGTAAAAGATTAAAAAATTATGAGTACAAATGAAATTTTAAAAAATATGGGTGCAAAAAGAAATTAATACATGGGTACAAATTAAAACTAGAAAGAAAATACTACAAATTTAAAAAAAGGTTGCAAATTAAAAGTGGGTACAAACTAAAAATATAAATATACAATACAAAGTTTAGTCATAAAACATAAATATACCATATGTAATTTTTCTATCATTGATTAATTATACAATATCACGTGACGGTAAACACATGAGTACAAATACAAATAAAACTTTAAAAAATATGGGCACAAAAAGAAATTAATATATGGATACAAATTAAAACTGAAAAGAAAATTGGTAAAAATAAAAAAAAGGTTTGCAAATTAAAAATGGGTACAAACTATAAAAAAAATTTAGTCATAAATATATACATATTAATTGTAACATTCTTAACATTAAAGGAATATATTTAAAAATAAAAATAAAATATTTTATTATTGAAATAATTAATGATGTTATTAATACCTAAGGATCTTGATTAAAAATTAACAAGGAATAAAATTTTAATCAATGGAGTAACAAAATGAGGGATGTAAACCAAATTTTTTTTTTTTTTCAAAAGTAAATTTTAATACAAACATACCTAATTTACAACCGGAAGTCCAGTTACACGTGAAGCACAACATATGGACCCCATTGAAGGCAGGAAAAATCTTATTTCAAGGGAGGTTCGAAGACCAAAGTATGATGGTACTTCAGGTAAATTAATATAAGTCCTCGCATACCATGTGAAAGAAAATTATTTCTCTTTATCACATAGGTAATGCTAGACAGACTAAATTTTAGATCAAATTTGTAAATTATATGATGTGTCACCAATAAAAAATAAGCATATTAATGAATACTTAAGTGATAATCTAAGCATCAACTACATCGTATGATTTACAAAATTTGATTTAAATAGATAATCTTCAGCATCAGAGGGACATGGAGGGGTGGCCGCCCCTCCCCTCTCTGGACATGAAGCCCAGAAGCGACGATACGTCACTCTGCAAGTCGTGAAGCCTCTTCCTAATCGGCCACAAAATCGAAAAGCATTTTAAATGAACGCCTAGACAGGACCAAACGAAGCTATAAAAATCTGAGCGAGTTTGGACGAGAGCTAATTTGGCACATATCAAGGCGCCGGAATCTAAATTTTTTTTTTTTAAGTCAGCCTCGCGCCACGAAAAAGAAGACAACTCTGGTCCTATCATCATTTTAATGGATTGCACAATTTATTTAAGATAGTCCCACTTTGGCAAAAAAAAAAGTTTACGATGGTCCCACCATCTTTTTTTATTGTTACACGTTTTCATTTAAATGGTCCCCCATCTTCCTTTTACTACATTTTATATCCCTTTGTTTTTCACTCTCTTAAACCCGATATCACTTTTTTTTTTTTTTTTTTTTTTTTAATTGTTTTATTATTCTTCTACATATATAAGGGAAGTATTCCAAAATAATGAAGCATTCAAATACCATAAACTTTCTTTCAAACATTTCAAAAAAAAAAAAATATATATATATATAAAGGGAGCATTCCAAAATAGTGAAGCATTCAAAATACCACAAATTGCCCTTCTAGAATTTTAAAAAGGGTTTTTATCATAAATGGTCCTAAAATTGACCAACAACATCAAGATGGTCCTTGAAATTGAAATCGATCAATGTAGTCCCTGAAAATAGGTGTCGCAAATCAATGTGGTTCTTCCATCACAATTCTGTCAAAAATTCTGTTATGTGTTGATGTTGCACATAAATGGGTCCCACAAATCATTTTTTAATCACAAATGGTCTCTGAAATTGACTCACACCATCAAGATGGTCCCTGAAATTGACCAACACCATCAAAATGGTCCCTAAAATTGAAAATTGATCAATGTAGTTCTTGAAAATATATTTCTCAAATCAATGTGGTCATTCCGTCGTAATTATGTCAAAATTTTTGTTATGTGTTGATGTGGAACATAAATAGGCCCACAAGTCTGACTAAATAAAAAATAAATTAGAAATATGTCTAGTAATTTAATAATTAATTAAAAAAGTTGTCAACTCAGAAACTCGGTCCTACAATCACCTCTTATCCCACCCCATACTTTTCTACCTTCATGTAACGCCCCTGCCCCGAAATATTTGTATATTTCGGAAAAATAATTATGGTAGGCCCAACCTAAAAACATAGCTAATTTATTTTCTTCTCTTGGATCAATTTCCATCTATATACTAATTCTCGAATATTTAAACACATTTATTTTATGGCTGCATCTAACGTCTCGTTAGACTGCCTACGTACCCTCAACAAGGATCAAGCCTTTCGTAGTTCAAAACTTCAAAATTTTAACCAAACCCGAAAATATTCCTTTAATCCAACATATACCAAAAACGTAGTAATATTCAAACCACATCAATTAAATCTCAAAAACATAATTAGAATAACGAAATTTGCATAAAACACACTTGTAGGCTCCCTGGCCGTGCCCCACCGCACCCGCCGCCGCGGGTGGCTGTCGGCCGCTCCGGTTCGCCGAAAAATTCAATTATTTTTAAAAATTCTCAAAATTACAGAAATGAAGATCTCAATGAGTAGATAAACTTTCATACTTGCAACCAAGGCCAATTTGGCCTAGAAAGGCTCTAATTTCGTCAAAACCCGTCGGAACCCTAAGATTTGGGTGTCTTCAATTCGACTCTATAGCAACTCCGACGCCCCAACCAATGAATGAGCTTTGTTCCAGCTGTTAAGGGGAGTCTAATGGTGGTTGTAATTGAACCAAAACATTTCAGATTTTGATGGATTTCGAGCAAGGAAAGTCGCGGCACCGAGTGTTCTTTCTCCAAATTTCAAGACCAAATTTTATGATTTTTGGGATGCAATAGGAAGAGGGAAGATCGTGGAGGGGTTTCCAAAGGGTGGTTTGATGCATTTCACCGGAAAAAGGGGTGAAAATCCACCGGAAAAGTGTATGATGCCGATCGGGTCGGGTCACCATGACCCGGGTCCCAATCCCCCGTGTCTCTCTTCTCTCTTTTCTCCTCCTTTCTCTCTTATCTCATTGGTCACCTCTCATCCCTCTTTTTCTAATTGGCTCCTCTCTCCCTCCTTTCTCTCCTTTATTTTCCATCTACACCGCCCATCATTTCTGTGTTTAAATCTCGGCCACACACGTGGCCTTCCAGATTTTTCTTCAAAAATCTGGAATTATCTTGAACTTAACTATTTTACTAAAATGCCCCTAACTTTAAAGGTTAATAACTTCTTCGTTCTAACTCTGTTTCACGAATAGTTTGCGCCTACGCATTCGTGAGGTCGAGCTCTATTCAAAAATATGATTTTTGACCTCGAAAGGTCTACATATTTTAAATAATTAAGGTCCAAACTTTAAACCTCGTAACTAGTTTAATTTAAAACTAAACTTAGACAAATTATTATAAATTCTTGAAAGATCATATAAAAGCTCAGTAATATGCTCGATTTAATTCTTCATAATCATAAATCGATTTATTTTCAATTTTCTCCACATATTCATATATTTAAAATTTTCAGGGTATTACACTTCATCTATGGTAGCCTTCGTTGTCTCTTCTCTAGAAAAAAAAATAAAATCTTAAGACACTCATTTTCACACCCTTCATCGAATTGGACTAAGATCGAGACTACCTTTGGTGACAACTTGGATTGGTGACAACTTCTGTGACTCTACGATCAATATTTGGGTGATCAACAACCTCACAATCTTAACCTTGGAAAGCTTGTTAGGTGCTTACCCAGTGATCTTGGTGATGCGGAGAATAGCGAGCTCTGCCTTGAGATAATCTCATTGTGCAAAGAAGTTTTTTGACAACTTTTTAAAATTAATTATTGAACCCACATCAACACATGACATAATTTTTTTACAGAATTATAACGAGATGACACATTGATTTGCAACACCTATTTTCAGGGACTACGTTTATTGATTTTCAAGTTTAGGGACCATCTTGATGGTGGGTCAATTTCAAGGACTAACTTGATGGTGTGAGTCAATTTTCGGGACCTTTGTGATAAAAACTCTTATATCTTGTGGGCCCTATTTATGTGTCACGTCAGCACATAACAGAAGTTTTGACGGAATTGTGACGAAATGACCACATTGATTTATGACACTTATTTTCAGGGACTACATTGATTGATTTTCAATTTCAGGAACCATCTTGATGGTGTAGATCAATTTCAAGAACAATTTGTGATATAAATCTTTCAAAAATTACAATTGAGTCAAAATGAGTAAAAGTAATTCACCACATATTGAGCCTCAATATTTTAGCCTCATTACTTAGTTCATTATGTCTATAAGAGGGGAAGGAAACTCTTATTCTATAAAAGGGATCCTTCACCCTCATTTTAAAAGGAGGGCAAACCCTAGCCTCTCTAGCAACAACAATGTAACTCTCATTTCATATAGTGAAACTGGATCTAACGTAACCCCACCTTGAAGTGAACCAAGATATATTGTTGTGTTCTTGTATGTATATGATTTATAGTCGAATTTATGTTGTTCCAAAATCAACTGATTTGGTGCATCAACACTATATAATTATATAACATCAACTAAATATAAATAGTCTGTCACCTACTTGCTCAATCCCTGTTTTCTTCTGTGTCAAAATTGAGGCCTTACTCGTTGCAGATGGTGGTATCTTAAAGGAGATTTCTCGACACTCTTCTGTCCAGCAGATTGACATTTGCGAAATAGACACCTGGTTGTTGTGGGTAAAAAACAATGAAAGAAGATCAATTACAAAAAACTAACAAATATGTGTGAGAAGTAAAAATAAATGAGTGAATAGCACTTTCCATTAAAAAATCTTAGGTGAAAAAGAATTTGCGCACAATTCTCGGGTGTACAAGAAATATTTTCCTAGTTTGCCATTGGATATGAGGACCCTCGTCCTTCACGCCAAATATGGTAATTAGTTTTTTTTTTATATAAATTTTATAAATTAATTTTCACACACGTCAAATTTTTAATTATTTTATCAAATTAACAAATAAAGAGCTAGAATTAAGATGGGTATGGAGGTTTTGTTTTTTTGTTTTTTTTAACAAATGATATTACCTATATGAAGGGGTGAGAGAGTGGACTAAGTCTCACAATTGATTAGTAATAATGTGATTTAAATTTATTTTTTGTGAGAATCTAATATAAGACCTCTTAATTACAAATAAAGATGAATACTGCTAAATTGTAGTACTAAGTGGTAGATGGATATGCAGTTTGGTTAACTGAAAAAGTGTGCAATCAGTTTCCCAAATTTATGTTTGTGGACCATTTTCAAAGCTGGCAATTGTCCTTCACGTTCAATATGTAGGTACTGCAAGTCTGTCCCCGAAGGTACATATGACGCGATAATAGTGGATGCATTTGATACAATAAGTATATACATGCTTCTTCTTGACCCTATTTGTAGCATATTTTTCTGGTTCGAATTTACGGTCTTTCAATTTAAGTCTAGCAAGAAATTAAACATTATTATTATATACGACATGATCGATATAATTTGTTATTTGCATGCATGCATGCATACATACAGAGCAAGGTCATGAGATTTACAAGACTCCGTTCTTTGATTTGGTGGCAAAAGCTCTCCGATCTGGCGGAGTCATGTGTATTCAGGCAGAGAGCATATGATTTGGTTCCTTAGACATTGGGCAACTCATGGCAGAATGTCGCCAGATATTCAAAGGCTCAGTCCATTAAGCATGGACAATTGTTCCTGCATATCCAAGGCATGCATACATACATACATATATCATATGTGGATCATTTTAGTTCCGATCCCTAATCAACTTAATTGTTAAACTGAAACCTTGTTTGTTTAAATATTTTGATCGAGATCCTTAACATCATTTAAAAGATTTAACTCATGCATTTATGCATTTAATTTCTCACAAATTCAAATAATTTTTTTAAATATAATAATTACTTAAAATTAAATATTAAAGTAATATTGTTCTTCACAAAATTATAGCAAATAATGTACCCACATAATTATTAACATATTTTATAAAATAACTGCTGATATAGTTTAAAACATAAAATAAATACATATAATTAGCATGGGTACATTTAGCAAAATTAAAAATAGGTACAAATATATTTAAAAATATGGGTACAAAAAGAAATTAATACATGAATACAAATTAAAACTGAAAAGAAAATTGGTACAAATTAAAAAAAGGTTGCAAAGTAAAATTGGGTACAAAGTAAAAATATAAATATATGATGAAAAATTTAACCATAAATATAAATATATAAAATGTAACATTTCTAAAACTAAATGAATATATTTAGAAATAAAAAAAATATTATATTATTGAAATAATTAATGACATTTATTAAAAACTAAGGATCTTGATTAAAAATTAAAAAGGAATAAGGTTTTAATCAATGGAATAGCAAAAAGGGTTAGTGTTTAATTTCCTATTTGCATCAATCAAAATTTTAAAAAGGCTTTTTAGCCAAAATAGTTTCTAAGATTTGCATAACACATCACTTTGGTTCCTGAGATTGTCCACCATCCATTATTTTGATCCTTCTGTAGTATCCCACATTGGCGGGGTGAGGGTTGGTCCATGGCCTTATATGTACATGCCCCTCTCTTCCTAGCATGACGTGTTTTGGGTAGTGAGGTTCTCTTGCCAAGGAACAAATTCGTGAGGGCGTGGCCCAAAGTGGACAATATCGTGCTACGGTGGAGTCGGGATGTGACAATTTGGTATTAGAGCCAAACTCACCGTTCGTTCGGATGTGTCGACAAAGACGTCGTCTCTCTAAGGGGGTGAATTGTAGTATCCCACATCGGCGGGGTGAGGGTTGGTCCCTGGCCTTATATGTACATGCCCCTTTCTTCCTAGCATGACGCATTTTGGGTAGTGAGGTTCTCTTACCCATGAACAAATTCGTGAGGACGTGGCCCAAAGCGGACAATATCGTGCTACGGCGGAGTCGGGATGGGACACCTTCCGTTAAAAACTACGTTAAGTGTCCCGAAGCTCTTGGCCGGAAGTTTTGGCAATTTTCAAAGCTTCGTAACTCAATCATTTCTTAACCAAATTCGACCCATAATATATCAAAATGAAGATAGGAAAGTGGAGAATAAAATTATACCTATTTGAAAGCCCAATGGTTGCCGAAGATTGCCGGAAAATGGCCTGAAAGGTGACTGGTCCGTGGGAAAACTTGAAAACTCACCGGAAACTGAGTAAACTTTAAACGTTCATAACTTCTTTAATGCTCAACGAAATCGAGTGATTCAAAAACGAAAATCATACTTATCGATGAGACGAAGAGAATGATACCTTTCTTGATGGCTAATTCACCGTGGTTTGGCTGGAAAACAGCTCAAAAGTGGCTATTTCGAGACCAAGACAGCCATTTTCGAGCTATTTTCCGGCCAAACCACGGTGAGTTAGCTGTCAAAAAATGTACCATTCTCTTTGTCTTGTCGAGAAGTATGATTTTCATTTTGAATCACTTGGTTTCGTTGAGTCTTGAAGAAGTTATGAACGTTTAAAGTTTGCCTAGTTTCCAGCGAGTTACCAGTCACCTTTCAAGCTATTTTCCGGCCATCTCCAGTAACCATTGGGCTTCCAAATAGGTATAATCTTGTTCTTCACTTTCCTATCTTCATTTTGATATATTATGGGTCAAATTTGGTTAAGAAACGATTGAGTTACAAAGCTTTGAAAATTGCCCAAACTTCCTGCCAAGAGCTCTGAGACACTTAATGGAGTTTTTAACGAAATGACCAAAATAATGTATGGCGGACAATCCCATGGACCATTTCTATTGATTTTCAATCTCAGGGACCAAAGTGATGTGTTATGCAAATTTCAGGGACCATTTTGGCTAAAAAGCCTTTTAAAATTTTCCAGAAGTAGCTTTGAGTGTTTAATTTCCTATTTGCATCAGTTATAGCAAAAAAGTTTTCAATTTTAAAAAGGATTTTTTTATTTGCACCCCACATAATGTTGAATACACCCCCACATTAAAATTTAAATTAAATGACTTATGTACCTTACTATGCAATGACAATTTCGACCTTATAAGTTAAAAAAAAATCTAAATGCACCCAAAATTACTTTTCACGTATTATTTAGCTTATTCAACTCTCAATACACTCTCACGTCCATTGTAGGACAAAACCCTAACCGATGAAACTACAAACACGTTGATTGAAACACAAGATCGACGTTTCAGAAGCTTGACATGAAGTAAGACCTCATATTTCATTATTTTAGTGATTCCAACAACATCGATATTTATTTAAGCCTACTTTTGCTTCCAAAATAACTATGTTATTAAAGCTGTAAGTGGTAGTTTTCTGTTCCCTTCTCTTGTCGCCATTTTACGATGATCCACCTTCTCGGTGGATTGCCATTACTTGACTTTGAAATGGTGGATCGCCATTACTTGACTTTGAAATGGTCTTCCTTGGCTCTGAAATGGCCATTATTTTAAGACCACAAAAATGAAACATGTCTAAATTTTGGAAACCGCACTTTGTAAATGTATGGAATTGCAATCTTAACTGGGGTAGCAAAACCTTTTGTTGTTGGGAACTTTAACGAAAAGCACCCGACACTGTTCACTTTAACGAAAAACCACATTTTTACACTAAAAAGTCAATTATGGTACTATTCACTTTACCCTTTATTTTGTCCTTATCATTAAAACTCAAAGTTTTCAAGCCCTTTTCATTAGTTTTCCTTTTGTTTTATTGTTGCTTTCCAGTCTAACCACACTTTGCTAGACGAAGTAGCAATTTGCCCTGTCAATGCTCCAGAGTCCAAATAACTCGACTTTCGTTTATGGAACTACTCTTTTCCATGGATTAGTTTCATCCAAGTGAGCTTATCCCCGTGCTTTATTTTTCTTTTCCATTTTTATATGCAGTCAAACAGTGATCGTGTTTTGTAGTCAAAACCCTTGACAGGAGAACCCAGGTTTGCTCCTTAACTTATATCCCTTAGTTGATCGTTTGAGGATCAACTCCTACAGGCCATCTCAGTTGCTCAAAGAGGGTTTTGAGCTTGTCAATAGGTACTAACTACTAACTAATTCATGTTGCAGAATTTAGTTGCATGCTGACTGTTAAAAAATGTATAACTTCTATAATGAGTTCATGTTGATAAATGTTGAGACACTCAGTAAATCAGAGTGTTCCCTGGAGAGGCTAATGCTTGTCTAAGTATTTCGAAATTGTCGTTGGTGTAGGATTGCTTGAAGAATTCAAAGAAAATGTGTATAGCGTACGTAGAAAATGTGGGGTGTATGTAAAAAATGTAAGGTGTATGTTAAGATTGTAAGGTGCGAGGGTATTATGAACAATTATGTGGGGTGTTTTAAGATAATTTTTAATTGAAAAAGTAATTGTGGGATGAATTATGTATGTGAGATGTATTCAACAATATGTAGGGTATTAATATAACAAGCCCCTTTAAAAATTGAATTCAAAAAGTGAAAACTGAGAACACAATGGTTATCAAACGGTTTCTAAAACATCTCCAATGAAAGATGCAAAATACTTTGAAATGAGATTTCATTTTTTGTAGGCCTAAAAGATCTTCAACGAGAGAGATGTAAAATACCTATCGGCTAAATGATGTAAATAAAAATAAAAATATACGTTTTTTTATACATCTTTTAGATGCGGATCTCGTCAATTAAGGAGAGGAAAACAAGTATCACATTACTAGCTAGTTGTACACTTGTAGTTTTAATTTCTAACTACTGTATCAGTCGATAATTAATTTCAGTGTGGTGATTGGCTTCTTGCTTTGCTTAACGGAGGGGCCACTGGTGGATTTCGGAAATCCTGTCCACCCAATAGAGACCCCAACAATAGTTTGTGGTTGCAGAAGAGCCCTTGAAATTTTACAACACAGAGGCACCCGAATCAAATTCTAATTAATTAAATGGAACTTAACCTCTATCCTCTCTTTGTTCTCTCTCAATATCTGCCGACACCAATTGGTCAGGTACTCATGTCTGCATTTTGTTTGCCATCTTTTGTAAATAAGTGATTAATGGGAACGGATCCCCTCCTGAGCAAATTACACGGACCGTTGGATTTTGATCAAACGGTTACAATTATTATAACTTTTAGAATGACCTCATGTTTGTAGCTGTTGGATCACAATTCAACTGCCTGTGTAATTTGCTCAGAAGACTCTGCGTCCTAAGCTGAGGAGGGGATCCGTTCCCGTGATTAATGGGTCTAAAGTCAATGGAGTTGTACACCCAGCAGTTGACACAACACAAGTGAACATTCAAGAAGAAGACGGTGGACAATATCGATCGTTATTAGAATATTTTTTTCCATATATACATACCACCACCACCCCAACAAAATCTATCCAAACACACCAAACCAAACATCACGATTATGTGTATTAATTTTATATAAATGCAAACTATATATATGGTTGTGTTCCATAATTTTCTCGTTGAAATGTCTTGTCAATATCATGCAATTGCTTTGCTTTAAACATGGAAATGACAACTTACCCAATATTGTTTCAGATATACGTACATCGTTGAAAATTTGACCAAGAAAAATATGTACATCGTGGAAAGTTTTCTTAAATCTGCTATTACTATAGATAGAAATTAAAATTGTGTCTATCCAATTTTGGACTAATTAAGTCGTGTATTACTTGCCTGTTTAAAATAAGCCATGTATAAGCTTTGAAAGGTTGTTTGATATTTATAATAGACATAAACCTCATAAAAAACATGATCTTTGTACGTATCAAAATTCCATCAAAAGATTTTTCATGTCTGATAGTTAGAGTTTTTTGCACTGTCCATGGGAGCTATCCCAACATCCGCCAGTAGAATGAAGAGTGTGAGTAAGCTAGTTAAAGAACATCGTCTGTATCCAAAAGAAGTCTTCCCGTTTATTTTGGTTATTCTTCTCCCATTTCTGAGGGAGAAAGGGGGACCTTTGGCGGTTAAAGTGATGGAAGTTTATATTTTGCTTATACCAGTTTCATGCAGTACTACGTGCATATTCATTTTGATAAAGCAGCCCCAAATAAACGAGAGATTTTTCAGTATGATCGGAATACGGGATGGTACATCACGTATCACTATGCAGATAATGGAATATGTGTGTTAAAAAGTAAAATTTCTCACCCCTTATATAAAAACACGTGGTGTACCATTCGTGTTCCGGTCACGTAAAACATTTCTCCAAATAAACGTCCGAAATCAGTTGAACCCAATTAAAAACCAATACCCTCATCACACTAAAGATTAGGTTAAACAAAAATAAGTGACAACTAATGACTGATATAACTGTAATGACACATGACATTATTCTGGTGCAATAGTTTGTTAATATAGTTGTAGTTGTTAGAACGGTATTGTAGTAATTGTCACATGTAATGTTGGCCATATAAGGAATTGACAGCCTTCAGTATAGCAAAAGGTTGTAATACATTCAATTGAAATAAAAATAGCTACTCTCTCTTCTTCTCTGATTTCTTCGCTTTCAAGCTTTATCTTTAACTGTCAATAACAATGTGATGCGTATTTAACGCGTGTCAATTAGGTTGCAATCATACACACAACTTGGCTAGGGCCATGCATTTATCAATCTGTAGGGGCCTGTTTATTGCCCCAGGAAATACTGTAGCGTACAACAAAGGACCTGGTTAGCTAATAGCCACAAAGAGGCATGCTTGTGTGTGTCTGTGTGTCTGTGTGTCTCTGTCTGTGTGTCTGTGTGTGTATATCTGTGTGTATATATAAACACAGAGCCATACTAGGATCATATGTAGCTGGAAACCGATAATCATGGCTGAGAAGAACGGTAGTGTTACTGGTTTTGCAGGTTTTGTTGACGAAGACCTTGTGGAGGATGTTGAAATAATGAGTGCAGCTGCAAATGGTCATCAAAATGGTAATACTGAGATGGGATTGGTCTTTGATAATAATGGAAAGGAGAAGGCAGAGGCCATACCTAGTAGTGTTGCATTTACTAAGGCATTTACTAAGGCAGGATGGTATGCTGATGTTTCCACAGATGGACCTGGTAATTAAGCATTGATCAATCTCCGTTCGAGTTAAATAGTGCTATCCACACACTCATTTTTACTTTTCACACATCCCTTTTAATTTTGACCGTCGGATCGAATAAATTGAAGATCAATGGCCAAAGATTGATAAGAATGTGTGAAAGATAAAAATGTTGTGAATAACACTTTACTAAATATATATGTTTGCATGCGACATTATATGCCAACTAATTGAGATTTGATTTTGGTCATTTTGGTCCACATATATACGGTGCAGGGAAGGCACATTTATATAAGATGGAGAAAACCTTATTTCATGGGAAGTCAGAGTTTCAAGATCTTTTTGTTTTTCAGGTAATTATTTAAAGTTCGTTTGATAATTATTTTATTTTTATTTTTCAAATTTAATTTCACTTTTTTTCAAATGTAAAAATGAAAACTCATTTAGTTTCAATTTTTAAAAAGCGGAAAATCAAAAATTAAAAACTGAAAACCAAAAAATGAAAACTACTTTTTTTGAGTTTTTAAATTTTAGCTTTCATTTTTTAGTTTTTATTTTTTTGGAAAATGAAAGTAATTACCAGTTTTTAAAAAAATAAAAACCCGTTTGGTAACTATTTTTAATTAAAAAAAACTGAAAACTACTTTCTTCAATTTTTAAAATTTGTTTTTGAGTTTTCATTTCTTTTGAAAACTAAAAGTAGATACCAAACGGATTTTCAATTTAAAAAATAAAATAAAAACCCGTTTGGTAACTATTTTCAATTTAAAAAAAATCAAAATGTGAAAACTACTTTCTTGAGTTTTCAAATTTTGCTTTTATTTTTCACTCTTTGCTTTTCAATTTGAAAACTGAAAGTAGTTACCAAACGGGTTTTCACTTTTTTGTTTACAAAAAATGAAAACTGAGAACTATAAACAAAATGGTTATCAAACAGCCTGTTAACTAAAAAAAAAAATTTATGGAGAAGTTTTTAGTTGTACATATGCATTATTAATTTATGTGTTATAATATCATGTTAATATTTCATGGTCTGATTTAGTTCAAAAAATGGATACACATTATTAAAACTACAACATGAGTAAATTAATAATATCACCTCCCTCATGTACAAATGTTTTTTTTCTGTTGTTTCATTAATTTGGTTACAGTCATCAGAGCATGGCAATGTAGCCATCTTGGATGGTTTTCTTCAACTCACAGAGAGGGATGAATTTGCTTACCAGGAAATGCTCTCTCACCTCCCACTTTGCTCTATCCCAAACCCAAGGAAGGTTAACTCATCTCTTCATCTAGTGCTCTCTCTCATAGTCACCCATCATCCTGCAAAACAAGCATACTAAAACTAACCTGTTTGATCATTTTTTATCCAATACTGTTTTGGTTAATTTTTCCTCAGGTCTTGCTTGTTGGAGGCGGAGATGGAGGCATTTTGAGGGAAATATCGCGTCATTCTTCTGTTGAAGAAATCGATATATGCGAAATTGACACAATGGTGATAGATGTGAGCAAGCTTTCTTTAAACTTCTTGTATATATGTTGTACACATCCCTCCTTGGATAAATTTTCGTGGTATTTCAGGTTTATAAGCGTTTTTTTCCGGACATAGCTGTGGGATATAAGGATCCCAGAGTGCAAGTACGCATAGACGATGGTATGGTATAACTTTAGAAGAAGTGAAACTTGCTTTCAATGTGGATGTCATTGTGGCTATATCCCAATCCAATATAGCATTTTTCCTTTTCCACATTGCATTATAATTTGATTCGGTTACTGTGATAGTGATATTCCGTTGCGTAAAAGTCCTCCTTTGCAAGACATTGCTTTTGGCCTACTGATAAGTCTCTTTTACTTCATTTATTTGTGCCTTACTATTTTTTAACAAACATGCAGGAGTTGCATTCATGAAGTCAGTTCCTCAAGGCACATATGATGCAATTATAATTGATGCATTCCAGGGCATGGGTATTTTTTTTTTCTCATTATTAAACTTACATCACGTTCTAAACATCCAACTTCCAGATCCTCATAGCAATATACGTACTGAAATCCCTTACA
Organism: Malus sylvestris; assembly: GCF_916048215.2. Taxonomy (NCBI): domain Eukaryota; kingdom Viridiplantae; phylum Streptophyta; class Magnoliopsida; order Rosales; family Rosaceae; genus Malus; species Malus sylvestris. Next base: position 30,364,360 of record NC_062265.1, read on the forward strand.
GGTGCTACAGCACAAGAACTTTCTGATAAGGACTTCCTGGAATCAGTTGCAAGGGCTCTTCGCCCCGGCGGTGTGCTGTCTACCCCGGCGGACAGCTTCTGGAGCAAAGACTTTGTTAACTTTGCCGATACCGTAGCAAACTGCCACAAAATATTCAAGGGCTCCGTCAACTATGCCTGGACAACAGTTCCTGCATATACAAGGCAAGAGGTCCTTTTGCATTTTATTAACTCTCTTATTAATATTATATTTGGTATTTGCTAATGCAGTACTAAATAGGCTTGTGAATCTCTGCTCTTAGTGGGATCATTGGGTTCATGCTTTGCTCGAAGGAAGGACCAACCGTGGACTTTAAACACCCTATAAATCCATTAAATCAAGAGAACTATGGCGTGGCAAAGGGACCTCCCAAGTTCTACAACTCAGAGGTACTACTTATTTAACTTCTTCTTCTCAGAACGATTAATTTGAGCCTATTCTCTCTGTTTGGATGCTTATTTGGGTTCCGAATGGATTCACTTTCCTCTGGTTTCAATCTTTCAGATCCACACTGCTGCGTTTCGACTGCCATCTTTCGCAGAAAAGGTTATCGGTTTCCAGATGTCATGAACATCTTTATGAAGTTCTTCGTTGCTATGTTTTTTGTACAAATTTTTTTTTTTAGTAACTTAAGGTATTGAGACTTTAAAACTATTAATAATTTAGAGAAGGGGAAAGTTTCGAACCCAAAATGTATGGGTGGAAACTCAACACCTTATCTACTAAGATATTAGACCGCATGTTATGTTCAAGCATATAAGTTCGTTGCTGTGTTGTAAACGAACTGTTTTCTAAGTTGGTTCCATTTGGGACATGATCTCAAAAGGGCAACGTGATGAACTGTTGAAATGGAGTTTCAATTCCCTTCAGTATCATCTTTACTTCTATTTGAGAAATTGGTTGAAGTGAAGATTTTTAGAAAGTGTTGCTTCATTGACACTACACATTTTGTTGACCACACTTTACATAAAAACTAAATTTTAAATAAGGAAAATTAATGAAAATGAATTGACTTTTTAGTGTAAAAATGTGGTTTTTCGTTAAAGTGAACCGTACCGAGAGTTTTTCATTAAAATTTCCTATTAAATAACTTATATTCCCTAATATGAAATAATTTAGACCATTTTGTTGACTACACTTTACATAAAAACTAAAATTTAAATAACTTATATTCCCTAATGTGAAATAATTTAGACCCCTAAAACGTAAAATTCTAAATACATTCCAATTCATTTTTAATTTTGGATCATATGCATCCAAAGAATTTTATTTCTTCAAGTTCTCAAACCACTCCCACCTAGAGATGGCAATTCAACCCGTTAAACCTAATAACCGTCCGAATAGGACGGATTTGAGGATGAAAATTCGGATATTTTCGGATATGAGAAAAAACCATGAATATTATTCGTTACGATTTTGGATATGGTTATAGGGTCCATCCTAGAGTCCGTCCCGGATAATATATAATATAAAATATATGATTTATATGTATATTCACAAGTATTGAAATTATTTGATAAATTGCTTCGTCTATAGTGGCTGTTGTATTTGCTTTTGCCATCCCTTTCCTTTTTTCACCAATTTGCCTTATTTGCTATCATATTTGGCTTATCATGAACACCTCAAGAAAATATTTGTTTTTGTCTTTAATGATTTGGGTAACTCCGCTTGTGTAAGTTTATCTTACATTGCCGATCCTAAGCCCGGATAAATGAGGAGGGGGAGGGCGTCAGGTAGTCGATAGCCGGCACTTCTAGGTTACGTCGAATCCTTATGAAAATGAATCCAGAATAGCCGACCCCACTTAGTGGGAAAAAGCTTTGTTGTTGTTGTTTGTCTTTAATGATTCGGGTGTGGATATTTAATGACAGAATTAGTATTAAATTATAATGTGCAAGTTGAACGAATAATTTTTTCACATTAACGAAGATATATATAACCGTTTACCAATGAAAAATCTGTTCAATGGGTATAATTATAATCCCTGATGGTTAATTTGCAAATATGGATATGGTTCGTTTTCATGATTATAGGAATGGATATGACATTTTCGTTTCCAATCCAAACTGTTGCCATCCTTATTTCCACCTTCCTTTGTTAAACAAAACCCTAACAATTAAACGCACAAACACACCAATGAAAAAAAACAAAACCCTAACAATTAAAAGCACAAACACACCAATGAAAAAAAAAAAAAAAAATCTTATTTTGACAAATTAAACATAAAATCGTCTATTTGGAGGCTACACGTAATGGTTGGGAAACCCTAGACCCCAATTCAGATTTTAGGTACGTTCCTAGTTCTCAACCGATTGGGTATATTTCGGAGGATACCTACCAAAATATTGAATCATTTCATTAGTTATGTAATTTTTCGTTATGACTGGAACACATGTGGTACACCATGTGTTTTTATGTAAGTGGTGAGAAATTTTAATTTTTAAGTTATTAGCTTTTTAACACACATATCCCACCATTTGTATAATGATACGTGATGTACCATCTCGTGTTCCGATCACCCTGAAAAATCTCTCTTAGGTTTGAGCTCGGTAGAGATATGCAGAGAGCGTGAGGTGCGAGGATAGTTAGGTTAAGATGGCTTTATTAAGATACTTTCCTCTGTTTTAGCTCTTGCAGATGCACACCGCTGCGTCGTCTGTCGCGAGGAAGGATTTCGGTTCCAAGATGTGATGAAAACAAACTGTGGTTTCAACTGGTTCTGCTTTGGACATGATCTCAACAGGATCTTTACTACTATTTTAACCAAATATTCAAAAACTGAATCCTCATTCCTTCAACAAACATTCTCAATGCAATAACCTCACAACAAAAGAAGCATATATCAGAATTCGAACTTCATTACGGGGCTTACAAGGTACAAATAGGAGTCCGTAACCTCTTCAAAACCGTATAGGTGTAGAAAATACCTAAAACCGAAGGTACGTGTTACATAGCAAAACCAACCGCCGTGGAAAGACCTGAGAATTTTTCTTCCAAACATAATTTAAGCTCTCGTCGTGACCATATTCGACAACAAAAGTGGGATTTTCTATTTGTAAATGTAACTGGTGTTTATGGTGGGATTTGCTCTGCTTCAAGATCTCTTGGGTGCATGGACAAAATGCACAGAAGGTGAGGGAGAAAGAAATATTTCGCTAGAAACACGAGAACCCCATAATCAGCCTCTTCGCCAACTGCTGGCCGGCGTGGATTTACCCAGAATATTTGGCTTGCACACCATAAGCTGTACAGGAGTGCTACGATAGCAATTAGAATCGCTGATTGTATCGATTGTTTGGTAATAGACCTGTGAGGCCTAACTCTGCAAGCCAAAACAAGTGATCAACATATACGTCAAGGGCCTGTGGCGAGCTAGGGAAAGAGGAACCAAATGTATGTGGAGTGCCTCAAATAAATACCTGTTGATGTATACAAAGCCGCCAATTAAGATGATGCATAAAATGCCAACTACAACAACAGCATCTGGATTAACCGGTGCTCGACCCTCCCACCAACCAGTGCTCAAAATCCATGTATACTCTGATGAATGCCCATTCTCCTGTACATTTGGAAGGACATACAAGATGTAAAACTGTAAACAGACAAAAAAGGAAGTAGAAAACATGAATTTATGCTCCGTGACTGAATTACATGTGGATCGATGAGCCTCAAAGTTCTTGCACATAGGCGCTATTAAACCTTAGACTCCATTGATACATATTCGATGTCAAATTATGACTCTAAATCATATTACAACCTTTTCTCCTATGTCAAATTAAAACGTGAACCCTCCGAAACACAAGTCATTGGTTCTTCTTCATAGAACAAACAATCGATAAAGAATTGAATTAGGATCTTCGAGCAGAAGAGCTGATCGACGTCTCAATATTACCTCGAACAAGTGATCAAGGAAGAAGTGTGAAAAAGAACCAGCTGACACCAGCAAGAAGCATTGCTTCTTAGTAAGGGGCACCTGTAACATAAAAACACAAGAAATGACAGACGTATTCACTACTTGTGTTGTAATTAATGATCAAAACAAAGATTCTGGTTCTGCAATTTTCCAACAAAATCTTACAATTAAGAGCAACCTTAAATAATGCAACATTAAACAACCCAAACAAATCTCACTTAATAAATACAACCTCATTCCCATTTCCCAGTATCAAGCATATGATTCACATGAGGCTAATGTTCATTAATTTGATCAAGTAAATCACACAATTCAGATCATATGCAGAAATCCTACTTTGATTTTCTCCTAAGATCTGCACAGCCAAAAATAGAAACCCCAAATCTTAAGACTGACAACTAAAGTCCGAAAATAGAAACCCCAAATCTTAAAACTGACAACTAAAGTCCGAAAATAGAAACCCAAGAGATCCAAGATTCAAAATTTGTTTCCATTTTCTCACAGTTCCCCAGCTCCAACAACCAAAAATAGAAACCCCAAATCTGAAAAACGACAACTCACCCCAGAAAACGAATCAAGCACCCGCCTTTGAAGCAAAACTCCAGAAACCCAGGAGTAGAGAAAACAGAGAGGAAGACCCAGGAGGAGGAAATAGAAGATGGGATCGTGGACGAAGTCGGCGAGCTCGGAGCCGAAGCCGAAGCCGAAGACGGAGTCGAGCCACTCGGAGAAGGAGCCGATGTCGGGGCCGAAGAAGGCGTTGACCGTGTAGAAGAGGGTGTGGTGGGGGCTGAACCTGCCGCCGCTGAGGGTGGTCAGAGCCAGGCCCGAACCCATGGCGTACATGAGGTGCGGACCAGGGCCCGGCATGGCTGCACCTGCTCCCACCTGGGTTTTGGCCCGGGGGTGGGGGTGGTCAGATTTAAGAGCTTGAGTTTTTGTTGTTTGTTACAAATTAGGATCTGCCATTGTATGATGTCAGCTGGAAAGCTTGACGGGCAATTACAGTTTGAGTGTCGAGTTTCATTAAATTCAAGCGCTGATTAAGTAATGAGAGACAGTTAATCTCGTTAGGATTATGTTGGAATATGTGTTTTTGGGCTTATGTCATGTGCTTTTGTTATCTTGGGCTTTTGGCCATCTTTTGATTATTTGGTTTAGATTGTACTCTACTAAGCTATAGAAATTTTGTAAATGAAACTGGTCAATTTCTTAATATTAATTTGAAGATTACTTTTACAAAAAACAAAATTCTAACCAGATATCGTTTAATCATCTAAATGTATCAGATAAATAGACAGTTTATCATAACAAATGTATCAGTGCTCTTGAATTAATCTGGAATAAATTAAACGTGGAACGAATTCTTGGTGGGTGCTTATCAACCTAACGACATGAATGGAAGGGTCATGTGGTCTAAACATTCTTGGATAGGTTTTGAATAATTTCACACGTCTTCTTCTATATCGGGCAGGGTCTAAGAACAAGGCCTAAGGGACGAGGCCTATCCAGCTCATGGGCCGGTTCAGGCCCTCCCTATTTCAAATGGCGCCGGATAAGCCCGGTCTTAAGACTTGGCCGGGCCAGCCACAACTCGAAAAATAAGGTTGGGCTCAGACCGGCCCATCGGGCCTCGTCCCTTTTTACAGGCCTATACGTTACTAAGCATTTGAGGTAATCTTTCGGAAATGCCCTTAAAGTTGGGTTTCTATGCAGGTCAGAAGCTGTGGGCTCATCTAGCCCAATTCTTTGACTTTATCCAGATCAAGCCCAATACCTAAGCCGAAAAAAGGTCCAAGCAATTTTCTCCAGAATGTTGGTCTCCACTCTCTTAATCTTTAACAATACTTAATACTTAACATGTTTAAAATGTCGATATGGTTGTCATTTCACACTACAATCTAGTGATATTCCTCTTCACTTGTAAATCAGAAGTCTTAGATTTGCCAAAGACGAACTTGAATCACATTATTGCTAACTCATTATAAAATTAAGTCAACTCTCTCTTTAATGTAGATAATATCAAGGAATATATCGATATCAACAGTTAGACGATAATTACGTTGAATACATGTAACCAGTTCTAAAATTAAAAGTCAATCTAATAATTCAACCCATTAAATTTGTTAAAAAAAAAATCAACGGATAAGTTCTAAGACGCAATATCTTCTTCTTTGATCTCGTTTGATTTTTCCAATTTCTCACCAACTTGCTTATACTTGGTAGGAAAAATCCCCGACCTCAAATGACGTCATCACTTCTCATTTAGCCAGAGTTGGGCGACGTCAGCTGGAAGGAAAGAACGGATAAGAACCGAATGGTGCCATCGGACACGGGTAATTGGTGGGACCCGCCGGCTTGTCAACTTTTTGGTCTTTTTAACGGATAAGGACTCTCTCTCTCTCTCTCTCTCTCTCTCTCTCTCTCTCCAGTCTGTGTGTGCATGCAATTGCGAATTTCGAATCGGCGACTCTTCTCCCCACGCATTCGCCTCCTCCGCCCGCGACACGGCACGAGACTAATCAAATACATGTGGCTGGCCCACCACAGACCATCGGATAACGTCGGCCCCACCTTTTCCCATGTCTTAAATGCAACAATATTATTTTATTTTTCTATTTTTCTATTTTTATATTTTCGCCTTTTCCCTTTTTTTAATTCTCCGCCGGGAAATGGTATAATTGTTTACAGAAGTAAAGGTGCGTTGTTCTTTTATTTCATGTAATTCCCTTCCTAATCCGAATATTCCGATTGTCGACCATGGTGATGGCCACGTGGAGGGGTCGGATATACTCCCCAAATTTTTAATTCTCTCTTTATATAATTATGATACGACATGAGGTAACAATATATTTTTATCACATCAAAATAAAGTGATAGATTCAAAAAGTCATGGAAATTAATAAAGCAAGTATTTGCCGTGTTTTTAAGTAAAAAACTGGTGACGTGGTGTTGTGAGAGTAAACCGTTGTTTCAACAAAAAATAGCGTCCAAGTGTTTTGGTAAACTTTTACGTAAAGTTGCTGTTAATTTGTTAAATGACTAACAAATAATATGATATTTAATGTGATATAATAATTGTCAAAGAGAATAATACAGGGCAAAGATCAAAATTTTGTGAAACATGCAAGGATATACTTGTCATTTGAAAATCTCATTAAATGGGCACTGTTCATTGTGCTTTTAAAAGAAAACACTTTTTTAAAAGCATATAAACTCTGCTTCTGCTTTTCTATGTTTTTCTACTTTTATTTACAACATTTAAAAAAAAAACATTTTTTTGTTTTACTAAACACATTGAAATGTTTGAAATTTTTAAAAGTACCACAGTACATAACCAGTTGTAAATCTAATGGGAGCACGTTATCTTGCCGCACAAAGGAAAATAAAGACGTTTACAGATGTGAAGGACCTTACACTACCGAATGGGAAAGCATTACATCCAGCTGGCAGGGTACAAATATTCACAACCATATATCCACACGATTTAATTCCAAAAATGTAGCACATACGGAGATTTGTAAGAGGTGGTGGGGTCCTCCCCCCCCCACATGCCAGAAGAAAAATAAAATCTTAGTACCATCATAACGTGGGCCCCGAGGAGGACCGACCAACCACGAGGAAACAAGTGTGATCACGTGGATAAATGTCCATTGTCAAAGGGAAGCCGGAGGGAATTGGTCACCGAGTGTGAAAGGCGCTTACGAGGATTGGAACAAGTTGGCATGCGGGACTGGATTGGAAGAAAAGAAAATGCTGCCGTGCTGGAAAAGAAGAAGGGTTGGGAAATGGGAATTAGGGATGGGATATGATAACTTGGAATGGAAGAGGGTCTTGAGCTCAAGATGGGGATTCTCCTAATCAGCCTATCTGAATCGTTCAAATTTAATATAACGGTTGTAATTATTATAATTTAGAAGACCTTCTATTTAGAATCATTAGATTAAATTTAAACGGTCTAAATAAGCTTGTCAGGATGATCTCTATCCTGAGCTCAGGAGAGGATCTCCTTCCGGATAACATAGGATGAGGAGGTTAATCGTCATAGGCTGTGACGAGGGCGGGGAGAGGCGGGGAGAGAGAGAGATCCTTGTCTCCTAGATTTTATCGGCTTTGAATTTCGTGACACCAGGAGGGACTTATGCTTGCTCATCATTACATCTATATGCCAAGTTGCCTTCTCCTTAACGTTAGGTGTTTATAATTAGATTGAATTAGATAAATACAACCTATTATAATAAGTTTTAGAACTATTACAGGATGGTTCAATAGTTGAAGATAAATTTCAGACTCGTATTTCACATAATACATCTTGAGTTTGATTCTTGGCGTTGGTGAATCACATCATGGTGGTCAGATGAAGGCTAAAATGATTTTGTGAGTCATTCTGATCCCAAGAAAGGTGGATTGCAATGGCAAAATCACCTGCTGATCCCCTTTTAAAAAAAAATTATAAGTTTTAGTAGTGAGTAATTATTTTTTACATCCAACATAGACAAAGTTTTTTCTTTTCTTCTTTGAAACATACGAAATATAATGAGTTATTCAATCCAATCTTATATACAATGAATTTTGATGCAAACTTTTGTGTATCTAAGTTGGTTATGCTTTCTGGTCATCAATTTCACTCAAGTTCGAATCGTCATTTCAATGGCTTCTATTAAACTAGAATGTTGCTTGAATCAAAATAGAAAACATAAAGTTTCATCGTAAACGTAGTTGATTATCATGTTTGATCCGAGATTAAACTTACTAACAAATAAGCAATCACGCAAGAAAATACTGAAGAAAAATAATTGCAACTCAAATGGTTATTAGCGTTTATCATGCCGTTGAGTTCTTGTATTCATTTGAGGAGGCCAAACCTACTTAGACTTTGTCTACCACCAAATTGGAAACATATGCATATGATGTTCAATTAATCTAAAGTCAAGTTTGCCTCCTTTGGTCTCTTGTTAAGCCAGACAGATAATTGACTAATTAAGGTTCGTTTGCTTTGCCTCTATAGTCTTCATCAATTAGGTATCCGTTTATTGCATTTGTTTGAAATTTATGCCAACTTGTCGTCATGTGGCCAAAAATCTATTTTATAAGATATTGGAGTTTACATGAAACTATGAAAGATCACTTTCAAGAGATTTTTCAGTATGTCGAGAACACGATTTGGTATACCAAGTGCAATAATACACATTGTTGGAATCTTGAAAAAAAAATGTTTCCAACCAATATACTATGACAATTGTTGTACTCGGGCGTGTTCATGGCAGCCTGAAATTTTTTTCCACATTTACCTTTGAAAAGTTGGTGAAATAGTCGCATGTTTTGTAACTATTTCATCTTTCTCTAGAAGTCGATTTTTCAATTTTAGTTTCTAATAATTCTAGAGACACCAATTCATGTATTTTTTAAATCTCAACTAATCTAAATGTTTAAGGTTGATATTCCTCATTTCATTTTAATGAATATCGTACATTTTTCTCAAAAATTCCCCCAATTTAGCTAATATTGTCATTTTGTGTGACCTTATTGCAGTTTCATGCATCAATTTGCTTGATATTTTTTAATACAATATAATAAAACAAGCCGTAAAATTAAACTAAGTCACACAATAAGTAAAAAATAATTAACTGTTAAACCCATCATTACAAGAGTCGAATAAAATAAATCTTTCACTTACGAGCGAGCGATAAACCGTGAGTTAATTGACAAAAATTATTATTCAACTTTGAATGCAACCTTTATTAACTGACTCAAAGTTGAAAAATTCAAGGGGCTTTTAGATTTTAGGACCTAAATAAGATTACTTTTAGATTATAACCTGCATGGTTTTCTCTATCCAATTTAAATCCCTATTTTAAAATCTTAATGCCATGTCATATTTAATTGCCTTTATCACGTATACTATTTACAAACTTGCCATCCACATATTCAATTAATAATTAAGGCTAAAAATTGGAAATTGACTTTCACACTCAAATCTCCCATTTATACACTTAAATCAAAATTCTAAAATTTTAAAATTTTTGGAAAGTACTAATAGGTGCAAGAAAATAAATGAAATTTTTTATATTGATTAATTGTGAACATAACAGTGAAAGATATGACAAAAATACATTAAAAAAGAAAAGCAAAACATCATCACTAACACAATTCCCATCTCCATAAGAAAAAAGAAGAACACCCATAAAAAATTTAAGTACATTAACAAAGTGCTATACATGGGTACGGAAGTATAAGTGCAAAGGCATAGGTACGGAAGTATAAGTGCATAGGCGTAGGTACGGAAGTATAAGCGTATAAGTGCATAGGCATAGGTACGGAAGTATAAGTGCATAGGCATAGGTACGGAAGTATAAGTGCATAGGCATAGGTACAGAATATAAGGGCATAAACATAGGTACGGAAGTATAAATGCATAGACATAGGTACGGAAGTATAAGGGCATAAACATAGGTACGTAATTTCGGTATGCAAACTTTACTCCATGTATCTTCATATCAGTACACAAATCATAGATTTAAAAATACGTACTTGTCAATCTCCATAGACAAAAAATTATCATACACGAATAAACACAATTCATAAGTAAAAAATAGATTTGCTAGCCTTAGCTTTTCCATAATGCAAGAAACATACGAATCATGAGAATATACAATTGAGAGAGATAAGAGATAATATAAAGGAGAAGTGTGTATGTGAGTTGGACATGTTCCTCTTCATAAATAAGACCTGATTGTGCAACCCGTATAGACATTTAGTAAAAATATTTGTTTTTATTGATTTCAAAATAAACATGAAAGCTCAAAGGCCTAATAGTCAATATTTATTAGCTAAATCATAGGAAAAGGGCGATTTAGGAACAAACAAAAATAATTCTTTTAATTAATTGACTATTTAACTCCTATATGGAAAGTTGCTGAGTTGAATATAAAGTCAAAGGATCAAAATTAAATATTAGATCTTACACTTGGTTTTTTTTAAAATTGAATTTTGTGAAAGGATGTTAATCTAGTTTTCTAAAAATTCAAATCATAAATATGAAACCAAAAAATGATTTAAACCACAAGGGACCAACCTTTTAATTTGGCATGAGTTTTTTGGGCGGTGTCACGAGTTTTGATTTCTAGAAATCGCTGCCGTTGACCAAACGGAATCGTTTGCATGAAGGGTTCAACAAATGACGCACCGACCTCCACGCGCGTGAAGATTTGCCACGGCTTTCACTTAGGCGGTAAGTGAAAAGGGTAAAAACATAACGGATCGAAATGTGAAAAAGTTAATAAGCCAAACAAAACTATCTTTATCCAAATGGGCGACACCGTGACAGAAGGGAAGTTTCGTGGTCGAGCAGCCGCGTTTACTGCCCATCTCCCCATAAGTAATTTGGTAAATGTATTTTTTTATATAATGATATTGTTGAAGAATAGGGTCTCGTACGGTCATACATATGACATATACTATTAATATATTGGAGTTTTCACATTTGATATTACCGATATCTTTTGTGATATAATAATTTAACATCTAGAAATAGGTGGTTAAGTTGACATTATTGGTGATATGGCGGAGGACTTGCTTGGGCTTATAAATTTTATCATGGTATGATATCAGAGCAAACTATTTTTTCAACATGTTCTCAACCTGGTTTACTTAACTCGAATTTACCAACTTAAGTTGGGCTTTCAAAAAGTTGCACTGGCTCCGGCTTAAAGATGTTAAATGACTAGGCCCTTGAAAAGTTGTGTTGGTTCTAGTCCTGAATGATGATCAGGCTCTCGAAAGTTGCATTGGCACCAATTCAATTACTTCACATGTTCCTGATGTTGGAATTGATTTACCTTGTGATCTTGTGTGGTTCACTCATGAGGAGACGTGTTGGAGAATAAGATCTCACATTGGTTATCTGAAAAAATAATATACAATTAATAGACTAGAATTTTCACCTCTAATATCATCGACATCATTTGTGATCAAGCTCAACACCTAGTTATAGGTGATTAAGTTAGGACAATATTAGTATTAATAATGGTGAACAAACATAGACGTATAAAATTTACCAAATATAATTATATTAACAAAATAATAAATTGATATACCGTTATACCGTGATATTCACTACGACCTTTCATTCTACATTTGGGTCGCAGTTCATTTCAATTCTTTACCATTTTACCCAATTGCTATACTTTCATATTAAGTTATTAACTATTGCATCACGACCAAAAGAACAGTGTTAGCAGTGGCATACGCATGCATTGCGATGGATAGACGTTTAAGTGTGCGTTGTGTTTATTTGGCACTGGTGTAAGTTAGTAATGCAAATGTAGTAGATACGACTATTTGGCACATGAATAAGCAATTGTTGCTCAAGAATTCTTTGCCACAAGATAAATAAGATGCTTTGCAATCGTTCCTTGAAAAAAGAGAGAAAAAATTCATGTGAAAACACAGAGAAATTTTTAATTGTGACGGAAACACGGATGATACACCACGTGTTTCTATGTAAGTGGTGAACTTTTTTAATTTTTAATTTTTAAGTTATTAACTTTTTAACACACATATCCCACCATTTATATGGAGACACGTGGTGTACCACCTAGTGTGACAGTCACACTGAAAAATCTCTCAAAAACACATAATACACTTGCTTCTCAAGGTAATGGGATAATACTTTTTTTTTTTAATTTAAAAAGGGGGATAACTGGTGGCAAGCTATGGCTATCCATCCTTTTTGGGGGTAATAAGATAATACTTTTATGAGCCTTAGTTCATATATTTTTTATCTTTCATCTCACATGTATCTTTGTAAAGCGTTGTAAGGCCATCTCTAACTGAATGAGGGCCAAATGGCCATATTTAGCCCTATAGTTCTGCAAGAAATTATATTTTAGTGAACAATGTCAGACCATATTTTATACTATCTCCAACTGAGATGGCCAAACGACCATAGGCCAAACATAACCCTTTCACAAAAAACCCATCTCCAACCGAGGGGGCCAATGGGCCATAGGTCAAACATAATTAATATATATTTTATTATTTTAATTGAATTAATATGATGAATTAAATTAAACTACCATATTAAAATAAGGTTTTCGGACATATTTTGAGTATCACTTGTCGCAAAATGAAATAGGATTTCTTATCTTTATATAATCTCAATAATTTTTCTCAGATAGGCCATTTGGAAATTTTTGAAAAAATTAAAAGAAAGATTATTGGAAGAGGTAAGAGAATAGAATGTGAAGAATTGAAATAAAATGAGGTAAGATAGTATGGAGTGGTGAAAATTATGTGAGAAATGATGTAGGAATGACTTATGTATTTATAGGAAATGGTGTAGGAATGTCTTAGGTATTCGTCCAAAAAATAAAATCAAATTCCAACTGCTACCTGACGTTATACTGACGTCAAGTTACCGTTGGAGTGCAGTGGGCTAGGCTCATCAGGCTGGCTGGCTGGCTTGAAATGGCCAACCCGTTGGCCCACAAACCCTTTAGTCTAGCCCTCGGTTAGAGACGAATTTTTTGTCATTTCAAGCTATTTTTAGTCATATGATCATTTGGCCAGATCGGTTGGAGATGACCTAAGTACACATGTAGATAATATTTAGATACTTAAGAAATTTTTAAAATTTTACTTTTATTCAATCGAAGCAATCATATTGGTGGGAGAATTGAATTTGGGATTACAGGTTAAAAGTTATTGGCAGATTTAGACAATGAGAACAATTTGCCACGAAAAGAATAAATCATATAACTACAAATAGGAGATATTCAATACCACAAAGATATCATGGCCGATCTTGGGTTTTTTAGTGCCCACAACGAATGCTCAAAATGTGTTTTTTGACAATGACAATACACGAAGATATATTAGAAAAATATTTAAAAAGAGCTTGAACTCATTCGAAACTACGCCCTCACATTATATTATATTACTTGAAGAAAAGAACATACAATATATACTGGGATATGCTATCTATACACTTTATTTTACTTCTCACATACTCTTTGATAATTTCTGTCTGTTGATTTTCTTTAATTTATCTGATCCAACGGCGGAAAATTAAAAAGGTATGTGAGAAGTAAAATGGGGTGTATGGATATCACATCCCTATATACTTCTTGAAGAAAAAACATACTTGGCGGAAAATGATAATCTCTGGATCCACTTGGGGGGATTCTAGGGATTCTCATATACTAGCCGTTCATCGTATATTATGCCGTCAGTTTTCGTCAAGTATTATTTGTGTTTAATTTTAAATAAAAAATTAAATAATTTTTGACCGTACGATACACGATGAATGGTTAAAATACAAAAATTCTTAAAATTCCCACAATTTGAATCGGATGGGATCCAAATCCTGCCTGGGTGGACGACTGGAGTGGACGGATGGGACGTCGAAATCATGCCGTGCAGCTTGGGAAATTGCTTCGAAATTCAGGTTTATAGGTATAACAGTATACTTCTAAAAGAACAGATTAATGATCCCTTTAATTAATTAATTAATTAAAGTCTTAAGGCTTGGTTTTTGGAGCTGATTTATGGTTCCTTTAAATCTTTAATTAATTAATTAAAATGACGAACAGAAGCCAGAAGGCCATAGCACTCAAATTTTTTTATTTTACATTCTTCATAGGTGTATTTTTTTTAATTATAAAAAGTTTAGTGTGAAAAATAAGATTTTTAGAGTGTCAATAACAATTTTCATATTTATATATGTGGAAAAATTTTTTGGTGCCCTTTTTATTTTGAGCCATGGATTCGACTCTGTTAGTGGGTAATGCTAGAGAGATTAAATTTGAAAAACTGAATGACATGAAAGTTGACTTAAACGTTGATAAACATGGTCATTCTTATTAGTAACACATCATTTAGTTCCCAAATTTGATTTACAAATAGAATCTCTCTAAGCCTGCCCTGCAAAACATAACCACATCATATTATTGATAGCTTTTTTAAACTAAAAAGTAAAAAAGTGTTTTAATGCTTTAGATAGGTAGAGAGGTACTTTAAGATTTTCACCAACAATGGAATTTTTTTGTTATGCAAGCAACTCCAAAGGGTTGCAATCCTCTAGCCTCGTCGTGGTCTTTGAAGCTAAGAGATTTCTTGTTGGGTTATATAATAATGATACATGAATGTGACTAATTAAAAGGTCACTTAGTTGATTAAATATAGTGGTCACAATAGTGGTACTTCTCCGCACACGTTTCCAATTGTCCAATTAAAAGAAAATTGACCCCAAACACTAGTTTTTGTGGGCCTATTTTATGTTTATCCGCATGCAAGGATTATTTTATCCCAACCCATCTTTTATTTGTTTTTTTAAGGTACCAAGGGATGGTCAAACTTTTATTTAAACACAAAACAACAACACAAGGTTGGTAAATGCAAACAGCACTTTTGGGGAAGGATAACATTGAAATTATAATTTCATTTAATTATTTGGGTTTGCCTTTTTGGTACCTAAATAATTAGGTTTTTGATTTTTTATCCACTATAGCCATTGTATTACTTTGTAGGCCAAGCTAGTTTATCTAGGTGACGAGTCACGTCTCTGGATCTCGCAATCTGGAATTGAGGGACTGAGTAATTTTGACCACTCATTTCAAATGTTATAGCCTCTACTTCATCCCGATGGCCCAATTCACAAAAACTAAGGGTCCAAATCTCTCTTTCTTTTGAATTATATGGATTACGCGGTCTGTCGATTTGGGACTGCAAGATCCGAAAAGGTTTTGAATCCTTAAAAAAGAGATATATATGTAGAGCTACTCATGTGAACGTTATATTTACAGAAATAGTTGGCAAACTAATTTGTGAATATACTTTTTGTATTCTTGTGTTAAGAGGTTTAGTGGTAGGTTTGGTTATGGTTCACTAGCCTTTGGATGTATATGATGCCAACACACTCTCGCACACACATATATGGATTGTGAATTAGAATTTCCTCACATATGCACACAAATGAAGAGATTGAAAATATTTTATCAATGTTGATACAAAACAATATTTAATTATCAGATAATTTCACGTCTTACCCAAACGGAACCTATTTAATTTATATAAAAGGAATGCTAGGTGGACTAGTTTTTCAAACTAAATTTGCAAATCATGTAATGTGTCACCAATATAAATAAGCACGTTAATCAACACTTAATTAATAATCTAATCATCAACAAACACGTTATATAATTTATAAAATTTAGTCCTGAAAATTGATCTACCTAGTATTACCCGACAGATACATCATTGACATGTCAAACTAATTGAGGGTGGAATGTGAATATGATTATCATACCAAACTTTCTGGCATTAATTGGAGTTTAGTTGAAGTTAGGCGCAAGACATACGGATATGGTTCCATTATAGATAACGAATTGGAATCTGTCATACACAAACATTAAAAGAATTTTCTTCACGCTGATTTGAAACTACACGGTTTATAGTTTAATTGGCTAATTTCGAGATGAATTTTCACACCCTTATTATTGCTTGTATTTAGAAAAATGTACAATGATCAAGAATTTAAATTAACAATTAACTAACGTATCATGTTAAACTAACTCGGCGAACAAAAACTAGAAATACATCACATAAAATTGGAGCAAGGAAGAGATTTTTCAGTGTGATCGGTACATGGGATGGTACATCACGTGCCACTATACAAATGGTGGAATATATGTGCTAAAATGTTAATAACTTAAAAAATAAAATTTCTCACAACTTCTATTAAAATACATGGTGTATCACTTGTGTTCCCGTTACAATAAAAAATTTCTCGGAGTAAGGGGTAGATATGAAATAAAGATGGAAAGGAGGTGACATTAGTGAAAGAAGAAAGGCACAGCACAGGACTATAACGTAAAACCAACCAGGAGTTTGCAACCCAACCATAACCATAGTCTCTCTCTCTCTAGCTCTCTATCTCTCTATCTCTATCTTGTTTATCTTGTTTCTCTCTCTAAATCTCTCCATATATATCTTCTTTTTTGACTTTCTACGCCTATTAATCTGCCTCTCGAGGCTCCACGAGCTTCCTTTGTTGAACGAAACAATTTAAGCACTTAAAAAACAACCCCAAAACGGAGCTCCATCCAAATCTTTCCGATAAATATTTCTTTTTCTTAAATTATTAGTCAGTTTCGAAACCATTAAAAACTCTCACAAATCTCACCGGTTTCCAACCTAACATACACCTCCTCCTCCTGGTCTCTTTCCCATATAAAAAAAATATCAAACACGGTCTCTTTATCCATTTCTCTCTCTCTCTCTCTCCCTCTGCAAACAGCTCCGAGTTGTACAGTGAGTTTTCTTTTTTCTGGGTTGCTGATAATTTAAGGGAAATCAATACTTGTGCTTTTTTGGGTTGTTGGGAGTTGGCTTTATGATTCAGTTTCTATGAAATGACACAGCTGTTTTCTTCTATTTTCTCAGCAACCAAACAGAAAACAGTTGTTGGGATTTGTCTTCAATCTCTAAATGCGTAAGTTGTTTTCGCAGGATATTTTCTCTTCACATAGCTTTTTGGTTGGATCAATCCGACTTCATTTCAGGTTAATCTCTTTACTTCCAATCACCCCAGTTATGTTTGTTCGCATAGAAAATTTATATTTTAATCGAGAAAGATAAAATCTTTTGCTCAAAGGGTGTGTTTTGCATCGAGTTAAATACTAAATAGATAAAAGTTTGAATCTTTAAGGTAAAATATATCATGGTAATTATTAAATCGAAAAAAGTTTTGAGTTTTAAGGTAGAATATTATCAAAATATACTTTTGTGAATTAAATCTGCTGAGAAAAATGGAGCGAAAGTTGCAAAAGCTGCAGTGATAAGTAATGGTTTTTGGATTTTAATTTGTACTTGTTTTAGTTTGTTACGTGAGAATATGAATAATGATCGGAGATAAGGACGAATCCTTTGAATAATAGCCGAACCAGATATGTATTTGCATTTATTGGAAATTATTCCTTGCGTCTGTTATGTTTGAACAGATAAGCTTGATGCAAATGAGGATATATATGTGTATATATATGTGTGTGTGAAGTTCATGTTTTATGGATAAAATTTAAACTGCAACTTTTTTTTTTTTATTTCGGAAATAATTCGATTTCGCTGCTCTGAGAAGTTGATTTGAAGATCATTTTTGTTAATTGAAGATTTTAGAAATGGCTTAGGATGTGAAAAACACCATTGATGCAGAATCTGCTTGTAAGTTTATAAACGAGGTATTTATATGCATACATTTTAGTATATTGCTTCCATTTAGTATTTTTGTATTATATTTTTTTATATTATTTTTTATGGTTTTCTGTATATGGGTTTGGATGATGATCTCCTCTTGTTATTGGGTATGCTCTGATTTCTTCAATTTAGTTGGAATAGATAGCCAAATCGGTTCGTCAGATTTAACTTTCTAAAATGTGCAGTAGTTGAAAAGTATTGCAGAACTTCGAGCAAGTTCATACTTTTTTGTGAAATTAGATGCAAATGGTTTTACAAATCGCTCTGTAATAATGGTGTTTTCATTAGAAATCTGCTCAATCTGCTCAATCTGCTATGCTTTGTGATCTTCTTTGTCTAGAGATAGGGATCGGATGCTGCACCCATTACTAATAATGTTCTGTCCCATGATAATTAATTGAATATTAGTCTTTTCCTGCATTTCTTATAGGTTCTTACTTTGCACAAAATTCTTGATTGTAGATTATATAGAAATCCAAGTCATTAAACTGGCGTAACAGCGCACAACCGCAATAATGTTCTCAAGATCGTGCATTAGTTTGTTGGAGTTGTCATCCGGGGACGTGTTGAATTTCCCTCAGACTCCTAGAAACCTCCCAAGGGTGATGACTGTTGAAGGAGTTATTCCTGATGTAAAAAGTAGTGACGGTGTTGATGAAGATATAAGTGTTCCTCCTTCGGAAATATGTGAGAAGAAGATCATTGTGGCGCATTTTCTCCCTCTACATGCTCAGAAGGATGCAAAATCTGGGAAATGGAACTTCAGTTTGGATGAGGATCCAGTTTTGTTGCAACTCAAAGATGGTTTTCCATCTGGTACTGTGGTTATATATGTCGGTTCTCTGAAGGTTGACATAGATGCAAGTGAGCAAGAAGAAGTTTCGCAGAAACTGCTGGAGGAGTTTAATTGTGTGCCGACATTCCTTCCTTCCGAGCTGCATAAGAATTATTATCATGGGTTCTGTAAGCAATATTTGTGGCCTCTCTTTCACTACATGCTGCCAATGTGTCCGGACCATAGTAATCGCTTTGAGCGGCATCTTTGGCAGGCATATGTTTCTGCAAACAAGATGTATGCCGATAAAGTTATGGAGGTGATCAATCCTGAAAATGATATTGTATGGGTTCACGACTATCACCTTATGCTTCTTCCAACATTTTTGAGAAGGCGTTTTACACGAGTTAAGCTTGGCTTTTTCCTCCACTCCCCTTTCCCCTCGTCAGAAATCTACAGGACCCTTCCTGTCCGAGATGAAATTCTGAGAGCACTGCTAAATGTAGATCTGATTGGATTCCACACGTTTGATTATGCTCGTCACTTCCTTTCTTGCTGTAGTAGAATGCTTGGTCTTGAATATGAATCTAAGCGGGGCTACATAGGACTTGAATATTTTGGCCGCACAGTGTACATTAAGATTCTGCCGGTGGGGATACACATGGGCCAACTTGAATCTGCGTTAAATCATCCCTCTTGTTCCATGAAGGCCAAAGAGATTCAAGAGCAGTTCAAGGGGAAGAAAATCATTGTTGGTGCCGATGACATGGACATATTTAAAGGCATCAGTCTAAAGTTGATGGCCATGGAACAGCTTTTGATGCAGCACCCGGAGATGCGGGGGAAGGTAGTCCTGGTTCAAATTTTAAATCCTGCAAGAAGCACAGGGAAAGATGTTCAGGAAGCAAAAAGGGAAACATATTCAGTGACCAGAAGGATAAACCGAGTCTTTGGATTCCCAGGCTACGAACCAGTTGTTTTGATTGACCGTAGCGTTCCTTTTTATGAGAAGGCTGCCTATTATTCTTTGGCAGAATGTTGCATCATTAATGCTGTGAGGGATGGAATGAACCTGGTCCCCTACAAGTACATCATTTGCAGGCAGGGTAATCAAAACGTGGATAAAGCTATTGGAGTTGCCTCTGATTCCCCTCGTACAAGTACACTCGTTGTCTCAGAGTTCATAGGTTGCTCTCCATCTTTGAGTGGAGCTATCAGGGTGAACCCGTGGAACATTGAAGCTGTGGCTGATGCACTCAA
This sequence comes from Malus sylvestris, assembly GCF_916048215.2. NCBI lineage: Eukaryota > Viridiplantae > Streptophyta > Magnoliopsida > Rosales > Rosaceae > Malus > Malus sylvestris. The sequence continues at coordinate 30,384,597 of NC_062265.1, forward strand.
CGTGGCTCTCACAATGCCTGATTTGGAAAAGCAGTTGCGGCATGAGAAACATTTTCGGTATGTTAGCTCCCACGATGTGGCTTACTGGTCCCGCAGTTTTATACAGGATTTGGAGCGAGCATGCAAAGATCACTACAGAAAACGTTGCTGGGGAATTGGTTTTGGTCTGAATTTCAGAATTTTGTCACTTTCTCCGAGTTTTAGGAAACTTTCAATTGACCATATCCTCTCTGCATATAAGAGGACAAACAGGAGGGCAATATTTTTGGATTATGATGGAACGATAATGCCTGAATCTTCCATTGTTAAGAACCCCAGTCCCGAAGTCATTTCTGTTCTGAAGAACCTTTGCAGCGACCCCAAGAACACTGTGTTTATAGTGAGCGGAAGGGGTCAAAACTCACTTAGCGAATGGTTTGCTCAATGTGAGAATCTCGGTATAGCAGCTGAGCATGGATACTTCATGAGGTATGTTCTTACATGTGCGTATAAATTTACTTATATACTTCATTGTGACTACTAGTTTTGTCTATACTTGTGTTGATTCCTCATTCACTTCTATCATGTCACAGATGGAATAGCACGTCCAGCTGGGAAACCAGTTCCTTAGCCATAGATCTTGACTGGAAGCAAATTGCAGAACCTGTGATGAAGTTATATACAGAGGCGACCGATGGCTCCTACATAGAGAGCAAGGAGAGCGCCTTGGTTTGGCACCATCTAGATGCTGATCCTGATTTTGGATCGTGCCAGGCCATGGAGTTGCTGGATCATCTTGAAAATGTACTTGCGAATGAGCCTGTAGTTGTTAAAAAGGGCCAGCATATTGTCGAAGTAAAGCCACAGGTATATACGTTCTCAATGTTCTTTCCTCACTTTTGCATTTCTCTGTTTGTATTGTGGCCTAAAGGATGTCTTGTGGCTTCTTAAACTGCAGGGAGTTACTAAAGGTTTAGTTGCACAGAAAGTTCTTTCCACGATGATCGGTAATGGGAATGCGCCAGATTTTGTGCTGTGCATCGGGGATGATAGATCAGACGAGGACATGTTTGAAAGCATATCGAGCACAAGCTACACAACGTATAGTTCATCTCAAGTTGCAGCTCCCGAGATCTTTGCATGCACTGTCGGACAAAAACCTAGTAAAGCCAGGTACTACCTTGATGATACAGCGGATGTCGTCACATTGCTTAAAGGCCTGGCAACCGATTCAAGTCTCAAGCCAAGGGGCAGTGGGGAAATTCAAGTCCCTTTCGAGAATATTATCTTAGATGAATGAGCTGCCACTGTTCATCAACCTGCCTAGGGTAGTGAAGAACATCGACGGATGCTTTTCTTCTGATGATACAAGTACACACAAAGGAATCGCGGATTAACTCTTTATGCTTTGATACACTAACCTATTCTTTGCATGGTGGAAAGCCGGACATGATGCTGCTCTGGGTGTTTCTTTCAAAGAGAACGATGATCACAAAAGGATTACTGCGGATTTGGAGATGTCAATGGTTACGAATGGAATATGCGGTGCGATGTCAACAAGGAGAAATTCTTCAGTGTGCCGGGAAAATGGTCCGGTATACAAAGTTTAAGACACTAATTGGTTGGAAACTTGAAAACCGAAAATTTCCAACTAATGATATTATGTCACTTTGTGTACCAGATCGTGTTTCCGGCATACTGAAAAATTTCTCGTCAACTAGATGGGATTTACCTTCTTAGTTCACAGGTTAAAACTTGTTTTCTATTTCATCAATAGTAGTTTTTACAGATAGATTCAAAGGCCATCATTTGTTTGTAAATTTGAAGTGGCTTTGTACTTGCATGATACTTGATTCTTTTCTTTGTGAAATCATAGTTTTTACCGCAAGTTGTCTCTGGCAACACTCCTCACGTTCTGAACGGAGATGGAAGTGTAGTAAATTATAATTTACAGTCCCAAATGACAATTGTAGTTTATGTCGTTTTTAGGAGCTTTCACAAGGAATTATAGTCTCAGTTTTGCCAATTCAATTCATGTAGTTTGCTTAGGATCTTAAACAAAGATAATTCTTTAACATCAACAGGCGAAATTTGAGGTTTTGTGTCGTTTTACACGTCTTGGGGGGTAAAATCAACCTTTCGGAGGTTAGGCCTTTCACAGTAGGTCAGAAGAATGTGGTTTTTTCAAGTAGTTTGCTTAGAATCTCATTCAAATATTGTGGAAAAGCCTTAAGTATGTTCTAACTTCTTTTCGTTTCATCTCAAAATGTGGCTCGAGAATTTTTGGGTTCGAATCATCCCCTAAAAGGTTAGCCGTGTTCTTCATGTGTGACTGCACAACTATGTGAATCCAACAAATTTGACGAGCGAATACTAGAATTTGAATTTGCCCTCCACTTGATTACCGCTTGACAAAAGCGCCAATTTTGCCAATTTTCATTTTTTTCCCTTGATTGAAATCTTAAACAAAACAACAGGACTTCAATTCGTCATAGAGGGCTAGTAGAAACTGCATCTTGTTATATTCTTCTTTGGTATATGTTACATCATATTACTGAAGTGTTTCGATTTTTGGTTTTTACTTAATGAACTACGTTTTTCAATGCTCGATAGTTTGAGCAGTAAGCAAGTCGAGTAATACAACTATTACCAAGTCGAGTGAGCTTCCGCTAATACAAATCAAAGACGAAAAGACTCAGAATTCAAATAACAGGTGCTTATCGTCGAGCGCGGTAGTCTCCCTTCAAACCGCTATTCGATTGCTAGAACACCGGAAATGCTTGTTTTGGAAGTGCACTGGTTCTGATCTTACCTTACCTGGTTATATATAGTAGACACATATTATGATACAACTTTGTTTGAGCTGTTCTTGATCGGGGGGGGAGGTGTATTGAAAAGTGATTATCATGGCCTAGGCCTAGCATCACGAAAGACTTGGCACAAAACAGAGTGCAATGACGTTTTATGATTCATATAGCCAGTCCAATAACACTTTGTTGTTCACTTAACCACTCAGTGTCATGCCGGCACATCTTTTCCCGATAAAAACTGTGCGGCTGCTGCATCAATCCCGGCACGAAATGTCAGTGTCATGCCGGTACATCTTTTTCGGATAAAATCTGTGCTGCTGCTGCATCAACTCCGGCGCAAAGTGACTGGATTGATTCAGTTGTGTAATCTCTCCATGTTCTTTCCGTGTTCATGCATTTTCTTCATACCTTTTCGGCTCCAAATCTCTTATGTTTCACAGGCTTGGAAAATGTGATGGATTAGAGAGATCATCAGAGTTAGACTTGTTCGCATAAGATTTTTCGTACTTTGAATATGTCGTATGTGGCATAATATTTTTGTTTCCCTCTGGTCGTTTTAAGCTAAGAGGCTTGACTGATGTCGTTTTCAGTTGGCCTCAGTGCCCAATTTGTCCTCCTCCATACGCTTTACCTCAAATTCTCTCAACCAATATGGTTGGTGCCAATTTGTTTACTTTTTTCCTACTCTCATGTTCCTAAATAATCAGTTATTTAGTATTAGATTTAGTGGTATTTTTTTTACATTTGTAAGGGAGAAATATGTTATGTTTGAATTTCGAAAATGAAGAGTTCACAACCAATTTGTTTCTTCGTTCCGTAAATATGTCATTGTATTCTAATAACCATATTAATTTAGAAATTAACTAGAATACATACACGTATTTAACACACTCATCATAATACTAAAAAGAAAAATACTAAAACGGAAAGAAAAAAAAGATGAAGAACAAAAATGGTAGAATGATTGGTCTATGACTATGGCAGCACTGGAATTGATCATGCCTAATCACCACCGTTCATCTTCTTCTTCTTTCTATCTAAGTTTCTTGTCAGTTCACCTAATTGGGACCCACATGTTCCTTCCCCAACCGTCACCTACAACAGCAGTATTCTTGTTTATTACTCAAGAAGGAGGAGGAATTTATTCTCAAAGCTCTATGAATTTCCACTTAAAGCTTTTTGTGTTCGAATCATAGAATTTTAAGATTATAAATCGTTCATATTATAAATTACACTATAAAGATCATCTTACATTTTGATGAGAAAATTAAGGTAAGGCATGAGCATCCCTTTTTTTGCAGCGTCACTCATTGAATACCCATTTATTAAAGAAGACCAAGCTAGCCCTAAAGTCGAAAGACGAAGGCATCAAGGCAGAAGGAACAAAGATTGTTTGTTACACGACTTAGCAATTTAACAAGCTAGCCTTGTGAACGATTACCTTTGGTTGCTATTCCCCGCTCTTGAAGGATTGGATTTGGTGGAATCATCTACGGTCATTTTGTCAATCAATTGTAACAAATACATAGACCATTTTCGTAATGTTTTCACCAATTCGTTCATCTATTTTTATACAGTTTGATGATTAAATAAACTTAATTTTAATTGATTTTTTTGTAAGAACAATCTTTATAAAGTAATTTATAATATGAATCATAAGATAAAATTCTATAAATCGACAATTAATTTATAGGGTCTCACTTTCATAATTTCATTCTACGTAAGCCTGAAATTTTTTTTCCCCATTTTATGCCAGTAAGTTAGGTTCCTCCACTCTAAAACATATAATAATTGATAATTATCGTTACGTCAAATCAGATTAAAAAAATCATAATTGTACGGCACAACTGGAACCTCACCATTCACCACACGACAGGTCGTACCGTGCACAGAAAAGTCAGAATGGTCACCGGCAGTCCCCGGTCACCTCATGCTTCCGTACAAACTTCCGTTTCTCAACGGCACCTGTATAAACACCCCGTTCCGCAGAGAGCCACGAAATTTCTCAATTGGGGGTTTTCCAAAGCCCCTCTCTCTCTCTGTCTCTCTCTCTCTCTCTCTTCGTTAGTCATGGAGGACATTGACATGGAGTCAATAGGCCATGGAGGAACAAGTTCGCGCTGCTGCTTCTGTTTTCCGTCGTCGTGGTCGCGGATGCGGACCTCCCAAAACGATGACCGGTGGTGGTCCCGAGGCATCAGGGCCTTGTACAAGCTTCGAGAGTGGTCCGAGATCGTCGCCGGCCCCAGGTGGAAGACTTTCATCCGCCGATTCAACCGAAGCAGAAGCATAGGCCGTGGCGCCGGCGCCAGCAATCACGGGAAATTCCAATACGATCCCTTGAGTTACGCTCTGAACTTCGACGAGGGCCCCGTCGACGAGGACGACGAAGTCGTGGGGTTCCGGAATTTCTCGGTCCGGTACGCCTCGTTTCCTCAACCGGCAAAGTCCGGGGGTTTGACGGAATCGGGCACAGACGTGGCGGTGTACGGGTGAAGAAATTTCGCCGCGACGGCTATCGTGCTCCGGGAAGGGGGGGGGGGAGGGGGGGGAAGGGAGGGATGTTTTGTGAAAATCTATGATTTAGCTGGAATGGCTAGTCAGTGACCTGGCTCGGAGGGTGGAAAGGTTGACCGTGACGTTGACGTGGCGCCGCCTTTTTTATTTTATTTTTATTTATCGTTTTGGTTGATCTCGTAGTAATATTTTAATTTTTTAATTTGTTTTTTGGTTTTTTTTTTCGATAGGATTGTGGTTGTTGCTGGGTGTATAGAATTGTCAGATACTATGAAGGATTGTCAAATTAATATGAAACCAGTTGATGAATATCGTGCAGATTTTGGAGGATTTCCTAGAAATTAATAAATATTTTTATATTATTGTTTTGCAATTTTGCTAAATACAAATTAATTTTATTATTAGAGGACAAGACTACTTTTCCTGGCATTGTAATTTAGTGTCAACTTGTTTGCAGAAAAATAAAATAAAATTAGTGTTGCTTTTCTAAACAATCAAAACTAATCGATTCAGTGTATGCTTTTAATAACTTTTCGAGGAATGCTAGCTATATTCTCCGCTTGTCGTCTTTGGTTTGTTTTTGCACTTATTAACTATCATGTGGACTTCAAACACTCAAAACAAGGTTTTTAAGGAGTAATGCGACATGAGAAACTCAATGGGATCTCTGCCAACTCATGTTTTTTTGCATAATGTTGTTACGAAAATTGACGTTAAATTGTACGGTGGGGCACACCAACACATGTGAATTACATTTTTATTAAAGAGATAAAAATACGGTATAAAAAATGTTGTAAGAGTAGCATTTTTGGTTTTTAAGGTTTTAATACCTCACTAAACTCACTATTATTATTTCACTTCTACCTCTCCTAAAACCCCTTTTTACCTTTCTTCCTCTGTTAAAAATTTTCGACACCCACACTTCTGGCCCATAGTTTTCTCTGCCACCCTCCAGGGTAACCCAATTTGCTGAATTTTGGGTCCATTGGGATTTAAGCAAATTTCCAATAAATGAAAAGAAAAACAAATTATCGCCTCCGCAATTAAATTGAATTGCTGCTTGCTTTATCATCATCTCTATTTTTAATTTATATTTTTTTGTATGAATTTATTTTCCAACTGGAAAGCAACTGATTTAGAATTATGAGGTTTGTCTGCTTTGCGGTAGCAAAAATCAACGGTCTTCAGTCTTGACGAATTTGTACTTACAAAAAAAATTAGCATATTTGATCAACGACCAAAGCCTCACGTACCCACGGGGAGGGGGGGTTGGCCAATTGATCTACAATGCCTAAGTTTTCTTTGAAAATAGTGAGTGTTTAGGGCTTGTATGCGTAATAAAAGCTTACCAAAATTTGGTGGAGAAGAAGGTATATATAGGAGGAGGTGGCCGGCAGGTGTTGGGTTTTGCCCTGCACACGAGGCTTTCTATTGGCCAAGTTATGTCATTCGTAGGATGCACAAGGAAAAGAAAATTTCAAGATATTAATTAGGAGATAATATCTTGGAATGATGCTGGAAATATCCTTAATTAATGGTGATAGGGATTCTTACTTAATGGAGAAAATTGCAGCAATGGTCCCTCAACTTTAACCTAATTAGAGTAATGATCCCTCAACTAAAAATTCATGACCATTGGTCCCTTAACTTATCAAAACATGTAGCTATGATCATTTTCGTCAACTCAGTCAGAATTTTGTCAAATTGAGTCATGTTGGAAGGATCATTGCTACAATTAGGTTAAAGTTGAGGGAACATTTCTCCAATTGGGTTAAAGTTGAGAGACCATTGCTACAATATTTCTCATTTTGTTTTCCATCTTTGCCTCTTGATTCAGTCTCACGTCTGTAGCACGTGACTCATTTTGACAGAAGTTATAACGGAGTTAACGAAAATGACTATAGCTGCACGTTTTGAAGAGTTAAGAGACTAATGGTCATGAATTTTTAGTTGAGTGACCATTACTCCAATTAGGTTAAAGTTGAGGGATCATAATTACAATTTCCTCTACTCGATGTGTTGGTCTTCATTTAGGATTGTATTAAAGATTGGATTTGGTAATTAATTCTTATCTTTAATACCTTTGACTTTTCAACTCCATGAATTGGGAACTATTGTTGTTCGCTGCTTGAATTTTCAGGGATGTTGAGATGTGCGTGGGAATGCTTGAGAGCCTTACCCATTTAATGATGACAATCTAATCTTTCTAAAATAAAAGTCCACTTATGTGAATTTTTGAGATAATTTTTTGCCCCACATACTCCATTTATGAACTAGAAAGCAGGAGTAAAAAAAAAAAAAAAGGCTGAGTTGGGTAAATTTAGAGAAAATTGAAGGCTATATGAAAAAAAAACTAGTGGAAACAAAAATTGCAGGACATGTGGCGGGTGCGTTTGGTACGTGGGACGGGACGGGACGGAATGGGACGAGGCGTTCCGTCCCGCGTTTGGTGCGCCAAAAATGGGTGGAACGGGTTGTTCCACGGGACAGATTTTGGGTGTTTTTGCGTCCCACCTCCCCCCCCTGGAACGGGTTTGTTCCACGTCTGTGGAACACAATGTTTTACCATTTTAAGACAAATATATCCCATGTCTTTTTCAAAAATTACACCTTCGTTCCGTCCCGTCCCGTCCCGTTCCGTTCCGTTCCGTCTGCGTACCAAACGCACCCGTGGGTGACCAACAGGTGAAGGATTTGATGGTGCAGGTGGCCGCCATGGCAGATCAAATGCTCAGAGGAAGCAAAGAAACGAGAGTTAGAACTGAGTGGGTGAGCCACATGCTCCTAATATCACCCACCACAATCCATGGAAAAGCTAAGGCAGTGCGTGTCTTCTCGGAAATACAGTGGGGGATAAGTTACATGATACCAAGCTGACGCTATTTTCTAATGCTCACCACCTTTGCAACTACACTCTCGAACTGTTGAGAGTTGTCCTACATGGATAATGTTTACTATGTGCTTATATAATCTTGGGTTACTCCTCATATTATCGATTGATTTTACAGTAAAACCTCAATTTCATCATGATATCAGAGCAAGGTTGTCCACGTGTGAAGCCCAACAGCCATACGTGCTCTATTTCATCCAGTTGTTGTTCACGTGTAAGCTTGAAAATCCACCACACGTGCGGGGACGTATTGAGAGTTGTCCAACATCAGTAAGGGATAAGATTTGTTACGTGCTTATATGATCTTGGCTACTCCTGTATTGCCAATTGATTTTATACGGAACCTCAATTTCATCACGAACCACCCTTGGCTTCTTTCTCAAAGTTGTTGAATGTCAGCGACATCCGATCCTTCATATCTCCGTATCTCCTGTTATCACGTTGCAGATATGCTGCATGATGTCGAAGCCGCGTGACTTCCAGTTATGGTGATCGCCGCTGATGTCGACGGCAAAGGCTTCATCACGGCCGAGTTTCGACTCGGAGACTGACTGCCTGTGAGAGAAAGAGAGGGAAAAGGAAGGGGAAGGGGGAGAAAAACGACTCGATTCAAGGAAATAAATAGAATTTGGGCCTCGCTTGTATATAGCCCAAAAACTTCAAACCAAACATATGAATGGTGTAATGTTTATTTAATATTCTCATTGAACATGATTAGTATAGGATGAGATGCTTGACAAAATTCCTTAACGAGGACGAGGCTGAGTAGAACCGAGAGTACGCAGGCAGTATGGCTACTATGGGATGAGAGGCTTGACAAAATACCTCTGCTAAACAAAGCTCTTGCTAAATTGAACTTACAATTAAGCATCTGTCGTACAACGAAATAGCAAAAAAAGCATAACTACTACTAAGCGTAATTGTACATTTCATGTTTCAGCATTGATGGGAGAAATTACACGAAAAGGAGGCAAACCGGTTTGAGCATTCGAAGAACCCGGGAATCTGTTCTTTGCAGACCAAAGCCAAATCTTCGAAACCGAGAAGCTCTCACCTTTATGCCTGCCACTGATTTTCTTCCCCTCCAAATTCCCATTAACTGAGAAGCTCCCATTACTAACTCCCTCTTTGGCAAGCTTGACATCACAATCATGGGACAATGCGATTTGCAGATTTGAATCGCCAACCACATACTGATATGCACCCATTGAGTAACATCTCCTAGCATCCAAATTACACCTACTGCTCTCCCCCACTTTCCCCCCACTTTCTCCACCTTCATTCAAGCTTTTGAACTTCCCAAGCCTCACAGAAAAAACCCTCTTTTCACCAACACTTTCCTCCATAACCAAACCTTTCCGACCGCTCGAACACATGTTCTCCCCATCACTCACAACCGCATTTGACATCTCCCTAGAACCGCCGGAATCGAACACTGGATTCTCCAACAAAATCCCAGACCCCAAAAGGGTTCCTCTACAAAGGGGGCACGTCGAATTCGAAAGAAGCCAAGTGTCAATGCAATCAATGTGGAAAGCATGGCCACACACAGGAAGCAACCTCAGCTTGTCCTCGTCAGAAAACTCACACAGACAAACTGCACAATCAAATGGCTCCTCCTTTGAACCAACAATGTCTCTGCAGAAGAACACAGGGAGAGAATCAATGGCGGCTTGATCGAGGCCCGAATCGTGAAGCCGAAAGAGCTGCTGAAGCTGCCTTTGGATAGCTCGAGAGCCAGAGGTTTCTGGGTATCTATTGGAATGGAAGATTGAGGTGGAAGATGACCCTTTTGTGAGACATCTCCAAAGCAAATGAGCAAACCCATAGATGAAAAACATAACAGCTACAATTACTATAACTAGAAGAAGCACCGGACTGATACTGCCAATAGATGAAGAAGAAGAAGAAGATGGTATTGGTGGGGATATCAATGAGGGGGGTGGATATATCAAATTACCATCTTTTTGCTCCAATCCATGGAGTTTCCTAGACATTTTAGGAGATGGGTTTTGCTCAAAACAAAGTACTCTTTCTGGGTTCCTCAGATTAGACGCTGGAAAGGGTGAGCAAAGTACTCAAATCTACAAGTACGAATGCAATGCTGACCAGAAACCTAATCAAATTAAGTACTCATATGTGTGAAGAGATAATGTTGTTTTGTGGAAAATTGAGAGGTTTAAATTTGGTTGTCGAAGAATTATTGAGCTGGTAGAATTGGAAAGGACCTACCTTTGGATGTGGAGGGTGCGAATGGAGACCATAACTAGAAACTGATGAGGTCTTTGGTTGGTGATGATGGGGTCTGGACGGTCTGATTTGAATCCTTTTTGCGCCACAGAAGTGTCAGAAGGAAGACTGGCAGAGTGATGCGTGAAGTGTTTTGTCGAGAAAGAAAACGCCACAGGCTCTTTAGCCCATTGTGATACAGAAGACACTTCTTAACTTTCAATTTTTCTTGAGCAACTACAATATTTAAGTTTAGGGCGTTGGATCAAATCTAATCGTCAAATATGTGTTGGTAACTTGGTATCGTGTTTCGGTAGGTGCTTAAGAAAAAATTGAGCTTAAATTATTAGATTAATTCCAACGGTCAAATATGTGTCAGCAATGAATGTCTGTAAATACTCAAGAAAAATCAAAACTCTACAAGACCTAAAATCACAAGATTAACAACGAAAAAAGTCTTGGATGAAGAAGCCCAACCACATCATTCTTGCGAAAATCCCTCTTTCTTGTGAGATCGCACAAAGACGAGGTTGGGCCGCCCGTCCAAAATTTTCTTTTAGTAGCTTACAGTTTTCCATAATGCAATACTTGCATGAAATAAAATTCTATCCTCTATCTCTCGTCACGTGACATGTGATTTACGATGGTGAAGTTTTTCTCTATAAATTACTACGCTGATGAACTAAAACTGTAGGGCACCATCCCGGACAAACCTAAGAAAAGCATTAGACTTGTCTCCCTCATATGTATGGTGATATAGACCTATGCCACATAAAATTGAAAAGCTGAAGGAGGTCCATCAACCACTCAGTTTTGATTGTCCAAAAGTGATCAGTGCGACTTCTTTCTCATCACGATTAATCATAACTATTATCCTTAATCCATCAATGATGATAATCCTCCCACTAATCAGGCAATTTTCCATCAATCCTGGCATGAAACTCTGAAAGATCTACCACTGTAAATATGAAGTAGGTAAGTAAAAACAGTAGGTAAAAAGGCAAATATTTCACCTTACTGTATCGGGTCTGAGCCCCAATGACCAAACAAGCTTTTCCTGGCTTTGAAATGATGACAAAACAGAAGTCTCAGAGGTTGGACAAAATCAAAAGGTAGGGTTACATTTGCTTTTCCTGGCAATTATTAATACCTAATCATATCCATGATTGTATCCACTTAACACAGGTGATTATGACTAATCATGTTTTTGGAATGCTACCTCTATTGGTTTGACTAATTTCGTCTGATGTTAGTTGATAACCACTTAGCAAGCAGGTCAGAGTAGAGATTCTAGAGTTTTTCTCGCATTATAATGTGATGAGAGAAATAGATACATAATTGTATACAGTTAGTTATAGAACATAATGTTGAATATCTCACATCGGAAAAGAAAGAAAAAAAAGTTTAAATATAATTATCCTACTCCAACTAACACCGATGCCTTGTGTGATAAAATCTTACACCTAACAGATTTGGCAGGTAGTAGTTACCAAGTTGAGAACAGTATCGCTATTGTTGGTAGTGGGGTCATCGGCCCGTCTATCTGAAAATTCTACATGGTATTAGTGCTAAGGGACGGGCTTGTATTGTCACGTAATTGGGTGGGCCCCCTTTAGACATTATGTGATAAAACCTCATACCTGACTAATTGGGCAGGTAATAATTACCAAGTTAGAGACAATATCAATATGTTGAAAGTGGAACATTCGGCCCGTTTCTCTTAAAATTCTATATACATTTTCACGTGTTTTATCATGTAATCTAACTAAGGGTGGAATTTTTTGCCAAATTACTATACCAATCGAATTACCAACCATACCATACCAAAGTTGTGCCAAAAAATTTGTACCATGGGTAATGGTACAGTATTTGTATCGTACCATACATTTTTTGTACGGTAATAGTATTCAAAACCATTACCAATGGTATACCGTACCGTACCACTACTATTAATATTATATAATTTATTTATTCATTTATATATAATTAGGTATTATTATCATTATATATGCACTTTATATTTTTTTTTCTAGTCATTTATCTCATCATCTCACCTTTAATCTCTACTTTTCCAAAAAAAAAAACCTAAGCCTTTTTGTACTGCAACTTTTCATCTTTTCACTCATTTAGCCACCGACTTCATCTCTGTTGCTCCAGTTCCGGCGACTATCTCTCTCCGAAGTCCATCTCATCTTCTCCTTCATCAAATTGAGATGTCTTTCTCCCTGGCTTCGTGTATCAAGTTAGTTTTGTACAATTTTAAAGAATGTAGAGATGAAATTTAGGAATCTTTGTACTAATTTTTTTTTAGGGATATTGGGTTCTTTCAGCAATTCTTTCATCTATTTACTTTTTGTTTCTTAAATGAATCTCTATAAAATTCTCATAATTAAATAAAAAAGTTTTAGATACTCAAAGGGAGTGGCCAAAACATGTTTGGGTGTTGAATTGGGTTGGAAAAAAAAAATCAAATTTTGGCCCAAAAGAATGGCCCAAAACAAAGTAGTAATTATCATTACTATACCATGTCAATCGAACTATTTGGCATGCTGAAATTCAGTATACTGAAAGTTTGGTACAATAATGGTAATAGATTTTGTCATACCAAAAGTTTGGTATGGTAATTGGTACATGAATTTTGGTACGATAATCGTACAGATACCACCCTTAAATCTAACAATCATATAAGGTAGAGGGTTGTACATTGTATGACACATATTCAGACATTTAGGACTCCCTGTGGAATCCGGATCCTCGCCAAATCCTCTTTGTGAGGATCCCAAGGATCCCCAGAATCCATGAATCATATCCATTCATTGTACATCGCTGATCACACGATGTACGATGAAGGAATACAATTTACAGATCTTCAGAATTCTCACCAAAAGGATCCGAAGAGGATCCTGTTGCCTCCCTGTGGATATTGAATCAGTCCATTTTGTTTTACCTTTTGGTCTATACAGTGACTCCATCTCCCCGTGTTTGAATTTTCTCATCACAAAGACAAGGTCAACAACAATATCATCATCTAATAACCCCAACACAAACACGTTTGAAATCAAATTCCTCCAACAAGTGAGCTGCAACTTCTGAAATGTTTTTTATTTTTTATTTTTTTATTTTTTTTATGGATCAGAAGACACAGATCTCTCCTCCTCCTCTTTGATCGACTTAATCATCGCCGAAACTCGACTCATACTTGGCCTCTCATTTATGCACTGCATTGCTACCTGCAACAATTTCACCATCCTTTCTTCACTTGCACCTTCTTGGATCAAAGCCTCGTCAAAAACTTCGACAGTCCACTCCTCACTAACTACCGAGTGTACCCACCTGGGCAAATCCAAGCCGTTTTGCTGCACCAGCTTCCCTGTCAGAAGCTCAAGTAGTATCACACCAAATCCATAGACATCACCCTTGAACGTGCTTCCTGCATGGCCAGCTTTCGAACTTTCAATCCCGCTGTTTGGCGAAAGGTGTGACTGGTCTTGATTTTCAATCTCCATTATTCCGTATTCACTGATGCAGGGCTCCATGGACATGTTGAACAAAATGTTCATGGACTTTAGGTTGCCATGAGCAATGCCATGTTCATGTAGCTCTTGGTGCATGAATGCCAATGACTCAGCTATGATTTCTGCAACACTTAGTCTGCTTCCCCAGTCAAATATTTGTCCATTTGAAGATCCTGTGTGACACCGAAAAATCATGAGCAATTCGATTAAATTTACTTTATTGATCGTAAACAAAATACATGCGGTAAGAAAAGCCTTTTCACAGGCGCTCCAGAGCGTGTGGAGAGGATAGTACAATAACCAGTTATGTTAGGAAATTTCCCGTCCCCAAGCCTTAGGATTTGAGATATATAGCAAAAAATTGATCACATCGAGCTTAGCTTACCATGAAGAAGGTTAAAGAGACTGCCATTAGGCTGATACTCATAAACCAAGAGCTTCTCTTGTCTGGAACAGTAGAATGCAACAGCTGGCAAGACATTTCGACACTTAACCTGATCGATTTGTGTCAACCGAGTCTTGAATTTTTCCCTCGAAATCCCACTGTTCCTGATCCTCTTCACAACCAAGTTAACCCCTCGATCAAGCATGATTTTGTAGAGGCTTCCATTCTTCCCTCTGACAAGCAATATAGCAGGAGCTCGGAGCAAATCCTCGAAACTCAACCCCCTCAGCAATGGACTTGTGAGAACTACGAGTGGTGGAGCCATTCCGCTTTCAACAGATGATAACGAGTACTCTGCCATCTTATGACCACCACCAGCCATCAACTCACCAGAAGAAATAGTAGTGCTAGGCACAGTGCTAGCAGCATCATTTGCCGCGATCTTTTTATTTCCGCCCTTTTCGTTGTCTTCTCTGATCTTCTTTTTTATGGAAAGTTTAAAGAGAAAGAAGCAAACGACAACCAGGCCAAGAACTATGCATACTGAGAAGAGTAACAGCTTTTCGGATGAGGACTTTTTCGATTTCTTTGGCATTACGGAAGTTGGTATTGCAGGAGGGCAGGCATTTTGCAGTGGCTTTCCACACAGCTTAGGATTACCCGAAAAGCTATCTTTTCCGAATAGGCCATTGACATCAGGGATAGAGCCACTGAAGTTGTTGTTGGAGACATTGAATTCCTTGAGGTTGAAGAAATCAAAATCCGGGATTTGCCCATCAAGCCGGTTGTTCTGAGCAAGAAAAGATATCAACCCTGAAATCTTTGCGAAATCAGGAAGCACACCATTGAAGTTGTTGTTGGAGATATCAACCCTTTTCAGATTATTCAAATGCGAGAGAGACTCCGGAAGCTCACCTGAAAAGTCGTTCCCACTTATGTACAAGTGAGTTAAATCTCTGCAATTGCCAATGTCTTCTGAGAGCAGACCAGTTATGTTGTTCTTCTTCAGGCTCACAACACCAACAGACTTCACCATGCAGAGAGAGTTTGCATCAAGAACTCCCGTTAAATTCGAGGTTTCGAGGACTATTTTCTTGACAGAATTCTTTCTGTCACACGTCACACCTTCCCATTTATCTATGCAAGGATCCGAGCTCATGTTCCAACCCCAATTTCCGTCTCTGGACGTTGCATTGGCCGGTGAGAGTTTGTCCATGAGTTGCACCAGGGCTTGCTTGATCTGAGTCCACTCTTGATCTTCTGAATCCGCCATTGGAATGATAACGAGAATGATCAAAATGGCGAGTGCCCAAATGGAAATCCGATCCATTTTTTGTGTTTTTTTTTTATGTATAAATTAGAGTCTTTTTTGTGTGGGAAATAAATGGCTTTGAGATTTGGTGTATCTTCCTTATGAAGTAAGATTTATTGATTGAAATTGCAAGAACAAGAAGAAAGGAACAAATGGAAATGTTGAAGTTTGTTGATGGAACCACTTGGTGCCAATTGGATAAACACCGACAGAGAGTTTGAAAATTTCTGTGTGTGTTTGTAAAGCTCATAACAAATTGCACTAAATTCTACCAATTTTAAAAAGAATATTTGCCGGCAGTTTTAAACGGTCAATTTTTTTATGGCATGTCTTTTTCAATAGCCTTCCTAGAAAGAACACGGTTATTTGTACTTCGGACACATGTATATATCACTTATGAGTCGAGATCCTCACCAAATCATTGTGTTCAGAGCTCAAGAATTTGGAGATTCAGCCGTTGAAGAGAGAGAGATTGGTCTTTTGGTTTACGTAATGTGGGCCACTGGGATGAACTAGTTAGGACCAGAAGATTTAAAATAAGTAGTTTAAATCTTCCAGATACAGAAATCCAGAGAGGATCTCAATTACATCACTTATTAAAACCCGATCAAAAGTTTATGCACATATCAAACTATCATTGTTTGTAATGTAGAATGATTTATTACATGTAAGGAGCCAAATATTATTTTTTCCGGGATTAATGATGGTACCATGGTCCTAGTATTGACATATGTTCATCAAGTATTGTTTGTTATAGTGACTTGTAAAGACCCTCCAAATCGGATTACTTCCCTAATTTCTGAACTAGACAATACTAATTTCCAAGTGCCAAGGCTGTAACTTTCAATTAGTTTTAATGTTGTTTTATAATTTGCTTAAATATAGGTATAAGATTGTGATTTGTGACCGACTAGGTTAAGTTGAAGACAAGTCAACCATGGATGAGCATGGCAAATGGCACATCAAGGCATCACTCTCCCTTATTGTGTTGCCTCCGTTGTTCCGACCCCTTCTCCTCCGTCGACACAACCCTGTCACCTCTGTCGACTCCGCCCCCAACTCGTCCCCTTGTTTGTCGTGGTACCCATGGCAGCGGGGGAGGAAGGTGGCAGCGAATCATGGAAGGTTTTATTTTGATTGACATGGAAGAAGATGAGGCTGATCAATTTGCAACGGCACGGGTAAGAGAAAACTGAAAAAAAGAGGTGTTTGGTTATGATTAGAAATTGGAATTGGTGTTTGATCATGAATATTAAATGGACAGGTGTTGCAATAGTATCGAGTCACGTAATAGGTCGTATATTTTAGAAATAGTGTGTATCCAAGTATAGTCATTTCTATTTTATACACGCGATGAGAGTGGAGCCAAACACAAAATCTCGAGGGCAGATCCAAACAGAGAACCTCAAGTTCATCATAGACAACGTTACTTAACTTGTCCCCAGAGTAACTCAAATATATTTTTCGACCAAAACAAACGCTATACATTCTGCTTGGCATGCTTTTGTTTGTCTATATGCATCTCAAGGAATTTGAAAGAAACACAAAAAATAGTTGTGTCTGGATCATTTCTACATGTTCATCATTCAATGTGCTTCTTCATAACATTAAAATAGTTCAGTAACCAACAACAGAAGCAGATTATTCGACGAAATTCATAATTTTTACAAGAAATTTTAATCTGGTCGTACAAATTTAGGTAGTAAACATAATTCAAATCGTAAGCGAGTAATGGGGGATTATAATGTTTCCCCTCTGCACCTGCAGTTCACTATGGGTCTGCATGTCCAGCAATATCATCGTCGCTTGAATTGCTTTCCTCGTCGCTAATGTTCTCATCGCTCTCCTCGTCTGGTGTTGTATTGGTAATGTGCTCCTTCTTTGCATATCGCTCACAGTACTCTGTGTCCACAAATCACATTGGAAAAATGTAAACAGAAAACTTTACATGATAAAAATCCCGCGAGAATATAGAAGATTTTCTTGCTAGCTTATGCTGTGTGAGCAACCAAGGAAGAATAGCTTCTAAGTTCTAAAAATACTCCGTGTAACATCTTCGAAGCTCAAGGAACTAACTTACTATGAAAATTCAGTGGAATCTTGTAATCAAGTATCAGTCCGAAAGCAATGAACAAGGCACTGGAGATAGACTAGTAATTAGTGAAGTCATGGTCCGTGGACCATCTTGCAGAAGTCACACTCACAGCTACGAGACGATATTGGGATTCCAACTCCAGACACGGTCAAAGGAACCAAGAAAAAGTAGGGAGGGTATGGAACTATCTAATTACAATCAAGAGCTCTTTTCACACATACGCTCATCTTTGGAAGGTCCATCTCCTAATATCCCTATGTTATTTGTGAGAGAGTTTGTGGTGAGGTTTCAAAAATTTAGGCATTGTTTTTTATTAGTTTAAGCATATTACTGAAAGGAAGGTATATTAATTGCAGATGAAGTTTTACCTTTGACCTTCTGATCGTAGAGTTTTCGGTCCTTCATCATCAATGATGCTGCATCACCATTGAGTGGATCTGAAGGATTTGGATAAAGCAACAGTTGTGGAAGGAAAACTTCAAAAACGTTTAAAAGGTCTGCATCAAGAAGAAACATCACCATATATGTGAGAAATCCAAGAAAAACCAAATGAAGAAAGGAAAAAGAAAAATGAAACAGAATAGAACTGCGAAACATCACCGGCTCATGGAAGAGAGTATAACGACACAAAACCAACATTTCAGCAGTGTATTGGAAAACAAGGGTCAGAATTTTTACTAAAATGGGATGATAATTACCAAACATTGGACTCCATGATTGGTTAATTACATCTAAGCAGACAGAACCAGATCTGCAATTATGGACCCAAAAAAAAAAAAAAACTGTCAGTACATACAAGTTAATAACCAATAAACAATTACTCAAAGTCCTGCTGCCTGCAAAAGAAATAAATTAGAAACTATGTTTTCAAAACCAGAGACTTATTCAAGCATTTGATAACAACAGCAGTATTACAGCATCAAATTTCTAAATAAACTTATACTTCCGCCTTTTTTAGACCCAATCTGCCGGCGTGCCACTGGTAGCAATAATTAAAAGTTCCTAGAGAATAATTAAATTGGATGAAACGTGAGGTGAAATTGATCCTAAAACTGAAGAATACTCACAGCTCATCAACATTCGGGTGGAAAATCTTGTTCATGAAGCCAATAGATGGAGATTTATATGGATAAGCATCTGGAAGCTCAACACGGATTTTCCAAACCCCGCCTTCATAAAGGCCTGCAACCACATCATCACACAGAGACTATAGTTTACCAAAAGAATGACATATAAAACAACGCCAAGAGCCTCAGCTGATAAAAAGCCTAGTGGAAATATAAGAAGCAAACGCATTTCTGATCTAAGAGTAAACTGCAATAAAGTTACCACAAGGAAAACAAAGATGAAAAACTTTCCAAAGTTGAGTGATCGTTACAAAGACAGGTCTGATACCAAATTCAGTTAAACGTGCCTAATGCCCCCACATATAAACACTTATGAAATTCTATGCAATGAAGGCGTATAAGCAGGGGTGTCAGACATTACTTTCTTTTGGACCATTGAATTCCACATTGAATTCATTTAGCCCATCGTTTATTGTCTCCACATTATAGTCACTCATCATCCTGAAAATCATTGAGAAAAGAAAGGAAAACAAAAGCATTAGAAATAGTGTTCCAAACCTTTATATCATACCAGAGATGAAGTTAGCAACCTGATTCTACATCTACCAAAGAGACTGTAGATACCCATTTGGTAAACCAAAGGGAGAAATCCAACCTTAAGAAACACAGAATGCTAAGGTTAGAGGTATTATAGTAACAAACAACTTACAACTTCATGACATCCATCTCTCTCCGCTTGCTTGGAGAAGACATCTTAGCTTATTAAAATTAAATTCCCAAACCTGTCACAAGAATACTAAAGTAATCAACTTTTCAAGGAAATAAAATTCAAAGAAATTAAATAACCATAGGGTCTGGTGGGTTAGCTAGATATATTGTATAATGGTTGAAACTAAAACAGTCTAATATACAAGAAAAAGGGTACACTGACCTTCCAGAAATCAACAAGAATCGCAAAAATAAAGGGTGATGTAGAAGCAGAAGTAACAAAAACATGAGATTTTAATCGTTGTCCAAAATCAAGGTAAACACATATATGTAGATTACATAAACAAAATCAGTGATACAATCTAAACAAGTTAAAAGTCTGCTTAAACAGGGAACTGTTCTTCACAAACCATGACCATCAAAGAAACAGACCTATGTTACATTATTAATCATACCAGCCTATATATGTAGTAGTGCGTTTTGTTAGAGACTTTTATACTCATTGGATGATGCAGCAGAAAGAAAGCCACCTCAATTAAAACTAACAGAGTGTCTCCGTGCGTTAGTTCAACAGTACCAATCAACAGGACAAAGTAGAAAAATCAAAAATGATATTAGAGCTTAGATTTCCACAAGTGCAACTTAAGGGTCACAGGACCATCTTCCAGATGACAGGTAAAGCTTGTCAAGACACCAACTGCCTGTGAACTAACAGCATATCCTACAAAACTAAACCACCGAGTCGAAAGCCTTCAAATACCACTTTTTTGAAGTAATTTAAACAAGTTTTTTGTTACATATACTAACACCAAATTAGCTCATAGTACGACAATGACATCAGATTGCAGAATCTAAATGCATTGCCTGTACCTCACCCCGAAGTACAAACTAAGACCTCTCCTTAAAATGGTCTTTGCCTCCCCTAAAGTTGGACCACAACCATAACAAGCTACCATCAAACTGACTAGCTCAACTTGGATAGTAAGTCCCTAAACAAAAAGCCAAAAGCTCGGTTCCTTGCAATTCGATATACTACATTGCCAAGCTAACATATTTTATCATCCGAAAGTTTGTTAATGCAAGCATACTTATGGGAAATCTTGGAAAATCACACTCATGGGGGGATTAAATTTTAAAATTCGGCCATCACAATATGATCAGACAAATGCAATGCCACTGTTTTCTGCATAGAATAATGAAGATACAAACTTTGAGCAATGATAGGATTCCAAAATTTCTTCTTTCCAAATTATTAGACATACCCAGTGACGCATACAACCCCCTCCAAAAATTTCACCAAAAAATTTCATTAAAATTGAAAGAATTTTGTGAATCAATTTCATAAGCGTTTGTGAAGTCTAACAATTAAAAGAAAGCTGCAATCTTTTGAAGATCTAAGACCTACCCAGAAAACCATATACAAAGAAAAGAGAAACAGTTTTGTTCCTTGAGATTGTCAATGAAAAATAAAAATAAAATAGCGAGAGAGGATCGGAACTGGGTATCTTACACGAGCTACTTATTTAACGGGGCGACCCTTTTCTTGTCCGCTTGAAGATTTTCCCGAGAAACAAACAGAAAATTGAGAAAATATGGAATTGGAGAAGAAACTACGGGTAGGAGTGGAGGGAGGAGGTGGAGAGTGAGGGAGAGAGAGTTGGAGGTGGGGTGAATGTCGACACGCACGTGTTCAAATGATAGTGTTATTACGTGGCAAGCAAGAGAGACAACTAGTAATAAGCCACGGTTATCATCCCTTTCAGGAACCGGTAAGACTCGTAGAGGTATTTCAGTCTCGCTGACCACAAGCAAGACTTGAGGTGGTCTCAAATTAAAATTTTATGTTGTGGTTGCAAATATAAATTTGATTGATAATTACAGAGTAAAGTTTAATCACCAATTATAATGGTAAACCAAAAAACTAATTATGGTATATTGTTGTAGTTATTTATTTATTTATTTTCCTTGTTCATTGAACCATAACATTTTATTTATATGGACCGTTTTAATCACTAATTCTCTATGTTACTATTATTAATTTTTGGCAAAACTATTATTAATTTTTGTTGAAAATATTGTAATTTGTTTTATTTTGTTGAAAATATTTTAATTTGTTAAAATAGTGGGATGTGTATTTCCATTTTTTTATAAAATAACTCCATAGTTAATCAAATAATTGAATGAAACCAATTACTGATTTTACTTTATTCACCACAAGATGGCCTAGTGGCTGTAAACGAATTCCAGACCCGTATTTTACATAGCACGGCCTGGTTCAACTCTTGGCGCTAATTAATCACATGATGTGGCCAGGGTAGGCTGAAATGCCTATATAAATCTTCTCGACCACCTAAAGGGTAATCTGATGTGGCAAAACCACCCGCTGATAGCCTAATCCATGTTTGAAGAAAGAAATAAAATGCAATTTGCCAAAAGTTTTCACATCCTCAAGTTTACATCAAGCATCCAACGCATGAGTTCAATATCCTAGTGTATAAGGTGTTAAGTTTCAACTCGTGTCTCTGGTTCGAACTCTCCCTTCCACTAAATTAATATAATAGTTTCAAATCCTCTCATCTCCTCTCCTCTCCTCTCCTCTCCTCTAGTCTTACCCTTAAGATTGAAAAACGAATCATAGACGGAAACCCAAACAGTGCTACATGCGTACACCAATCGCGTGACAAACGAGCCGTGATTAAATCATTGACATCATTTAGTACTAGCAGCCACATGTGTGTTGCTTATTTAGCGCAAGCTATGCAACTCACGTAAACCTCATTTTGCTTCAACATGAATGAAACAACAATGTAATTGTAACGATGAACGAAAATAACATAAGAAAACGATTTAACTCGATTTTTTCCACGGATTATCCCCGTAGTAGTATGCACTGCCAACCATAAGAGCCACTGTGGCACCCTGGACGACGACACGAGCTCTCATTAGCTTCTGGCCTAACTGAGAATTGCCTTGCCTGAAACTGATTAAGCCGGCGGTGAGCACGCCAGCAGTCAACATAGCCCCTGAAAAGTTTAGTAACTAACCAAAATGAATCTCATTTTAACTAACAAAAGCAACACAGATCAAAGCTTTAACACGAAATTGGCATCATTCAATTATCAAAATGTCGCAATTACTCGTTTGTTGCTTGAAACCCTACACAAAAGAGAACATTTTTCTCTCTTTTTAAATCAAGTTCAAGGGAAAACTGGAAACACAAGACGATACATAAAGCTCTGAAACTTAAGAATACACTCTGAACCGGACTTCCTAACTACAACTCATCGTCGTCTTCCCAAGCTGAAGGGTTTCTCCAAAGCCTAACATCCCAATGCATCTCAGTCTTTTACCCACACCATAAAATCCAGCATACACACAGCTCTAATTCATCTCTACTACCACAGATTTCTAGGACCGGAGTGTCTTCAATCCCGCAAACTAAGTAGCATCTCTCCATGGCACCCTTCTCGGATTCTCTTAAAATTTCCCACAATATCTCATTTGTATGATAAACAATGGTCTACACCTGATTGAACATCCAGTTCCGACTACACTAAAAACGCCAGTCTCATAGCTAACCTTCACTCGGTCAGCACACAGCACCTAACAAGGGAACGGTATCATGTCAAAATAACCGTCGATGTCACATTGTCAAATGAAGACAATGTAATATTTACCAATTACCGTCGATGTCAAACTAAGACGTTGCCACTGCACCGGATACCTAGAAAAATGCCGGCAGTCTTCTCCAAATTCACATACAGGATACAGCAGACAGAATTCACGCGAGAAGATTGAAATTAAACTAAACACTATATTTTATCCAAATGGCCAACAATTCGAAAAACCAGACTAAAGTAGCTCCTACTTTAACTTCCACTAACCTAACCCAGATAAGAATTAGCTCTAATTTCCACTAGCCTCTCAGCTGGAGCAATGAAGTTCAAATTAAATTTCGAAATATATAATTTATATATTTCGAAAGGAAAGTGTTATTAGTACTTCAAAAATCTCATTCCTCACACCTCATAAGTGCATTTTCCTTTCTAATTATATAAAGTTTAGAGTGGCAAATGAGATTTTTGAATGGTTAATAACAATTCCCTTTCGAAATTTAATAATAAATTAACGCATACCCTTCCATCAAAATTTTATTATCCCAAAAATTAATAACCTTTTTCAAATTATTAGTTCTATAAAATCCCAAATCCACCAAAAATTCAAACAAGCACGAAACTTTACGATCACATATGCATACCCCAACTCCTATCAAACCTCAAAGTTTGAACAGAAACAATCACAGAAAACAAATTGCAGAAAAATAGTGAAGGAATCGAAGTGGGAAATTACCAACTGGTACCCAAGGGTTCCGGACCCGCTTCTTCTCCTCGTAGAATACTTCTAACGTGGGGTCCACCTCACTCATCTTCTCCATACACAGAACGTGAGAATTTCAGACAATGGTCAAATCAATTTGGGATCGCGAACCCGAAATTGGAAACCAGAAGAAGAGAAGAACATGTAAGCAGAGAGAGAGAAAGTGGAGGAAAATGGAATTGGAAGTTGTGGTGGTGGTAGATGCGGGTCGGTGGCGATAAATGTGGGTCGGATTCGCGGGTTATTGGAGTTAGAGGCTGAGCCCGATTGATAGCAACCGATAACCCATGCAGATCCGCCCAACTCATGCCTATGCCCAAATAGGGCCCACGTCTCTAAATTATTATATACTTCCATCAAAGCACAAAAGTGTTTTACTTTTTACTCAAAGAAAAGAAGATATTTTTTTTACGTTAGTTTTTGTTATTTGATCTTCTTCATTTTAGTTGATTTAATGGTCGGAAATTTAGAGTAGTGTTTGGAACCCTTTTTTTTCGACATTTAGGCACCAAAATTAATTTTGGTGTGATTGTTCCACTGCTGTCAATTTTAATTGTGAGTTTCATTAATCATGTTACGTAAAGCGTAAAAGTGATTAAATTTTCAACTGCGTCATTTTATGTTAGGTAGACGATTTTCAAATAAGAATTGTTTTTACTAAGGTTCGTGAACACAACAAAAGTAAATTGTAATTTTGATGTGTTATCGAATGTTAACCAATCCTATTCTTACTTACAGGTAGTCTAGGGGTTATGAAGTCATAATATTGTTATCGAATATTATATTAATAAATTTATACATGTAGTCATAATATTGATATGAAAAGTCATAATTTTGTTATACTCTTGTCATGCATGTTGTTCTCGTGATATAATTGTCTTTAAAAAGATAACCCCATGTACCCACTTACAATAAGGAAAGTTTTTCACGAAATTTTGGTGAAAATTGAAAGAGGTAGTGGTGGTAGTAGTGATACATTTAATAGGAATTTGCACCAATACTGTCTGGACTTTTACGCTATGTTTGGATGAGGGAAATAAATTTGGAATTTGGATAAAAGTCAAAATTTATAAATTGACATGCACGAATTCTCTTGTTTGGATTCATAAACATAGAAATTTAGAATTTTCGCGTGAAAAAATACTTGGAATTTGGGACCTCCAATTCCCAAGTTTAAATTCCATATACATAGGTGTCATTTCTCAATTTATATGATTGAAAGCTTAAAAATAATAAATTCCGTATTCAATTCCATTGTTCTTTTAGGTTAACCAAACAATAAAATTCACAAATTCTAGAAAATAAAATCTCATCAATTCAATTTTCATCATTTCAAAATTCATTGATAATCTTAAATTTCTTCATCCAAACACAATATTACTGATGTACATATTTACCACTTGAACTTTTATTTTTTATTTTTTATTACCACCTAAACTTTGTATTATGTTGCGCACACCTATAAATAAATATTAAAATTTGTAGGTGATAAATGTGCACACCTACAAAACTCCAAATAGTGTTTATGCAAATTCTCCCACATTTATATATAAAGTCAATGCAAAAGGTCAATAGTATTTTAGGAAAACTGATGAAAATGGCTTGAAAACTTTGAGTTTTAATGATAAGGACAAAATAAAGGATTGACTTTTTAGTGTAAAAATGTGGTTTTTCGTTAAAGTGAACAGTACCGGGTACTTTTCGTTAAAGTTCACTATTTTTTTTTTGTGTCACCAAATTGCAACAAAAATATTTGGACAAAAATATCCCCAGGACCAAAAACTTCAAAGGCATCCCAAAATAATGCATCAAATATTGCAGGGGTATTTTCATCATTTTAATAGTATTTTTTTAATAATTAAAATTTTTGTGTTTTTTTTATTAGTACCTCATAATAGAATAGTAATAATGTGATTCAATTAGTAGTAATAATGTGATTCAATTAGTTATTCATTAAATATTATTTTCTCTATTTTTAAACACGTTCAAATCATCTTAAGAGCGTGTAATGTTGGTTATAAAAAATGTCTTTCGCACGCGGATAATAATATGATTAAATTAGTTGTCAAATGATTTTTTTTAACAAACGATATTATCTACACTAAGAGGGAGGGGATAGACTTAGCCTCATAATGGATTAGTAATAATGTGATTCAATCAGTCGTTTATTAAATATTATTTTCTCTATTATTAATGTAAATTCTATAGAAACTGAATTTATTATGTGAATTCAGCTGCTTTAATTGATTTACGAGAAATTTCTTCTAGCATGTTATTCATTTACTTCAAATATTTAACTTCTTTCTAATCAATTTATACATATAAATACATTTAATATGGGTAAGTCTCGTGTGGCATGCTGCGCATACATGAAGGCTAGTTTAATTTATGTGCAATTGTTCTGCTTTGACCAGAGGGTTGCACTTTTCAGCTACTCTCTCGCACATTTCAGCTACTCTCTCTAAAGACTGCCATTTATGTGGAGAGCGAGAGAGAGAGAGAGTTCAGTGGAAAGAGAGAATCCATGGGGATGAAGTCAAGAATATGGGATTTGCTGCCGTTCGCGGCGATGGTGGTGGTGGAGATTCTGGATGTGGGATTAACCACACTGAGCAAAGCAGCCATGTCCGGAGGAATGAGCCACTTTGTCTTTGTTGTCTACTCCAATGCTCTTGCAACTCTCATCCTCCTCCCTTCTTCTTTCATCATCCACAGGTCCCTCTCTCTCTCTCTACTCTCTCTCTAAATTGACCAAATTGTTCTGATTAATTTCTTGTTATTTGCAGAAACAACAGGCCACCACTTACTTTCACTGTCCTCTGTAAATTCTTCCTCCTCAGCCTTGCTGGGTATGTGATTTGATCTAAAAATCCCCACTTGGGATGTGGGTTTGCTGGGTTTCATCTAATCTTGTTTCTTTGGCAGGATAACTGTGATGCAGAATTGTATATTTACTGGGGTAAGCTACAGCTCCCCCACTCTTGCATCTGCCTTGAGCAACTTGATCCCGGCTTTCACTTTCCTTCTTGCTGTTGTCTTCAGGTTGCTCTCTTTTCCTTACACCAGATTAATGAACTACTTTGGTGGCCTCGTTTAGTGTCGATCGGAATGGATTGGATAAATCACTAGATTCAATGTATTGTTGAAGGAAGACACAGAGTCCCAATATTTGTCGAAGTTTAAAGTAGTAGAAGAATAATATTTCGTGAAGGAAACTAGACGAATTAGTCACGAAGGAAACTTATCCCATCCAGTCTTGCCATTTTTCGTGAAGATTGGAAGGGATAAGTTTCCATTTATTGAAATAATGTCCTTCTTCTCCATTTATTGAGAACTTAAGATTTTGTGTCTGCTTATAGAATGGAGAAGTTAAATTTGAGAAGCTTAAGAAGCCAGATCAAAATTCTGGGCACTCTGGTATCCATCTCAGGAGCATTGATAGTCACTTTCGTTAAAGGTCCTCCAATTGTGTTGTTTCCAATCAAACCTGTTGACTCTTCTCCATTAGGCCCATCTGTCTCTGATGTGTTTCCACTGAATAATTGGGTCACTGGAGCCCTTTTTATCACAACAGCTTGCTTATCTCTTTCGATATGGAACACCGCTCAGGTTAAAATTTGATGTGCAACTCTTCTTTTCGATTATGAACTTTGTACGGAAATGGCACTGATGTTAGTAATTCATGTTGTGTCTGAAGGCAGCAGTTCTTAAGGGGTACCCATCAGAGATGACCATAGTCTCCTTCTATTGCTTCTTTGGGACCATTCAATGTGCAATACTTTCTTTCTTTGTAGAAAGGAATGCAAGTGCCTGGGCACTTAAACTTGATTTGGAGCTCGCCGCAATAGCCTATTCGGTAAGCGCATAATTAGGATGGGAGGCCTCCTGGGAAGTTCTCGTGTTGCATCCTTTTTTTTTTTTCTTAACCGAACAACAATAGAGCGAATTATGATGTGCAACTTTTTAACCATGTGTGCAGGCTGTTTTTGGAAGTGTAGTAACATTCTCTACTCAAACATGGTGCATAAGAAAGAAAGGACCTGTGTTTGTGGCCATGTTCAAGCCTTTAGGGATTGCCATTGCTGCCTTGATGGGTGCCATCTTCCTCGGTGACACACTCTATACTGGAAGGTAACAAAACCCCTCTCCTTACTGGCATTATCTTATTATTCCGTTTTTGCTTTTTACAAGACGATATATATTCTAAACAACTCTAATTTAGGGAGAAGGGAATTCAAATTTAAATGATAGGATAGGCACTTTTGTCTAGTCAATTGGTTTAGTTCACATCTGCAATTATGTTTCTGCTTAGTAAGATTTTGGTATGGCACAACCCCTTGATCTTGGGGATGTTTATTAGATTTGGCACCTTCATGGAGAGCAAGTGTTTCCTTAATTAGTGGGATTTTCCGCGTGGACTAGTGAGGCCAAATCTTTGTCATTAAAAATACAAACAATTTTCTAATTGATCTTGCAAATATTTTAGATCTCATGTAAAGCATTGCACTAAATGGAGAAAATTGGAGCATTAGTTCTTAATTTAATCCAATTGAAACTTTAGTTTTTGAATTTTAAATTCGTTAAAGATTTTTTTTTTTTTGGGGTCAAAAATTCGTAAGAATTGGTCAAGGATATAGCAGAACGGTCATGTTTGTCTTGTTCGTGTCATACTCATTATCTTAACGCATTGTTTGTGTCAAACTCGTGGGTCTTAACAGATGACCAGATAACAACCTGACTTGTTAAGAGGTTGACCCGAAATCTGTTATTTTTGTGTCGTTTCGTGTTGGGTTAACCGGTCATGCAAGAACTTGTCATGCCTAGACCCAAAAAAAGGTCGTTTTCGTGTCATAACTATAATTTTCATGGGTTTTTAATAGGTGACCCGATAACGACCAAACTTGTTAATGTAATTTTAAAGGATAACTCGAAAACGACCCAACTTGTTAACGGTTGATTCCAAATCTGTTATTTTCGTGTCGGATCAACGGTCGTATAAGAAATTTTCAGGCCATGAATGAATCAAACAGAAACAAGGAACGAATTAAAAATGAGAATGTAAGAGGAAATACATGTGGGTTATAATTATCCTTGCTAAAACATGGTAGTTGTATTCTTATCTTAATTTTTAAAATTTTTGATGGCAGTGTGATTGGGGCAGTGGTAATTGTGGTGGGTTTCTATGGGGTTGTATGGGCGCAATCAAAAGAGCAAACTGGTTCGGACCAAAAGAAAGAGGAAAAGTTTGAAGACTCGCATGAGGTTGATGATCGGCAACAGACGACTCCTCTCCTCAAGACCCACACACATGTATGATTTGCATTCCCTACCCCCATATATATCTGTACATTTATAGAAGTGATATCACACTGGTCCACTCGAACTCAGTCTCAAATAAACGCTCTTACCTAATTGAACTATTTATAAGCTCGTTGCAAATACATTTCGCATTTAACTTCGAATTTTTTAATTTGGGGGTCAATTTTGTGGTTTACCAGGCTAGCTCTTATTAGGAAACCTTCTGCAGAAAAATAATAAGCAAAATATCCCCTTTCAAATCCAAGAAATAAGGAGTAAAGCACTACCAGTTAAACATGTGCCTCATGATTTATAGAGAACTTGCAGGACCGTCTCTGAGATTTTAGGGACTATGTGCGAATTTTATGAAAGCACCCGTTCTTAAGATAAGTCTTAAAAAAAGTAGGACAATATATTGACACTAAAAAACAATCACTTAAATCAAAACAAAGTTTAGCACTCACTGATTGCAAGTTTAAAAATAACATTAATAATATGTAAAAACAACGCTACAAACATAACGTTCACTAAATAATCAAAAGCAGTTCAATCTTAAACAACCAAACAAGAAAACAAACTTCTAAAACTCTAACTTTAAAGTTTCACTTGAATATGTAACATTATTATATAATAATATTGAAAAAATAACGTCTTTTATGATGTATCATTGGCACTCAAAATATCTTATTGTACTCTAAATTTTTGTATTTAGAAATAAAAAAATAATTACACTTATAAGGAGTGCAAGATGAGATTTTAAAGTGCTAACAAAATCAATTTTTGAATATAGAACATTATTTCATAACAAAAGCAATTTTAAATATAGAATATTATTACATATAAACATTAGATGACAAAAATTTTGAGGGTCCTTTTAAATTTGAGGCCATGTGCGACTGCACTTTCGCACCCCCTCAACGCCCCCTCTGGGAACTTGTAAAAAGAAACAAAATTTGAGGGCGATTCTTCCATTTTATGCCCTCATATGGTTACATCCTTCCCTTTGAAACAAGGGTACAATACAACGATCTCAATGAGGGACCTGCACCTACTCATCTGAGTTATCTATAGCCGGTATGCCTACCCTCCTCCAGAGTCTCACGGCTGCTATTTGGGACCTTGTAGAGGAGGGGCTACAAAAAATCCGCATGCGTTCGGTCCAACCTCAAGTCTTCAGATCATCGGACATTGCTGAGGGTATGCAATGTGTAGCAAGAATATCCAGAGTAGCTGCTTTAGCAGTTTTTGTTCGGAGGACAACCACCTGGATATATGACAGAAATTAGCCATGATACAGACAGAAAACCACATGCAAATTTGTACGAGGGGGAAGGGGGTGAGACGGAGAGAGGGAGAGAACCTGTTGGTATTCTAAATCAAATTTCAAAAATTCGTCCTCGCAGCTCTCTACCATGCTTGCCAAGTTCTTTAGGTTCTTCACAGGCTTACCGTTTAAAGTAAGAACCTACACAAACATACGCAGTAAGTGATCCAACAACAGGTTATT
This sequence comes from Malus sylvestris, assembly GCF_916048215.2. Lineage (NCBI taxonomy): Eukaryota > Viridiplantae > Streptophyta > Magnoliopsida > Rosales > Rosaceae > Malus > Malus sylvestris. Next base: position 30,415,286 of record NC_062265.1, read on the forward strand.
TGAAGTGATTCAGCTGCTAGTATAAAAAAATAAAGCAAAATTCAGCAGAGTGCAATTCCTGACCTGGGTGTTAACTATTTCTTCATAACCGATGTTGATGTCAGCCACAAGCACCTGCGAAACAACGACGAGCTGCTCATCCGGTGATTGCGGCAATGAATGCAGCATTTTGTCCAAAAGCTTGACAGGAGCTTCAAATTCATATTCCTTTCCATACTGTAAATACAAGCAGAAACAATTGGATTAAGATAGCACGCATAATTTGATCTTAATTTCAGATGCATTATCATAAACTTTTAAGATATTCATTACACACGCAGGCACGCACGCACATATAGCCATGTCTGGTCTAACGTCTAAAGATGGAAATCAAGTTATGTCATGCTAATGCATTGTGTCAGATCATTTTAGTATTACTTACACACACGAGCAGAGACATACATATATACACTATAGATGCACAATAGTTACAAGCACTACTAATTAATCAAAATCCCACTCCTTAACATCCATTAAGCAGATGTAAAAACGAGGTTTAAGCTCATAGAAGGGATTAAAGGTGAGCTACTAACCTCAGATCGAAGATAGGGAACAGACACAGCCGTAAAAACAAATCCTGCAATTATATAATATGAAGGAGGTCTGCCCTTGTTGTGTGCTGGGATTAGTCTTTTGTGGGATGCAAGTTCGATGTCAAAATTGAGAATCTCAGTATTGCGCAGAACTTTAACCGCTGAATTATCTCCAGTATATTTCTGAGAGACAAGGTAACTAAAACCTATGCGTTCTCCATGCCGGAAAGGAACTGAAAATCATAGTGGAAAACATCAAGTGCTAAGTCACATAGAGTACGATAATAATTTAACAAAGGGAAACGGAAAAGTAAAACATGCCACACGTTATCTTAGTGAAACTTCACTATTTATCAACAATGTTTTAAGAACCAGCATAAGAGTCATGTAACAAACAAATAATAGCAAGAACAACAAAATCTTTTATGAATGCGAGTTTTTCGCTTGGTAAACAAATTATCAACGTATGCCATAAACATTTACCCATAATACATATGTACATAGAAGGAATATAAGAAGTACACATGCCTGTTCCATCATTGGCAATCTTGACTCCATCAAAGCTGAGAATGATATCAGATGGCTTCAGAACCTGAGATTCCGGAGCAGTGGGATCAACTCTTCTTATACGAACACCCTTCTGATCAGGTTTCATGCCCATTGCAATACGCAAATCAGGATTTTCCATCTTCTGCCACTCAACTCCGAGAATTGGAAATCCTAGCACATTATAGACAACCATAAGATTCACAGTACGTGCAGAACTGGCAATACTAGGTACCGCTGGCTCAAAGATGTAACTACTTTACGTAGAAAGACAACCTATGCCAATGACGATTTATATAAATTTAAATACCACATCAAATTGTAACAAATTTACCTGTATATGCTCCATTCTTCTCATAATCTTGGATGAAGTGCATAATGACTGGTGTTGGTATGACATAACCAATATTCTCCGCATCTTCATGTTTAAGGGACTGAAATGCGATACCGACGCAATTTCCCTTGTCATTAAAAGCAGGCCCACCTGAGTTTCCAGAGTTTATGGCCGCATCTATCTGGAAAAAATCCAAAGAGAAAGAAACATGACATTAGGGAAAATGTTCTGCTGATAAGCTAGATGTCCAACAGAAATGCTAGAATTACATTCTCATTACCTGCAAACCCAGAAGTTCAGTAGACCCATGAACATAGGACAGAATCTCTATTCGTGACACAACACCACTCGTCACTGAAATTGTGTCTCCCCCAATTGGGTAACCCACAACTGTAACGGCATCTTGAAGCGCAGGCAAATCCCCAAACTCCACTGGTGACACTCCTTCCCAAAACTCGTTGTCGTCAACAGTAAGCATGGCTGCAACATCATATAAACAGCAGTTTTCCATGATATAATATCTACATAAGTTACCAAAAATTGATTTCCATAATTAGTTTAATTAATCCAACTAATGGGAATTGATACACAATGAGCATGAACATTCACTCGCAATCCCTCCATTTCCATCCATGTTGAGATAAATTCACACCTTTCCCCACATTGACACGACAAACAAAACCCATCTATTGCATTAGTTTTTCATCCCCTATGCCTTCATTTACTACGCGATTTATTCTGAGCTTTTCTATATCCCTTATATCTAACTGTTTTACTCCATAACACCCCCTACGGTAAACATGGAAATTCTCCTTCCCTTCCAAAAACAAATCACTTCCTATATCTTTACCACGCAAATTTCACTACGTAACAACGAAGAACAAATACTAAAAACACCAAGTTAAACAATCCCTTAAGCAGAAAGTATGAGGCTTTTCTACCCAATAAATCATCCCCATTCCTAAAAACATCATGAATCAGTGAAATTACAAAAAGTATTAGCAATACAAAATTCATCTGTTGCATTAGTTTTTCATCCCCTATGCCTTCATTTACTACACATGCCTTCATTTACTACACACGATTTATTCTGAGTTTTTCTATATCCCTTATATCTAACTGTTTTACTCCATAACACCCCCTAAGGTAAATATGGAAATTCTCCTTCCCTTCCAAAAACAAATCACTTCCTATATCTTTACCACGCAAATTTCACTACGTAACAACGACAAACAAATACTAAAAACCTCAAGTTAAACAATCCCTTAAGCAGAAAGTATGAGGCTTTTCTACCCAATAAATCATCCCCATTCCTAAAAACATCATGAATCAGTGAAATTACGAAAAGTATTAGCAATACGAAATTCATCTGTTGCATTAGTTTTTCATCCCCTATGCCTTCATTTACTACACACGATTTATTCTGAGCTTTTCTATATCCTTTATATCTAACTGTTTTACTCCATAACACCCCCTAAGGTAAACATGGAAGTTCTCCTTCCCTTCCAAAAATAAATCACTTCCTATATCTTCACCACGCAAATTTCAATATGTAACAAGGCACAACAAACACTAAAAAACCAAGTTAAACAACCCCTTAAGCAGCAAGTATGAAGCTTTTCTACCCAATAAATCATCCCCATTCCGAAAAATCAGTGAAATTTCAAATAGTACTAAACAATGATAACAAAAAGAAGCAAAAGAACAGAAAAAGGAAAGCTTTGAATACCAATATCGCACTCGGTGCCAATGGCGAGAACAGTAGCCAAGTACTTAGTATCAGAGCCACGCTTCTTGAGCTTGACCTGCGTATAATGCTCCACAGAGTGCGCATTGGTCAGCACCCTCCTCCCACCAATCACAAACCCACTGCTGCTCGAGCTGTACTGCCTCTTCCTCTGCCATGGCAGCGAGAAATTCGGCTCTGTATGCGTACAAAACACCTTCACAACCGCATCCATGGCGGGCACCACCCTCGCCACAGCCTCCCACGCCTCACCAGGATCCGAAACCGTCACAAACGGGCCCACCGCGCCCTTGTGGTCGCCATTGTCGACAGCCCGAGGGATCCTCCGGGAAGGGGCCATGGCCTCGGGCTTGTCGGAGAGCTTTTGGAGCTTCTTGGGTCGACCGCGGCGGCGACCTCCGTGTTGGGGCTGAGAGGATTGAGGCTGCTCGATAATCTCGACGTTGCTGACGGAGAATACGTCGTCGACTGCGGTTGTGGCCGTCGTAACCGGCGGTGGCGGTGGCGATGCGATGGCGGTGGCGGGTGAATCTAGGGTTTCCCAGGTGGGGGTTTTGGGCTTGCGGCCTCGTTTGCCCATTTGGGGATTTTTTTTTAATTCTTAAAGTTTTAAGGGTTTGTTTTCTGTGTGTCTGCAAAAGGAGGGCGTGGGCGTAAATACTGGTCGGATTTAGATGGAGAAGGAGAGAGAGGGGAAGAAAATGCGGAAAAAAGACGGTGCAGGGCAATTGGAGGGAGGGTGAAATATGTAAAATAAGACAAATGCTAAGGCCGCTCTTTCAAAACCGAAACTTTCATGAATTCTTTCAATTTCAATTTAACAGGGTTCACTTTTGAAAGAGTCTTTTTAATATTTCTCATAAAATAAGTAATTTGAAAGAAAATAAGAAAATTGAAGACGGTCAACAAATTTGGCTAAGCGTTTCTCCAAATAATTTTTTCTTAATTTCAATTGCTTTGTTCTTGGCTAACATTGATCTAATTACGCTAAGAAATTTCTAAGCTACAAATTCACAAGTTGTTTTTTCTTGGGAGTTTATGTTTGGGATAAGTTTGGTTTAGTTTTTAACACATGAAGTTCAGCTTTTGCTTAAGTGTTAAGTTAGATGTTTAAAGTTTGTAATTCAGGGCTCGAGGTACCGATATGAGGCTCATATTTATGCCGAATGTCCAATGCTTAGGGTTATTTTGTATTTTGGGTACGACCCGAGTCCGCGTTTACATTGGCAGAATTACACTCGCGATTAAGATGGGTTGTAGCCTAGGGAGCTTTCATTTTGAACTCTTGCTAATAGTTTATGTATTAACCTACGTTAACTTATTATACTTCTATATAGCCTACCCAATTCTAATAAAAACTATAACTTAATATGAATGCAAGACTTTTTAAGAAAAAATGAAATTGTATTACCTGTTATGTTTTTTTTTCTTGTTAAGTGTCATGTTATGTTAGTTTGGATTGTCATTTCGATTTTAGAGTTTTGTATTTATGTATCATTATATAATTTTATGTAGGTACGAAAAAAATTATGTTACTTTATGGTAATTATTTTAGCCAGCTCACCTATGAAAAAAATCTTGACTCCGTCCTTGCACATTTATAGTTCAAATTCTAGCATAAACCCTAGAATTTCGAGCTCTAAGTTTGAAGTATATGAGTTTAAAGTCAATCTCGAGTTAAAAGATCGTTTTCGGGAACGGCCATTCCTTTTTGTTGAGGAATTTGTGAAATCAAGTGATCAAATGTTTAAGTTCAATCGGATGAGCAAAACACCCACACTTGTAATGGCGAGGTAAACTTTCATATAGTACTACATTATTCTTAGTATTAAGATGTGAATGAGTTGTAAGTATGCAATCTAATATCTTAGTGGATAAAATGTTGAAGTGGGAGCATGAATTTTGGACCCCTGACACATGACATCTCGGGTGGCGAAAAAGACTGAAATGCCCAAAGTCTATGACTCTCAAACTATCAGACTAGTCAGGCTTCTTAGTCATAATCAAAGTAAGCTCTTCTGATTGACTAACAAGCCAAAATATGTAGTCACGCAACCTTAGGTTGACAAGTTAGGTTTAAGTATGCTACCTGTACAACTTGTTTCTTAGGTAAGGAAACCCTAATTCATGTCAAATTACATATCTTGAGATTAGGCAACGTAATCATAATCCCAGGAGGATTGGATATTTTATCCTAAATTTTCTCCTACATAGTCTCCTAATTTAATAAGAATCACTCTCTCTACAAGGTCTCAAAATCTATAAATACTCTAGCTTGAGTATTTGTCGAACGACCTATCTTTGATCATCTCTTAGAATCCCATAACATAGACTTCTCGCAATCATCCAATGCTCATCCCTCTTATAGGTACTGTTCATCTACGCCATGAGTAGACATTGAGATTTATCTCTCCAAGACACCTTCGTTAAGGATGGTTCACAATGTAGAACACATTACACCACTCATTTTATAGAACTACATCAATGATTTGATTCTCCAACCTGGAGATATGTAGTACTCTGATCCAGATTCATCACACCTCCTCCCAATCAACCATATTCACCCTTCGCTAGAGCTGATAGGTAATTCCGACATATTATCGCCTCCATCTGCAGATGTGCACAAATTTACTTCTAACAGTTAGGTTTCTACCCATGCATCCTGGATTCGAAATCCCTCCTCTTTTAAATTAATGTAATTTTTTTGAACCCTCCACCTCCACTTAGTAATAAAAAAAATGTGAGGGAAACAAAATTTCCCCCCATATCACCAAGTTCTCTTTTTGGGCCTATGTCTTGGATGCAGAATCAATCACCTTTGGAAACTATATTGTCCATTGATTGTGCAGCCCATGAAATTACAGGGCTCAAGGGATTATATATTGGTATGCTAGTCTGCAGTGGGCTCTTGAAGAAACAATACCTTGTAGTCACGTAATGAGCAAAGTACAGAAAAAAAAAAAAAATTAACCAAACGACCTCAATTGCCGTGGTAAACTCTCTTAAGCATTTAGGTTGGGAGACTCTTGCTAGTAGTTTTATACTCTTTGGCCATATTTGGTTTCTAGGATTTAATTGGATAACGCGGTAAATTCAATTCAAGCTGATGGAAAAATAAAAATCAACTTGAAAATTTTATTCAAATTGAAAGTAGAAGATGGATCAGTACTGAGAAAACAAGCGCAATAATAATACTAGAGAGTTAGTCTGAATCACCTAATACTTTCTGTGCACTTTCACCTTCATTTGGTACTGCACTCACTCTGAAAATCCATGTAAAAAGTGTGAAAATTACTTAACAAAACTAACAAAGCACACTTGGGTAAGCATTATTTGGAGACATCAGAACCTGTAATGCTTTGCTCATCATACTGATAGTTGTTGAACAACATAATGTCAAATCACATGGCTCTCCACAACAAAGTAGAACTTAAAAAGTGCATATTTGAGTTAGGTTAGGGTCGTGTGTCAGTTTTTTGATATTCAAGTTTGAGTCTCTCTTCCGGTAAATTAAAATATCGCATTGTTGAAAGGCAACGGAACTAAAACAGTTCTTAATCGTCATTCCCTCTACTAATTATATCTATCTAACCCACTTTGTGGGCGACCCCTTTTTATTATGTTGCTCAATCTTTACTTCACCCTCCGACCAAACAACACCTTTTAATCTGCAATAATTCAAACCGACCTACGACATCTCCTTTTCTTTTCTTTCTTTGTCCCAAGTTTACATTTTCAAGCATAACGACACATAAGAAGGAAATCAATTTTATATGGAATAAGTTCATGGGAAAGCAATTTATATGGAACAAGTTCATCATCACGTGGTATTTTTATCTACTAAAACAAAGATACGTGGTAAAAAACTTACAGATATCATTATTTTATTGAAACATGACGTTACAGTAACAGTGAACTTGTTCTATGTAAGTTCTTCTCCACGATAAGGTCTCGAATTTTGGCTTAGTTGACTCTTGGTGACTGTTGCAAACAACTCACATGGAACAAGTTCATCATTATGTGGCATCTCCATCTACTAAAACAACGACATGTAGTGAAAAACTTACACATCATTATTTTATTGAAACGGGACATCACAATAACGGTGAACCCGTCATATGTAAAATTTTCTCCACAATAAGGTCTCAAATTTTGGCTCAGTTGATGCTGGTGCAACTGCAATACTGTGCTGTGTGTTTTTATTACACTTCCATGCCTCAGGATACATGAATTCAATCTTTCGTGAATGTGTATGATTATGGTGGTGGTATACTTGTTTTGTTTGGCCCAAAGAAGAAAATGTAATTATTCAATTCTCCCTCATGATCTTAAATTTAATCCCCTAATATCAACAAATGGATTATGATGCAACAAGTTTGTAGCTTCAGTGGTTAGGAGTATTTTGTTTGAATTTTTTCCTTATATAGATAAAGGAATCAACTAATCTTGATGTTGTAATAAGCCAATGAGCAATGTTAGGTTTTCGAGAGAAACTATGACATAAATAAAGGAAAATGATTTTCGCACTCGTGTTTTGTTCTTCAGTACTCTTTGTTTTGTTAATGTTCATTGTTTGTTAATTATTCTTGTTTCTTTCAATCTAAAATCTAAGAGAAAATAGCATAAACATACACAGAAAAAAGAATAGTGCGAAGAGAAATGCTAAACAAACTCTCTCAAAGTGGGACTCTCCATAGACTCTTTGCTACCTTACAGTTTAACGTAAACTTCTGTGCTAACATTATAAAACATTGTGTCAAAGACACGAGGTAGCAGAGAGTCCATAAAAAATCCGATTGTTAAAAGAGTCTCCTTAGCATTTCTCTAGTATGCGAGAATCAATTCCATAAACATATAAATTGAGTCAATAGACCCATATATATATATATATATATTAGGGATACCCCATAAGAATACTATTTGTGGTCCTTATACTCTGCAAATATCCATAAATTCTAGTAGTTTAGTAATGCAGTAGGTGTCACTTAAGTGTATTTATATTGTGGTCCATCGTTTTTAGATGATGTAAACATCCTTTGATCCCAATCTTCACCAATAGGTGTTGCTTATGATGCTAGGTTTGCAGATAAACTTCTTAAATGCCATGCATTATATTGGTTTAGTTCCCCCCTTGATGCTATTTTATTTTGAGATATATGAGTCATATATACGACAACAGCTGAAAGAAGCTTTTGAGCTACATCTTATACCACCATAATTAAGTTCTTAATTACATATTTAATTTTCCTTAATGTCCCCTTCTATAAGTTTTAAAAGGGGAGGGAAGGCTACCCTATGTACTTACAGAAGAGGTCTTAGCTTCTTTTTTTTGTTTTTACAGATTGCCCACCAGGAGGGATAGCTAACAACGGAGCTCAAACCTAGGTCTTTGTCTAATAAAGAGAACGATCCTTACCAACTCAATCAACCCTCATTAGCATTATTACTTATTATTTTCCATTTGTTTGTAATGGAAGGAAACTCTCATGGAGAGTGAGATTTGGATATGACAGCCTGATTACGTTCGTCAAGTCATGCTTACAAAAGTATGGTATACCTCTATTTTGGTCTCATCTTGTGCTCTAGTTAAGAATTCTATTATTAAGTGTACATATATGGTCAACAATTTGAGGTGGAAATATTCATATAGAATATCAGGTAATTTCCCAATTCCTTCACAAACAAGAAACCTTCCAATGTAAATTATAAAAAATAGAGAAAATGATTTCAAAGAAATTGTGTTAGACTCCACAATGAAAGCTTATTTTTATTGTGGGTATTTATAACCAAAAAATAAAAAAAAAAGTAACCCAACAGCAAAAAGCTAAACAAACAGCTAATAGGAAGGAAAGAGTGAATGAGTGAGGAGAATCATGTGAAATGAGCCACTCTCTCTCCCGCCGAATCAAAAAGCCATAAACTTTGTGCATATCCCAACAACCCAACCGCAACCCATCTTTTCTTTTCGTTTTCTAAGTGTGGATTCTAGCTCTCTGAGTATTTTCTTGGCTTCCAATGGCTTCAAGCGCTTCAAGGTTCATCAAGTGTGTGACTGTGGGAGATGGGGCTGTGGGGAAGACCTGTATGCTCATTTGCTACACCAGCAACAAGTTTCCCACTGTATGTTCTTCTTTTCTGCCAAAATTATCCATCTGGGTCTCTCAAATTTGACTAGTTTGTGTGACTTTTTGGATTTTTGGATTACTTTATGTGTTTATGCATCTGGGTTTTGCAGCTTTTTGTGTGGTTTTCAAGATTCTAGTACAGAAACCCCTCTCTTTTCTCTCTCTCTCACTATCTCTCTCTCTCACTATCTGTCTTTCTTTTCTCTGTTTCTCTCTCCATACAAATTGCTTTGCTTTTTCCCCTTTTTCTTTTCCAAGTAATTTGATTTTGGTTTCCAATTGCTTTTGTATCCATCAGGACTATATACCAACTGTGTTTGATAACTTCAGTGCAAATGTGGTGGTTGAAGGCACTACTGTGAACTTAGGCTTATGGGACACTGCCGGTATGATATCTTTAACTCTCTCCTACCCAAATTCCAATTTCATCTTATATAAATGTGTTCATTGTTCTAGTTTTTGTTTGTTTGTAATGTCATAAATTGAGCAAAATGTTTCCGAATTCGTAATTTTGGGTTTTATCTAAAACATAATTTTGCCAGATTTAGCAAGTTGTATTAAACATCTGTTTCATTTATTTCACAGGGCAAGAGGATTACAATCGGTTGAGGCCATTGAGTTACAGAGGGGCAGATGTTTTTGTCTTAGCTTTCTCACTAGTTAGCCGTGCGAGCTATGAGAATGTATTGAAAAAGGTGCATTCACCTGAGAAATTTGGTTTCTCCTTCTATTTTTCTTATTGTTAATCTATCACTGTTGTGTCGTATATATGATTTCTGACACTCAGTTTCTTGGTCAGTGGATCCCTGAACTCCAGCATTATGCTCCCGGAGTGCCAGTAGTACTTGCCGGCACCAAATTAGGTAAGCTCAATGCTTGTACTACTTTTCCAAACTCAGTCCGGAGTTATTGTTTTCTGGTTATAGTTAGTTACGGTCATAATTCAAATTTTCCGTTTTCTTCCATCCAATGATTTGATGAGCTAAGAGTGCCGAAAGTTTCTGTGAGCGGGTAAAGTGATACATTGTGATACATTGTGTCCATCAAAAGTCTGACCTGTTCTATGAGAAGAGTGAGATCCAAACATGTTCAAAGGGAAAGAATGAGCATGCTATTGATACAACTATCTTATTCGATCATGTATTGTTGCATAAACCTGCACATAGGATTTGACTTTGTACCAATGGTAATGCCGGGAAGCATTAAATTAACCGCGCATGCAGGTTGTGTGATTAGTCTTTTTTAATGGTATGGAATCTGGAGTCAGCAATATCATCTTCTGGATCTAAAGATGGTTTGCAATGGATATGCAGATCTTCGACAGGATAAGCAGTATTTGGCTGATCACCCAGGATTGGTACCTGTGACAACTGCACAGGTGTAGTTTTTAGTAAAGATTGTTTTGTTCATCGTGCAACAACGGGTAATATCACTGATTATTCTTCTAAATAACCAGGGCGAGGAGCTGCGAAAACAGATTGGTGCTGCTTTTTACATAGAATGCAGCTCTAAAACCCAGCAGGTATGTATAATATAGTACTTACATTCTCATAAGGCCGGTAAATTGTTCAGTTTACAAATAGCTGCTTAGTTTACGGACTTGCATAAGATAAAACCAGCTAATTTCTTGTCAAACTAACACGAGCAAATGTGCTGGCGTTTGGAAGATCTGTAGAAAACGGATAAGTGATTAATCTGCAAGCATTTAGAAGATCCCTAACTCAGTAGTTGCGGATGCACGATTCACTAGTTTGGAACCAACTTCCAGATCATATGGCGATGGGAGTGTTGGTTTCCGGAGTTCCCTTTTCCTCAACCATTTCGGTTCATCAACCTTGAGATTGGTCTATAAATGTATTATGAGCATAGTGCCAGTTTTCGCAAAAATTGTCAAAGATTTCGAACCTTTGGATGCTTTCACTGTCCGTGGTAGATTTCCTTAAAATTGTTCTCGTTGCGTATTGCGTAACACTAACGCGCCGATTCACGTTTCAATTGCAGAACGTGAAAGCAGTCTTCGACGCTGCGATCAGGGTGGTTATCAAGCCGCCACAGAAGCAGAAGGAAAAGAAGAAAAAGCAACGTCGAGGATGCCCAGTGTGAGTGTCTTCCTTTCGTTCATGTCATATTCTGCGCTAATTTATACGTCCTCGTTCAGATAGTGTCATATACGTATATAAGCTCTATGATTTTCCTTTCGATTTCCGAGTGTTATCTCGGTTCCTAGTTTCTGTTCCTGGGAATAATCCAGCCCTTCTCGAATTGCAGCAACATGCTTTGCGGACGGAGGCTGGTGTGTCTCAAGTGAAAACTTCCGCTTCCGTTTTGATCGCGATTCGCGTCGCGCTAGTGCCAGTTAAAGCTTCCTTCACCGTCAGGCTGTTGAGGATCCTGTGCATTTGGTTGTGCAGGGAATATATCTGAACATACCGGCTTCTTTCGTTCTACTAATTCGTATTACGCTATAGATACCAAAAAAACAGATGCCCTTGTAACACCGATAGTTTCTACAAGCTCGGGTTTACGTTTGCATATGCTACTTTATATGTAAAGTTACTGTGTGCAAAAATGATGTATTAAGAGACATTCAATCATGCATTACGAGACATTCAGCGGAGCGATTGGTACCGTGCATAATCTGGCGTTATCGCTATCGCCGGCATCATACGATGAAGTTCCTGGGAAGACTTGTACCAGAAAGAAAAGCTACAAGTTCGGTTGACAAGTGAAATTTAAAGAAAATTACGATACAACATCAAACCGCAGTAACGAGCATGAAAAGATAAATTAACAACCTAACAGTGCCACACACAGAAGCTTCTGTTTTGAGCAGTTGAACTTCGACAATGTAGACGTTTGGCAACGACGAAGATTATTTTCAGTTTATATCTAATGCATTGAAGACCAAAAGGGGCACCAAAGATTGTGTATGGGAACCACAGTATGTTTTCTAACTGTTAGAATATCTACAAAGCGGAAACAAGACAGCGTCTGCCCATAACAAATTCAAGGAACAAACAGCTTGAAGAACCCATTTATCTTTCAAGATTGCAACTGACACATCAACGGGGAGGGGATCGGAGACCATGAACAACATCAAATAACTCACTTACCGCCCATCCTCCAGAAGCACACAAGCTTAGACAATGACCTCGTGGGGGTTCGTTTACCAAATGCCGATCCTCAAAGCACTGGAAAATGAAGAGAGTGAAATATAAATATCTTAGGTTTGACAACAAAATCATTAATGAAATAGTTAAATACAACACAATTTTTCAATTGTTTCCGGAAGACAAGATGCGAAAAAGCTAGTTCTTTTACATGGTTCGATTTCTCTTTCACCGGATCTTGTTTTCCGGAGTCTTCCTGTTTCTATTTCCCTTGAATACAATTGAGAAAACACTGTATTACAATGCATTAACGTTATTTTTCACAATTTTCCACAACGAAAACACGCAGACATCATTTTCTTTATTAATGTTATGAGGCTAAATCAACCTATGTTACAGAGGAAGGTTAAAAAGCATGTTGTACATTCATAAGTTCTGGAGCTGTACGACAAAATGAGAAAGATGATTGCAGAGAAACTCCCGGCTATGAAATCCTAAAACATTTCTTGATCCCTCAAACCAGGTTACCAGAGCTTGCATACGGGAGAGAGAAATACATAATAGAAGACTTACAAGCTTTCATGAGTCGCCAAACTCTTCCATTAGACACGCCTATTTCCACGAAGACTGTCTATAGCCGTCCCAACCCCCCTCGGGTTCCTTCCTTTTAAAGGTGCCACCTTGCATCTGGAACATCCTTGCTTGGTCCTCAGCCAGGGCTTGTGAACTGACAACAGGTAGTTGCCGCGGGACAAGAGGTGATGTCACATCTCTCCCGTCTAAGTCTGGGCCTCCAGGCCCTGCATTGAGATCAAGGCCTTGTCTTCCCCATTTCCTACTGCTTTCCCCGCTACTGTTATTGCTACCATCAGGAAGATTAACAACATAAGGCCTTGGGTAACTGGACGAAAGCACACCAGCGGGTCCTAACAACTGGGAACGAACAGCAGGAAAAAGCCTCCCAGCAGATGATGAATCAAGATATGTTGCTGAACTGCCTGGAAAAGCGGCCGAGGGCAGAGGAAAATTGTTTCCAAAAGGAAAAACTGGATACGGAAAAGAAGTAGAAGGATAGTTCATTGCTGGGGAAGATGACAACACCGGCCCCCTGTACATATCAGGATTGAAAGGGTTGCTACTACTTGGGGGACCCAACATCCTCTGTGGTCCACCAGTTGCAACAATTGGGAATGGTTGCTCTCCACGATCTGACATAATTGAAGGAATTGCGACTGCAGAATACGTACTGCCTGGAGGAAACCATGATGAGAAATTCCCTATGTCTGTATTGTTCATCCTAAAACCAGAAACAGGTGGTTGAGATGGCACACTGCTCCTGCTATGCTGACTAAACACTGCCGGTTCAGCACACAACTCATCGACAACAGGTCCGTTATTCAAATCAAAATCCCTACGAAGACTAACTTCTCCATTGACAGGTCCACTTGATTTTATTGATGGGAATTGGTTATCCATTCGGCGACTATTGCTCAATGGATAATTACACTTTTCAGAAGCCTCATCAACTTGATTCAAGTCAAGGTCAAGACCTCCAGAGCTGCGAACGGGTGCAATACTCATCGATTGATCACCTGCAAAAGTTTCATTGTTTATTGTGTCAGCAAGAGAACATGTCTCTTGAGCAGAACTTTGAGAAGCCATATCCTCGAGAATTCTTTCATCAGGTACATTCAAGTCAATGTCTAAAGCTGGGCGTCCTTTCTTGCTCGGTGTAGGGTTGGGAACTGAAATACTTGTACCCAGTGGAATTTCTTGAACTTTTCTGGGTTCAGCTGGCCGGAATGCACTTGTAGCTGCTGATCCCCTCCAACCAACCTCCCCCCCTTTACTCTTCAACAGGTCCTCTGGCGGAACACAAGGCCCTTTTGCTGCAGCAGGAACTGTAACTGAAGCAGGAAGGCCACTAGACACAGAAGAAACAGCAAAAGGAACCGGGCTAATCAACTGATGAGCTGTTGAACATCCAGGTGCTGTCAAGTTATTTGGCTCTCCATATTTCCCATCATCGGCATTAAAGCCTTCATTCAAATCAAACTCCACTTTTGCATCCACATCTGCTGCCCCTGCAGCAGACACAGAAGAAGCATCTGCAGTTGTAGATGTACATTCCTCAGCTTCTTCTGCTTCCATGTTGGTTAACTTAGACCTCTTAGACCTCAAATACTCTTCTACTTCTTGCATGGGAATATCAGGTGAAACATTGGTAATACCAGGTTCAACAACTTGATCATTAGCTTCTTTACTTTTCATATTCTCCTCTACATGTTCACCTGTGTTTTCAGTAGCAGCGGAACTAGAGCCACCTAGAGCTCGACCCTCGGGAGTTGTAAGATCATTATTTTCTGTTTTCAAAGTGGCAGGACCATTACTTTCTGAATCAATTCGGTGATTTTCAGCCTGATTACAACAACTCCGGCCATCCTTTTCATCATCTTTTTCAGCCTTCAGTTCACTGACATTTTCTGAGATCAAACCCTTACGAAAACCAGAAGAAAGTGGCACTTCTTTGCAGGTTCCTTTCCCTAACTCAGAATGCCTCTTTAAACTAGATGGTTTCTCCTCCGTATGAACACTCCCTTCATGACTTGAAGTTTCTATCTTACCATCAACATCAAACTCTGGGTGCAAGGAAGATTCTTCAATGGCTTCTTTCCCCATCACTACCCTCGAACTAACATCACTGACCTTATTTTCTGAACTGCCATCAGCACTCGCTCCACCAACCACATTTTTGTCTTGAAGGGGTAATCCTTCACCGCCCATAATTTTCTCAACTGTACTAGGAGGGGAAGCGGTAAAAGGAGCTAACTTAACTTCCATGGATTTTTCTTTGCTTTCTGGGGTGGGTTCTGCAGAATGATGAAAACTTCTACTGGAGGAGCATAGATTTCCAGTGTCCTCTGCTACAGAAGACTGTTCAGGCAGGGAAGAAGAAGATTTGACAACCCCATTCTTCGTCCCATAAGTAGTGGATGCAACACCATGCTTCTCATATTCATCATCAGGGCCATCATTAGACTGACTTTCATCTCGAGCAAGCTCATCAACAGGAGGTGATTTGACTCTAGAATCAGTGGCTTTGCAGAGATGCTCAGATACTGGGGTAGACCTTTGAGGTGAATCAGTTGGGGATTCAGATTTAGACATCTCTCCAGCAACACTAGCAAGCAGATTCATACCAAGTTCATCTCCAGCTGACAAAGAGGCATTACCTTCAGAATACTTCGCACAGCTTTCAATTAATGCATGTATAGAGCTGAAGGAAGCATCCTGCAAGTTCCCTGACTTTTCGTTCCCAGATGACGAGGAAGCAGCTTTTGGGACTTCTGCAATCTTCTTAGGATTGTCACCAGGCCTACAATGCTCTTCATCAGTAACAGCAGCTGGGGACCCATTGCCCTCATCCGAGCCAGTCAGTACATCTTTGAAATCATTACTTTGCCATGACTCGTTGTTCACATCTGAGGCAACGGTGGCTCGATAAGCATCAACCTTTTGCATGGGAGAAGCAGCTCTGCAAATAGTATTTAAAGGATCTTCAGACGAACCTCCGCTGCCACTTTGTGCAGGACTGCGACCACGATTTGGAATCTTAACAATCAACTTGGGTCCATTTCCCTCAGCAGAAGGTCCATTTCCCTCAGCAGAAGGTCCATCTAGTACCTTTTCACTTGTCAATCCTGGCTGTGATGATTTTTCTGGAGCTGGATTCTTGTGCAAAGACGACCTTCTGCTTGACACGGTTTCTCTTTGAACTCCAGAGAGAGCGGGTCCTGGGAAGCCATTGGCTGATTTCCGAGGTCGGGAAGAGCCACCCGATACTTTCACATTCATTGAACCAGCAGTAGAGCTCCTCGCATCCTCTTTTCCAAACATACCTCCAGTTCTTGCATGATCATTCGAACACGACTGACTGTTGTTGTGAGATTGACTAGAACTGCTACTTTTCTCATCCCTTGGAGTTGTCGAAGGAAGATCAACTGTGACGCCAACAGCAACAATTTGAGGCAGTCCATCTTTTAAGTTAGAACTTGCTGACACTGGTGAGGGAACCGATTTCAAAGATCCTGGGGATACCGAAGCAGATTTGGTACTATCTCCATGGACAAGCTTAACTGAAGCAGATTTGGATGCAGAAAGCTGTGTGACCGAGCTCTTCACGGCAACATCAGCGGATCCACCAGAATGTCTGTTTCCACCATGAGAAACTTCTGGGAGGCGTGGTCTTGGAGACCAGGAGACGGCCGCATTTAAATTGGACTTAGCATCCATTTCAGCTTCAACTCGTTTCTTCCATGTATCAACTAAGCTTCTTGCTTTCTTTTGTATTTCCAAGTTCTTATGCATCCGTAAGTGATTTACAGACTTTCCAATGTTACACATTTGCAGAGCATTAAGATTAACAGGCAGCTTCTCCAGTGCCCGAAGTAAAACCAAGAGAAACTCCTCTATAGATTTGTCACTATCTTTGGGTCCATTCCCATCACCTGCCTTCCCTTTATGTCCAACCTCTTGGATCCATTCATCGAATACTGGCACACCCTTGAACACAAATTGACTAAGGCAATCAAATTTATCTGTGGCTGCTATGACACTAGCAAGCATTAACCGGCCAGCCAAGTCTACTTTTTTCTCATTTTCATCCGGCAACATGAGCTGCAGCAATTTCTTAACCCCTTCAGAATCTAAAAGCCCTCCTTTTTCTGTTATTTTGGCAATTTCAGATTTTAAAGTGCTTTCCTGTCTAAAGCTGCCAGAATCCCCATCATCCATTTTCATAATGCGTTCTCGTTTGACAGGTTCAGATTTTAAAGTGCTTTCCTGTCTAAAGCTGCCATAATCCCCATCATCCATTTTCATAGTACGTTCTCGTTTGACAGGTTCAGATTTTATAGTGCTTTCCTGTCTAAAGCTGCCAGAATCCCCATCATCCATTTTCATAATGCGTTCTCGTTTGACAGGTTCAGAACCTTGATCGCCTCGCTCCCTTTTTTTCCCCTTCACTAGAGAGGAAAAAGATGAGGCGCTATTCTGGACACCATCTGACTCAACTTTTACCTGTGATGCTGCCGTTGGACCATTCATTGGTTTCGGGGATCGGCCACCAGACTGCACAGTTGCATGCATTTCTACTCGAGTTTTGTACAACAATTGATCTACCTCCTCTTGTCGCTCCTGTCAAAAGAAACGATATCAACTACCCTGAATGTTTAGACATATGAGCACAACACAGAAAATGGAAAACGATATAAAACTCACATTAATATAGTCCTGATCAGTTAGCCACCATAGACAATTATTTGTGATGTCGTAAACACGCCGGCACACAAAAGATGAAGTCCCTGACGGAAGATCAACACCTTTAGGAAGGAACGCGACTTTACACGGATGAAGTAACGATGCGGCAGGAATCTCATCCTTATGAAAGGAATAAAAAATTTCATTCAGCGCAGCATCCAACAGGATGCCTTTGCCAAGCTTTATTTCAGCAGGTCGATAAAGCCAATTAACACCTAATTTTAACTTGTTCTCTATGCCTGTAGTCACACAACGAATTATTCCAATGAAGGGTGGAGAATCCTGGGGTGGTTTGAAAAGAGCACAATCGCCAACACTGATCTTACGTCCGTCCTACAAAAACGAAGTTGTTCAGAGGAGCATTATGCTGGTTAGCACAGGCATTTGGAGAAAAAAAAAATTGCAAAACATCTTGAAAAATCAGCATACACCACAAATAATGTGCATGAAAAAATGAAGTTCAGAACTTCAGAGGAGCATTATGATGACGATTCCCAAGACTAACACCATGCCCAAGCAGCACTTCCATTCTCAGGTCCCCTTAAAGAGGAAGCTTTCTCACAACTAATCCATGGGTATGACAGACTTTCATTGAAAGTTCATTTCAAATGCAAAATTATAGAACGAAAATGGAAATACCCCCAAGCAAAGAATGCTTTGCTGTACCTTCTAGAGAAGAGTCATTAAAATGACAACAGCAAGAAAAATAAAGCACTATCATGGAAAAATTTAAGACTACGTAATCATTTAACAATAAAGGAAAAACTCTCGAGCAGATTCATTGCATCTATCACTCATCGTAACTTATTTATCTAAATGAATGATATCCCAAACAAATAATTAAAATGCTACATACAAAACAGAAAGTTATCAAACATACATACAGAAGAGAGAATTATCCCAAACAATGTCATACTCATCAATATTCTGCACCTCATGGTCATTGTCCAAGAACCAATGACACGGGAATGGCTCAACGACTGAAAAATCACCCCCCATTATAAAGAAGGGATCTTAACTGAACCCATAAAAAGTATCACTCTTCCAATTTTGATACCAAATTGACATTCTTCCCAATACCGATTTACACTATGGCACTCCACAAAATAATTCCCACTCACGATATTACATACCCCCTCTCCTATGATAGAGATCCCTCACAACTACAAATCACACCAAAAATACGACAACGAATCCAACTGTTCACCTTCCCCTTTACGGTCCTCTCCCCAATCTCAAAAACTGGTTTCATTTGCTAATTTTCACATCTAACATGTTGCAACTCTCTCATTTAACTATCCCCAAGTCAACAACACATCCATCTTTACACAAAATTCAATCCATAACATTGTTTTCTATATCAAACAAGCAAAATACGAAGCAATTCACAGAACCCCACTTCACTTCTCCACTGATAACACCCCCCATACCACACAAAAAGCACACACCCATTATCCGAAAACCCAGAAAGCAAATAAAACGCAGACCAAAAATCAACAGATCATAGAAACCAGCAGAGAAGCCAAACCTTGAAAAACGAATTGGGCGAAGACGAGGATGATGAAGAAGAACCATCGGCCACAGATACACGCGTGGGTACTGTCAACATGTGCCAACTCCGTTTCCTCTCCTCACCTCCCCTCCCATGCATAGCCTTGCATTTTCCCAAATCCCAGGCGCGATCCCGCCTTCAATTCCAACAACTACCATCAATCTCGCCCCTCAATTCCCACCAAAATCCATCCTTTTCCACGCCACTCCGCCCGTCCGCCGTCCACGAATCCCCCGATCGACAGCTTCCCCTGAAATGAAACCCTAATTTTGCCCCCAAACGAATCCAAACGCAGCGAAACTCCGAATTCCTGATCGAATTGAGACGATTATAGATTCCACACAACAAGTCCCGATCTAATTGAAGCTCAGATGCAACGATAAGTCCCAATTTCGAGCCGCCTTTCGGTCTACTGTAGAGAGAGAAGTTAGAGAGAGAACGTCGAAGAGAAGGAACCAGAAAGCTAAAAGCAAAGGTGTACTTGGGTACTTGGTAGCGAGAGCAAAGCTGCAGGGTCTCGGGCAGGCGGGCAGATCGGGCAGAGCGGGCAGGGTGAAGTGTAGCGTCACCCGCGGGTGATTTGACATAAACAATGTGCTCCCTAATATTTTAAGGTATAGAAATTAGAATAAGTGACTGGAGTGGATTCACTTGCAGAGACTGAGAACTGTGGCTAGGATTTTGTGTTTGACCGTTTTGTCCCCGTTTGACTTTTGATTTGTTTGGGATTTCTAGGGGCATCTGCTGGTCATTAATTACTCTGTGACTACAAAAGTGGTAAACTTTTTTGGATTTTGCTTATAAAAAAATTAATGTTACAGACATCAATTTTTAGACAAATTCTTAATTCTGCAAATAACTTAATCATAAACAATCACGTTACATGGTTTACAAAGTTAGTTTCAATTGATGGCTTTCTTTGTATTATCTATAAAAATAAAAATAAAGGGGCAGTATTTTGATTTTGAAGGGCATAAAAAATAGAACCAATTTATTGTCATCATAACTTTTTGCTCAGTAATACATTATCAAGTAAAAATATTATAATACACTAATGAAGCAAAACGGCAAATGTCGATGAACTCATTTTATTGAAGTCTCTCAGTATCTTGACGGAAAGTGCGGTGTGAGAGGGACTGAGATTCACTTCAAATCTCTCTGTCTGGAACACAAAGACCATACAATACGGATCACTCAAATTGAATTCAACAGTCCTCACTAACACATTCTGATAGCCCACCTCACACAGGCCAAGAGCTCTTATTTCACAAAAACTAAGAACTTAATTTTTTGGGTCTTTAGACTCTGGACACTAAAGTTCGGAAAGAATCTAAATTTGTGTGAGAGGATGGTATTTGGGGTTTGGATGGGTGAGGTCAAGCTGTTAAGCAGTCAAGGGAGGCGAGAATGGTAATTTGGGGTGAGCGTAGTAAAAGCAATTCAAACACGAGGGAGAGTAGAGTATGATGGAGAAGTTAAGGTTGTCTTGGGTTTTTCCAGCACTCATTACTAAAAGCAAAGGCTGGAAGTGGTGACTGTTGTGAATGTTTCTGTCACTGCCATGAAAAGTTTTAATTGTTTTTTTATTTTTACTTATTTACTTTTATTTTTATTTTGGAGAATTATGAGATTGTCGCTTACGTAAGCATCACACCCCCTTCTCTCTATATATAAATCCAACATGATCATCTCGAATTCTTTTGATGAGAATCATGAAGATCCATAAATTATGTTCGTTTATTGTATACCGTATGATTATTTTTTGTTAAAGTACTATTTGTATTTAATTTTAAATAAAAATATTTAAAATGATTTCTGATCGTACGATATATAATAAACAAACATAATTCACAAATCCCTTGGATCCTCAGAAAGAGGATCTAGCGATGACCTGGATTATATATAAATCATGTGTTCTTTGTACCTATCTGCCTTTTTTGGGTTTCATAAATAAAAAAATATTTTTTTATTTTGCATTATTTTTTATTTTATTTTTCAGGACGTCTGAAATACGATCATGTTGTCATATTACAAGCAAGGTTCTAAAAAACGTTAGGCACTATTGAGCGACGGGCTAGAGCTTAGCGCCTAGGTGCCTGGACAGGTAGCTAGGCGGGCGCCTAGGCAGACTAGGTGGATTTAAGTACATCTATTATATTTTGTGTAAATAAGTGTCTACTTATACTTAAAATATATATAATTTCATCATAAATTGCAAAATAGAATGACAAATATATTTTAAAGTATTAGAACATAATAAAAACATGGGGAACAAGGATATATTGTGTGTTAATTTAAGTATGCAACAAATCTCTTACAATTTATTAAAGAAAAAAATGCAAAAGGAAAGTTATCTGCTTTCTGTCTAAGTGAATCACGACCTAGGCGGGTGCATAGGCAAGGTCGGGGCGGGCTAGGCGGCCGCCTCAACAATTTTAGGCGCCCTTTAATGTCTAGGCATTAACTGGGGCAATGCCCAACCGTCTAGCGCCTAGGCGAGGATTTTTTTAACAGTGATTACAAGTGGTTGGATACCTGAAAAAAAATATCCAACCATTTATATTAGAGTAAATTGAAGCTATGATCCCTTAACTTTAACTCAATTTGAGCAATGGTCCCTCAACTCATCAAAACATGTAGCTACGGTTCCTCAACTAAAAATCCATTAACATTGGTCCCTCAACTTTAATTCAACTGGAGAAATTGTCTCTTAACTTTAACTCAATTGTAGCAATGGTACTTCCAACATAACTCGTTTTGACCAAAAAATTTGACGTAGTTGACGAAAATGACCATAATTACACACTTTGATGAGTTGAGGGACCCTAATTATATAAATGGTTATTCCAACATAACTTATTTTGACAAAATTTTGACGAAATTGATGAAAATAACTATAGCTACACATTTTGATAAGTTGAGGGACCAATGGTAATGGATTTTTAGTTGAGGGACCATTGCTCAAATTTGATTAAAGTTGAGGGACCATTGCTACAATGTACTCTTTATATTATGACACCTGGTATACTAGATTGTGTTCCTAGCACACTGAAGAAAAAAAATTCAAATGCATCTTTTTACACTATATTTTATAAATCATCATGACTGGCAGTTGATGGTTAGTCACTAGCACAAGAGGTTAAAAGTGGCAAGTTCTTTTGTGAGAGTGGTCTAGTCACATTTTTGAAGTTTCTCTTTAACTCTTACTCTATTTCTTCGCATCGTGAGGCACAAGCAAGTATTGTCTTCCTTCCTTAGTTTAGGCACCTTGTGGGTATCAAGTCATGGCCAAACTATACATTATATATATCATAAGGATTTGTTGACAAGCGTTAACATGTGGAAAAATATAGATGGTTGGAGAAACAAGCACATTTTGAAGCAATTCGAATGCAACTCGAATAAATAGTATTGATTATTTGCAAACAAAGGCCACAAATTTGTTGTAAGACGGTCTCAAAACGCAAAGACAAACCATCAAAGATTCAACAACAGATTACACGTTGTTCCTAAGCTCACAATATCGAATCACTATTAGTTCTGGTCTACAAGGAGAAAAAGAAGGCAGCATTCGCAATGACCCGGCATATCCAATGCACGGTGACTCTGGAGATCCACAAAGGTGGAAGTTATCACAGAGCGTTTATCATCCTCTTCATCTCAGCAGACCTCCTGGGATCTGGTTCTACGATCGCTCTCTCAGTGAGAACGTGCTTGATACGGCACATTGACTTCCTCACCTGAATTTCACAATGACATTAGTAACAAGAGAAGAAAAAGGAACTTGACTGCAGCAACAAAGTGAATTCTATATGATTGTACAAATTATAGTTCCCTTCCTTTTATTTCCTATTCGGGAACATTAGCAACCAGTTAAAGCATAACTGAAAACGAACATTTGCTAGTCCAGCAGTTCAACTCATAGTTCTTCACATTTAATGGAAGTCAAATCACGCCAACATAAAGAAACCAGTAAATAAATCAAATCTAATAGACTAATAATCAAATGTAGAGACTCCAACATCAAGAAAGACTTTGCTGCAACATGGTTCTAGCACAGGCGTAACTTATTAACTTCTCAAAGTTTCAGAATTTCATGTAAAACCGAGTAGCCAGGTAATGGCACTGGTTAACTGACATACCAGACAAATAGATGAGAATATAGTGAGAAAGTCAGAAGTAGGAGTTGAAAAGGAAGGAAGTATTCGTGCAACGAAACATGTTTGAAAACCTTTCCAAGTATCTCTTTGTTGAAATAATACAATTACACAAAGAATAGTTAAAAGAAAGGGTCATACTTTGGGAAGGCGCTCAGGATTGGGAAACCGGAGGTTCTGCGCATGAAGCATCTGGCGTTGAGTCATCAGCATGTTTTTCTCCTTAAGCAGAACATACCATAGCTTATTGAGATCATCCCAAGACTTCAGACGCAATTCATCTGCCTTCCAACTTCGACCTGACAGCTAGGAAAGTATCAATAATAGAATTTTATGTAAAGTTAAACAATCACATCCAAAGTCTTGTAGAAATGCATTGAATTACGTGACTTCAGAACATAAAAAAAAAACGTTGAACTTATGTAAAAAGTGTATCGTAGTGAGTAAAACAATAGAAAAGGATGGAGGTTAGAAGGAAAAAAACACTTAAAATAATTATCATGGAATGCATTGCATACCAATTGAAAAGAGAAGACATATTAGAAAACTGTAAAACATGTAAAGTAATGCTTAACCTCCATATTTGTGCTAGGATATCTGCTCAAACATTGCAAAAAATTATACACTCAAATGAACACCCCAGCTACCCCGCAACTGATCCAAAAAGATCTCTTTCAATGTGAGTATACTGACATGAAAACTCATAAGGGTAGCATAAACATTTCCAATAGCTCAAACCCTTTATACCCTTTGTTGCTGAAACTCTCGCCGGTGCTTAATTAACAACTTTTTCATACATTGAATCAGCATAATAGCTCGAAATTCCAAAAACAATATACAATTTCGTATTTGCTGCTCAAATTAACTTCTTTCAACAGAAACATGAAAACTGGGAAAATAATGTACATATGTTATTAACAACCAGAAACAATGGAAATGAAAACAATGTACCGTAGACAACTGGCTTTTCTTCCTCTTGGCTTCTATCTTTCTCAAAGAACTCCTCAAGAGGGTTGTACTCCGTCATCCTAGCCGCAGAAGCCGCGGCAGAAGTTTCTGTTTTAGCAGCAGAAAAGAGTGTTCTCCTGAAATACCTTGCCACCTGGATCATCGTGCTCAGATTGCTGCATAACACAATGCAAGGACATCAGAAAACTAAATGGCAGCGATCAAACGCTCTAATTGGAACACAAGACTAAGACCATTCACGGTGAAAGTCCAAAACAAACACGAAGAAAAACCCCTTTGGATATTTTTCATTGGGGCATTTTCGCAAACACATAGAGTGCTCTACTTTCAGAAACTATTGAATGACAAGAAACACGCATCCAACCGGTGAACGGAAACTGTGAAACGATATAGATTATGGGAAAACGAAAGTACGGGGAAAACCCAGAAACTACTTACGTGCGGAGGTTGACGGCGGCGCTTTTGGGGCTCCTGAATTCGGGTCGTGGTGGGTGGAGGCTGAGGACTGAAGACCGATGGGAACTCTGGCTGTGGCAATTTCAGAGGCTTTCTCGTCGTTTGGGCATTGCCGGGTAATGGGTTTAATATGAGAGCCCATATGCAGCCCATTGTATCAAAACCAAACATAACACATGAAGGGCCCAATTATTAGACCAAAACCAAACAACTAAGCCCATTAACCAAAAAAGGCCTAATCCCAAATGGCCCTGAGCTATTGGGGATTTTCTTTTATAATACAACGGTATATTTATACTGGAACGGTAGATAAATTCAAACGGAGTCACACAATGAGCCAATTATAATAACTTGGTGTCGAACTCGTAATCAACAATTTGAACCTAAAATTTTTCACTTACAAGTGAAAAAGAGTACAACTAGACTTTAGTGCTAAGTGACGTTTTTATGTAATCATTGGTTCAAAGTTTTGGGTGTCTGAATTATGTTTTAAGAGAAGATCATATTTTAAACTACCTTAATTTGTCGGGAAGGAACTCAAGCTTGAGTGCAACGGGCTGAGCACACTGTCCTAAACATGACTTAACCCAAATATACTTCGGCAAACTAAACTATTAGTACCGTTTACTTTATTGAACTATATTAGTACCTTATATAGGATATAGAACTCTCTTGTAAACCAAATACTTTATGTGGCAAGAATTTACTGGACATATTAGGCGGATAATGCATTTTTTGAACACGTTGTAAGCATTTATTAGACGAATGATACTAGTAGAAATACGTCTTGACTACAAAAATCTCTCCTTAAAATGGTGTTTACTAAATTATTTAGATTTCATGAAAAGTAGTGCAAATGCGTAACAGTTTTTCTTTCCTTTTTCTCTTTGGAATATCAAATTCATAGCAATAACGTAAGTTAAAATATGGGGACCATGAATATATATATATACTATACTTGGTTTCTCTTTTTCCTCCTTGTGGTTGTAATCCAATGAGCGGAAACAGATAGAGCAACCACTAACCCTAATTTCGATGAAAAGGGAAAGAAAAGGAAAGGAAAGGCAATAAAAAGAAGAGAGTGACTGAGTGAGAGAGAAGAGAGGGAAAGCACCAAACAACTCTCTCTCCTTTTTATGAATTAATATCCTTTCCGAATCTTGCAGTCTAAAAATGACGGGATGAGAAATTTGGACTGTTCAAAGGAGGAAGAACGATATCCAAATTCTTGGTTTGTATGAAATGAACTAATGAGGGTCATATAATTTAAAATAAGTTGTTCAAATTTCTTAATCCGTCGATTCCAAACTACAAAATCTGAAGAGGAACTCGATTCCCTTTTAACTATCAAAAGAAAAGGTCTAAAAAGGCCCGATAACATTTTCTATCATGTATGTGGTCCCCTGCATCGATGCCAGGGTTTGATGATATATGATGAGTATATCTCCCAAAGAATTCTGATGGCAACACCCACGTTCTGTCCCTTATATTCTTCCTTCATGCTCATGCACCTTTCTTTCTTTTCTCCCTGTCACCCCTCCTAGTTTCAGTTATGTTGACATTACCCTTATACTTTCGTACATTTCTATCACTTCTCTTATACAATCGATACAAAAGAAGAGAGAGTCGAACATAAAACTTTGTGTGTAAATAGTGTAAAGGTAGTTGGATGCAAAACTAAAGAAGGTGAGAAGAAGTCAGATGGAATACAACAATGGCTTAAGGTTTAAAAGTACGTGATCCGTTGTTAATTGCATCAAGTTCTTCTATGAATTTTTTGTGGAATATTTCAGAATACAACTCTTCATTTGTCACTTCAATAGTATTCAATTATCAATAGTTTCATGACTCGTTTGAAATTGCTTTAAAATGACTGAAATATTTTATTGAGAAAATTATGTGTTTTTCTAATATTCACTTATATTTTTATTAAGGATTTGTACCACAAATATTTTCACAAAAAATGTTTTCAGTCATTTTAAAAGCATGTCCAAACGAGCTCTTAAAAATCTTAATTTCAGTTTTGATTTGTAAAACTGAAAACTAGTGCATTATATAACGTTGAGATATAAAAAATAAGTATTTTTCTATTATACTATAGTTTTTATTAATAAATTGTAACAAAAATTATCATATACTCATATTAATGTTATATGATTGGTTAGGAGATGTAGAATTCACATTGCTAATATTTACAGAGTAGAATTCTCTTCCCTCCTATCTCCATCCCTTCCTTCCTCTCATCTTACAGATTGTTTTTTGTCTTCTTCTGACTATTAAAATTATCACAAAACGTTGACGTGGCTTAACCGTAACCGTTCAGATAGGAATGGAGGGAAGGGAAGGGATATTAGAAGGGGAGAGAATCCCACCCCAATATTTACAAGAGTCATTTTAGGATTAAACCGCATATGTGTAGTCCATTAGGCTTGCTACTACACAAGTTATTCCCATATCGAGGGTTCGATGCTCTGTTACGAAAAGGAGACTCCACACCATGACTACATAATCTCTGACCTCAATCATTAAGTTGAAGACAATATAGATATATGTTTAGACATACGGTTAAGGGGCTTGTAATACAACAATCGATATCAAAGCATTTTTCAGCTAAAAGCGCACAAATTCAAGATGAAAGATACAAGTTGAAACTAGCAGTGTCAATATTGGTGCTGTATGTTTAAACTTGATAATAAACACTTATATAATCAATTGAGTTACAAATCTCCATCATTATAACACTATGGTTTAAAAAGATTTTTTAGTGTACAGGAAACATGGCCCGATAAAACTAAAGTTATAATAACATTGGTTAGATTTTTTTTCTTCAAGTTTCCAACTATTATGTTATAACACTTAGGTCTCGTTTGGCATGTCGTATAAGGGATCAAATAGGACTAATAGTACGGACCTGGCCGTTTAGTGTCTTCTCGTATTAAATAGTCGCCGGATTAATTTAAGCAGTCTGATAGGATAGTCGGGTATACACCTTCTTAATAAACCCTTCCAAGATGAGGGGATTATCAGTCGAGTATACACCTGCTCGTCGTTGACTTGGTCCAGTCTCCTTCCCCAGCATATATTCATTTCCCCCAATTCCTCAAATTTCCATATCAAAAAACCCACTGTTTGCACCTAAAATGTGCACCATTTTACTTGTTTGGGTCATTTGGGTAAAATATGGCATTTGGAGGATGATGAGACAAAACATTGAACTTGGAAGGATATTTGGCTTGGATGGGAGATACCATGCAGACAATCCTGCCGAGAACATGTGAAAGAAGCCACATTGCTTATTTTAAATGTTAGTTTATTGCAAGTAGTGGAGATATGTGGTGAAAGCATGTGGTGGAGATACAAACTTGCTTATTTTAATATTATTTCACAATGCAAGCTGTAGAGGAGTTTCTTTCGGGCAAGTCCATTGTTCTCAGCAAGGGGACTATTTCAGATCTCTATATAAAGGAGTAGAGGCAGAAGGATTATGGACACTCAACCAATCAAACAAACAAATACACAAACTCTGCTCAAGCTAGATTTGCATACGAAGCTGTAGTCAGCCCCCAACCTCAATCTTTTTTCAGGATCAGCCCTCACAAAAGCCATTTTTGTCTAGTTTAATAGCTCTGCTGCTCACCAGTAGTATCGATCTCATTTGTAGTCTTTATGTACAACTTATTTCCAGTCATTTAATCTACAAGCAATATGCAATATTGGTCATTCACTTTCCTTTGTCATTTACATTTCCAGCAACCTTGCCATTTACGTATTGTTCCATCTCTCCATATAAGTAAAGTCCTTATCTTTAAGGCAAACAAAGAACCTTAATTTGAGCCACTCCCACTCAATGGCATAATCTTTTGGTTCGAAGTCAATCTCAGGCGCAACCTCAATCATTTAAAACCCGTCTACTAGCAGCATCTAGTAATGGCACGCCCGCACCCACCAATCTTATGTTTGAGTAAATTCCCCGTATGCCCGTGAGGCTCATGGCGAATTTAGGGAACGAACACCCACCACCACCCAACTCCCTCTGATCCTTTCTTTACCGACGATTCTGTTTCCTTTTCGGTCACCCAACCACCATTTCGACTTTGTGGTCTCCTCCTTCCTCAGCCTTCACCTCCTTCTCCGTTCGGCTCAATCTTAGCTAGGGTTTCGAAGCGCCGCCACATAAATGGATTGGGGCAACGTCACAGCAGAGGATGTGGTTGACGCCCTCCGCGAAGTCGACTGGTCGTCTCCGCCGCGCCCTTTCTCTGAATTCTTCTCCATGTTCACCATCCTCAGATCTTCATCTAAATGGAATAGCTGTCTCAAATGCAATCTTTACTAGTATGATCCCTCCCCCTCTCTCCCTCCCTCTTCGTCACCGCTGCATCTCCGACCCCTACAAACAAACAAATATTTGTCAAATTTTTTTTTCTTTCTTTTTCTTATATGGTCAGTATCAAACACAGTATAAATAATGCGATCATTAGTCTAATACTGTATCAAATGTCCGACTAATTTAGTCAATACTATCCGATGATTATTTATTTTATCCGACATAAATAATCAGTAAAGTACGAGTTGCCAAACGAGACTCTTAGGGTGCGTTTGTTGCGCCGGACTGTCTCGGACTGGACTAGCTGCCGGGACTAAGCTGGACTGGCTTAGACTGGACTAAGCTGGACTAACTTAGTGAAGCGTTTGGTGCAGTCTCGGACTAAGAAGCAGGATAAGAAAAACAGTACTGTTCACCAGATTTGTGTTTGCTTAGACTAGGACTACAAATTTTTGTCATTGTGTAATAGAGTAATGCTACAAATCTCATGATATGGGTTAATTGGAGCATATTTTTGCCATGTATATTATGAATCTTAAAAAAAATTGACAATTGTTTTGTTTCTATTACCTGCTAATAGAATTGGGTTTAATTTGCAAATGTAGCTTGATTTAAACTCTATCACCCAACAGAAGAAAAATAATAGTGGCCAATACATGCAACTTCAACAAATACAAGTACATAAGATCTCCATAATTTAGAAAATCCTAGTTAACATTAGTTAACATTAGCCAAAATAGATCTCCATAATTTACAAAATGGCTAGTTAACATAAGCCAAAATACTAGTGCAAAGCTAAGTTATAAGTCATAACATAAGACTGTATGATTAATAAAATACATCCATGTTAACGTTAATAAAATACATCCATGTTAACATTAGCCAAAATCCTCATCCGCTTGCGTTGTCTCTTAAAAGTCTTTGGACGAACA
Source organism: Malus sylvestris (assembly GCF_916048215.2). NCBI lineage: Eukaryota > Viridiplantae > Streptophyta > Magnoliopsida > Rosales > Rosaceae > Malus > Malus sylvestris. Next base: position 30,445,432 of record NC_062265.1, read on the forward strand.
CTTTCTTGAGTTCCGGTTTGATTGCCCTGAACACTCCCACATTTTTTGGTTTATCCAAAATAAGAGACAATGCATCAATTTGATCCATAGGAGAGAGACCCATTGCTTCAAGTTCATTAGCTATGTCAGTATGATCTGCAGTACCTTGAACTAAAGCTTCAGTTACCATTTGCATCCTCTTCCCACTTTCAACATAAAAATCTTTCAGTCAACTGATAATTGCCTCGGTTCCATCACTTGAACTTCCCACAGCTCTTTTCCTCTTTCTTTGGCTATTTTCAGATGGGGTGCTTTGTTGGCTTTGTTGGTTCATTGAAGAAACAAAATTATCACCTCCAATATCACTTTCACCAACATGATCATGACTTTGTTCCTCCACCATTTGAGCAGGGGTTTCGGCTACATTACCCGTAGCCCGATCTTTTCCAAATATATATGCAAATCTATCAAACAGTGGAAAAGGTTTGCTTCTCCATCCATCGGCTTCTTTATTTCTCTAAGATTATATCAACATAGCAAAACTAAAATTTAGCATGCGTAACAAATATAGGAGCAAGAATATAACTAATGCATAAATAAAATAGGATATGAACCTGCACATAAGTTTGCCATGCGTCATCACTGTCAACTTCAACGCACTTTTTGACATCATTCCATGCAAATCCACTTGTGTTTATCATGTCAACGACCATACTATATGTTTTTTTCCATTTCTTCAACTTGGACTCAATATGTGGATTTGCCTTTATATTTGAATGAGGACATAAAACATTGACAGCTTTTGCTATTTCAACCAAAGTACCTTGTTTGAAAGCACCGGTGTCACACCGTTGCTTCCGAGCAACAAAATCCTCAAGAACTCCTAGTAATACTTCTTCCTCAAATGCTTCCCATTTACGCCTTCTTCCTTTTGGCTCTTGAGTAGCATTCAAAATATTTTCGTTATCCATACCTAAACAAAAAATATTTTAATGAAGGAAAATACCATACAAATAATCAATTTGCATAATATCCAATCAACTTGCATAATATCCAATCAACTTGCATAATATCCAATTAATTTGCATACCATCCAATCATTGTGCTAATATCTAACAAATGCATGATAAAAAGGAATACTAAAATAAAATGTTATCATTAAAACATATAGCTAGTTCGGTTGCTGGTTCCTAATTGCTCTCCACTCATTATACATTTCCTCAGCCATATCATTCCTCATTGCAGTCCACTGGTCCGATGATTGAACACTACCAACATATTCACCTTCTTCTGTATTTTGTCCATCTTCTATTATTGGCAAATTCTCCATTGGATCTACTGACATCTCTTGCCTAATAAGATTGTGTAGTAGGCAACAAGCGGTAATTATTCGACCTTGTGTCCTTATCGGATAGAAAGATGGACTCCTTAGTATCGACCACCTTCCTTTTAGCAAGCCAAAACAGCGTTCAATTACATTCCTTGCCTTAGAATGCTTCATGTTAAAATATTCTTCCTTATTAGAAGGTGTTCGTCCCTCCCATTCAGATAAATGATAAGGTATTCCTCTATAGGGTGCAAGGAATCCTTCACCATTTGTATAACCACCATCTACAAGGTAATAACAACCTAATGAAAAAAAAAAACAGACCTTATTAGTGTTTTGTAGTTGACAAACAGAACTAAACCTAACTTAGAAAGTTGAGACTAAGTAATAGTCTTACCCGCTGGTACCTTAAAACCATTAGGCCTACTAATTGCATCATGTAGCACTCTAGAGTCTGATGCGGAACCCTCCCACCCCGGAAACACATATATGAACTGCATATCTCCTGAACACACACCTAACACATTAGTTGCGACTCGACCCTTTCTTGTTCGGTATCTTGGTTTGTCAATTTCAGGTACATGCACATCAATGTGTGTTCCATCCAATGCTCCCAAGCAATTCTTAAAAATAAAAAATAAAAAACTTTTTGTTAATTTATACAAAGGGAATGAAGAGTTAAAGCTTAAGGAAAATGAAAAATATTTCTCATCATACCTTAAAACATCGCCACCTAGCATCTGTAGAATCAATAGGCACAGGCTGTGGGACTTTTAGTAGGAAACCTTGTAATCGCAAAATTCCTTGCAATACGCTATTGAAATACCTACTTATAGTCTCTCCCGACCTATAAAATCTACCGCCAACACTACGATTCTTAGTATGATGTGCTAATATTTGTAAAGTCATACACACCTGTTCCTCTACAGACACCAAACCATCAGTTTTTACCCTCCCATCTTGACGAAGTAAGTCGCATAATATGCCAAAAGTCCTTCTATCCATTCTCAATTCGTTAACACATTCAGTATCAGTATTCCCTATTATACCATTCAGATAACACAAACTAATCTCTCGTCTAATAAGTGAACGGTTAGTCAATGTGGGTCGTTCAACATGTCTCTGTTTGCCACGTAGCATCATCACCACAAGAATCGTACAAATACAAATTGTTTCCAAATAAGACATCTCTAACAATAAGATCAATAAAAGCTTCCTTCGATCCATATCTATCCAAACAAAAACAAAAAACAAAAAACAAATTAACTAAATCATTAACCCGAGGCAACAAATATACATATGGCGTTGAAAAAAAAAAGTTTTCATTAACCCGAGGCATCATATTCAAAATGTTCTACTCTTATACATCTATAAACATGTGTCTAAGAACACTAGTATGAGGATTGCTATCATTGCTAGGCATTGCATGTGAAAAGGGAAATTAAAGGACACCTGTAATGCAGTAGCCTTAGCCTTAGCCTTCCGTTTATGCTCCTCTTCTCTGCAACCAACAACCACAACAAATTGCAATTCAGCATCAACCCCACACAATACAAAACATTCACATTGTATACACAGTACATACATACACACTGCAAACACAGTACATACATACACTGCATACACTACACACACACTGCATACATACACACTGCAAACACACTACATACACTGCATACACTACACACACTACATACACTACACACACACACTGCATACACTACACACACACCCTGCAAGTACACACACAGTGCATACATACATACACACACTGCATACACCCTGCATACACACACACTGCATACACAGTACACAAACACACACACTGTATACACATTGCACACACAGTACACAAACACACACACACTACATACACTACACTTACACACACACTGCATACACTACACACACACCCTGCATACACACTGCACACACACACACTCACACTCACACACTGCACACACACACACACACTACATACACTACACTTACACACACACTGCATACACTACACACACACCCTGCATACACACTGCACACACACACACAAACTGCATACACACTCACACACACACTGCACACACACACGCACACACTGCATACACACACACACACACTGCACACACACTCACACACTGAACACAGTCACACACACACACACACTGGACACACACATACACACACTGCATATATACACACACACACAAACTGCACACACACACTGCATACACACACAAATTGCACACACACACAAACTGCACACACACACACTGCATACACACACAAACTGCACACACACACAAACTGCACACACACACACACTACATACACACACACACTGCACACACACTCACACTCACACACACTCACACTCACACACACTCACACTCACACACTGAACACAGTGACACACACACACACACGGGGACAGAGTGCAACACACTCTTACCCTCACACACACACACTCTGTTTTTATACTCACACACACACACTGCATACATACTTGCATACACACACACTGCACACACACACACACACTGCACACACACACACTGCACACACACACACACACTGCATACATACTGCATACATACACACACACACACACACTGCGCACACACACACACACTGCACACACTGCATAGACACACACACACTGCACACACTGCATAGACACACACACACTGCATACACACTCACACACACACTGCACACACACACACAAACTGCATACACACTCACACACACACTGCACACACACACACACTGCACACACACACACACACTGCATACATACTGCATACATACACACACACACACACTGCGCACACACACACACACTGCACACACTGCATAGACACACACACATTGCACACACTGCATAGACACACACACACTGCATACACACTCACACACACACTGCACACACACACACAAACTGCATACACACTCACACACACACTGCACACACACACACACACTGCATACACACACACACTGCACACACACTCACACACACTCACACTCACACTCACACTCACACACAAACACACACACACTCACACTCACACACAAACACACACACACACACTGCACACTTACACTTACACTCACACTCACACTCACACTCACACTCACACTTACACACACACTGCATACATACTGCATACATACACACACACACTGCATACATACTACATACATACACACACACACACAAACTGCACACACACACACTGCATACACACACACACACTGCACACACACTCACACTCACACACTGAACACAGTCACACACACACACACACACTGGACACACACATACACACACACACAAACTGCACACACACACTGCATACACACACAAATTGCACACACACACAAACTGCACACACACACACTGCATACACACACAAACTGCACACACACACAAACTGCACACACACACACACTACATACACACACACACTGCACACACACTCACACTCACACTCACACACTGAACACAGTGACACACACACACACACGGGGACAGAGTGCAACACACTCTTACCCTCACACACACACTCTGTTTTTATACTCACACACACACACTGCATACATACTTGCATACACACACACTGCACACACACACACACACTGCACACACACACACACTGCATACATACTGCATACATACACACACACACACACACTGCGCCCACACACACACACTGCACACATTGCATAGACACACACACACTGCACACACTGCATAGACACACACACACTGCATACACACTCACACACACACTGCACACACACACACACAAACTGCATACACACTCACACACACACTGCACACACACACACACACTGCATACACACACACACTGCACACACACTCACACTCACACACACTCACACTCACACTTACACTCACACTCACACTTACACTCACACTCACACACAAACACACACACACACACAAACACTTACACTCACACTCACACTCACACACACATTTTACACACACAACTCACACACATACACACAAAAACAGATTACACACACACACGGACATATTACACACACATTTTACACACACAACTCACACACACACACTGCAAATAACACAGGTTACACACACACACACGGATAGATTACACACACATTTTACACACACAACTCACACACACACAGATATTACACAGGTTACACAGATTACATACACACACACACACACAAACACACTCACACACACACAAACACACAGACAAATTTTTTTCGGTACACACAAACACACACACAGAGAGCACACACCTGAGACTAATCTCAATTTCATCTTATGAAAACCCCAAATTCTAATCTCAATTTCACCTAAATAACAAAACCCTAATTTGTTCAATTGCAAATCCACTTGTATATTATGAATTTCTCAAACCCAAAACAACAAAATCAAATAAACCTCAGTTAATATCACAAACAAATCCACACAAATCGACGAAAAAAAATCCAAGATTCGAAGCTTACCGACTAGAGGCAGATGACAGCGACCAGATGCAAGGACGACGATGAGCGTGAGGACGATGTGGGAGCACGGCAAGGACGACGACGAGGGCAGACGCAGAGATGAGGACGATGTGGGATGTGAGATGTGGGAAGACGCGGTTTCTCTGGCTTACGAGTCCGCCCGAATTTGGGATCCCTCGTGAAGAACGGCTAAGCCCCCCCTTAGTCCTAGCGAATCCCACCTAAGCTCATTAAAGCTAATCCCGGTACCCACCAAACACTGGACTATAGTCTAGTCCAGTCCAGTCCCAGCGAATCCTGTCAAACAAACGTGCCCTTAATGTACTAAAGAGTGTTCTAGGCGCACCAAAAAGTTTCTCTATGATTTGGCCAAGATTGTCCCTTTATCTCAATCTTAATCTTCAATTAAGGTTAGGTGGGGTTTGAATCCATTTTAAAAGGCTCCTACCAATATGATTTCGACATGTCGTCCTTGTCTTTGTCCAAGTTGTTGGTAGAAATCAATGGATCAGGATCTTTCCTGAGCTTAGAAGGTTGAGTTTTTTGAGCAAATTACACGGATTGTTTGATTAAAATTTAACGGTTATAAATAAGGAATCATTTTAAAAGTTATAATAATTGTAGTCATTAAATTTTGATCCAACGAACAGTGTGATTTGCTCAGGAAGCTCAACCTCCTAAACTTATGAGAAATCCTGATCCAATTTCTACATCACCACAAAGAAAAAGACAAACTTACTCCGCTCCACCTGTATTATATATATTCCCAAAGATTCTTCCCTTTTGTTTGAAATATATTCCCAAAGTGCAATTTCTTTTTCTATTATTCTTTTCTTTTCTTTTCCTGCCCTTCTCATGTGAACTTTTTTAATTTTTTAATTCTAAAAAAGACAAATCGGTGGTTTTGCTATAATAATTCACTATTTTAGATTTGGAAGACTATAGACATTTCAGCATTTCCTAACCACTATCTTTTGGTTCACCATCGTCATGGTTCGAATTCAAGACTTGTTGTGTGGACATGTGAACTTTTTTATAACTTTTTTTCCAAATGTTAGACAAAGTTGGTCTATATGGGATCAGGATCCTCTCCTGAGCAGATGGAGAGGATCCTCCTGACCAGGCCCATCGGGCCGTTCATTTTTTATCCAACGGTTATAATTATTATAACTTTTAGAGGAGCCTCCTGTTTGTAACCGTTGGATAAAAAATGAACGGCCCGATATGCCTGGTCAGGAGGATCCTCTCCATCTGCTCAGGAGAGGATCCTGGTCCTATATCAATCAATGTATCCACTAATCTTTCAATATGGCATAATTTAAGCTATCATGTGGGTGCAGAAAATTTGAGGTAATATAATGATTCATCCCAACTTTTTTTAATTACGATGCAATTTTTTATTTAACAACTAATCTTTCCTCAATCTACGCTATCATGATACCAACATCACATAATGACTTCCATTGATCTCTTTTACCACAAGGCTTGGCTCCCCTAACTTTTTCACTAAAATATTGCTGCTAATACTCGAACACTCGAATTTTAAGTTCTATGTTGAATAAGGTAATTGATGCAGAGCGCAACGAAAATAAACGAAATAAAATGAAATGAGAATTGAAATTTAGTTTTCACTATTTCTTAGTGTAAGAAAATACTTAAAAACTTCGAAAGAGCCCGTTCTAGTACTATTCTACAACCGTAGATAATTAGAAACAAAAGCTTAACAATCTCACAGGAGAAAGGCACAAAAACACAAAGAAAACACCCTAAATATTTCCTTCAACAAAAATGTCCAAATTTTCACCCATCTTCCAACAAGAAGTGGGATATAAGCACTTGTAAGTTACATTCATAATTTGAAATTACAATTAAATTAAAGTCACGTAAAATTGAAAGTTACATAACTAAATTAATTTGATAAGCCAAAAATGCCTCAGCCTTTATTATGCTGCAAATACATATTTTTATTTCACGTCCTGCATTAGTATTGAATAAGTTAATTTGAACTCGACGTTTCTCGTTCTTTGAATATTGTTGATGATAGTACGTATAGTACACGTTATTTCTAGATGCGGATTCTCTGGCCTTTCACTTCCTGGACTTTTTTGTTTTATGTGATCATGGATAAGCTACGTCAACATTTTATATTAATTTTTTTTATAAAGATAATAAGACAAAAATAAATAGTAATATAAAATATTAACATCACTTAACCGTAACCACACAAATAAAAAGCAAGAAAAATGGGAGGATAAAGAATCTGCGTCCGTTATCTCTCTACGCAATACATGATGTGCTACATTCCAAAAAGTAATTCCATGTATCGAATAGTGCCAAAAAGACCTTCAAACAAAATAATTAGTGTTTCGAGAGAAGAGGGGTCGCATTGGCAGGTCGCACCGACTTTTTTTTTTTTTTTTTTTTTTTTTTTCATATTTTGACTTCCAATAGATCTCTCTGTATTCTCTACATTTCATCTTGGTAACAATTTGAGTTACACTTTACCCCAAAATTAGAATTTTTACCGGTCATGACTTTTAAGAAGCATCTGTTATTGTTTTTCGCAGATGGATTCTCGAACGAGAAAAATGATCCAACGACTTCAAAAAAATTGAACAAGAAGTCGTATGAAGTGAAAATCTCATGTACTGTTCTGTAAAGTGGCAGTAATTGTGATTTATCTATCAACTTTTCCACTATCATTACTAAATAATCAAACCATGGCTTACATAAAGTTATCAAAGTATGCTTAACTATTGGATTTGAAATCGAATATATACAATACAAGGTATGAAAATATGTATATTATTAGGCTAAATTGTAGTAAAGGTCCCTAATTTATATCACGACTTTAGTTTTCGCCCCTGAACTCTACTAATAGTTTCTCTTATCCTCGAATGATGTGATTTGTTGCACTAGTAGTCTTTTTCGTTAACCTCATTAATTTGAGGGATAAAGTAGGAATGTCATCCAAAAAATATGAAAATGATTTTTTTTTCTTTTTTTAAGAGAAAGACTTGGCTTCTTAAGGATTGAGGAAGAACTTATCCTTAAAATACCTAGTGACCTATTTACAGAACTTCGTGCTTATGGTATAAACTTTTTAAGAATTGATTATATGATCTTAGTTTTAATTTATTTTTTGCATATATGATCTTTATATAGTGATTTATGATATGAACGGTTTCGATCATAAGCACGAAATTCTATGAATACGACACGAAGTATTTTGAGTAGGAATTCCTCTCTAACCTTAAGAAGCCAAGCTCTTCTCTTTTTTAAAATAAATTAATTTTTTTTTACGAAAAGACCACTATACCCTTAAATTGACAGAAAAGAAGATAAATTTGATGGAATGACTATTCATGCAACGCAAAGTTGGAGGACGAGTGAAATTAATACGAGAATTTAGGGATGAAAACTAAACATAGATAAAATTCAAGGACCTTTACTGACCATTCCCACTACAAGCAGGGTTAGTGAGCCGTGTCTTAGGCGATTAGTTTGCTGAAAGTACTTGAGTCAGCCGCAGGTGCCGAATTGACAGCTTATCCAATTTTTGGGCCAATCCCCCTTATGTGCTACCAAAAATGAATTATATGTGTTACTATCACACTAGAATCGGAATATATATATATATATATATATATATATATATATATATATATATATATATATCAACTTTATATGTGTTACCATCACAATTACTTCGGCAGTTGATCAATGGACTGTAATGGCAACACTTGTTTCAGTACACACCACAGTGACACTTAATTATTAATTAAATCATGTTTGATTGACATTTAGATTATCATCTCCAAAGTTTGCGTCTGCATTACCTATCATCAATTGTATAATCATTTCTCTCTATTTTTTGCTCAACGAAGGAAACAGAGAGACGTAGGTATATAGTTGACTATGACAATTGTTCCTCATCTTTAATTCAATTGGATCAATTAAAAATTTATAATTATTAGTTTCTTAACTCGTCAAAACTTACAACTATAGTCATTTTTATCAATTATGTTAGAACTGTCCTCAAAATGAGTCACGTGCCACGTACGTGAGGATAAACTAAGGGGCAAATATGGAAAACCAAATGAAAATATTATAACAATGTTCAATCAACTACAACCCAATTGGAGAAATGATCTTCTAACTTTAATTCAATTAGAGCAATGATCTCTCAACTTTGATCTAATTGTAGCAATGATCCTTCTAACATAATTCATTTTGACGGAATTGACGAAAATAATAATAACTGCACATTTTGACGAATTAAAGGACTTTATGGACAAAAAATGGACTTTTGAGGTTACTTTGTGACACAAGGCAGACAAGTAGGAGAAGAAAATGGGTTAATGTGTGCCATTATCTATACGTTTGCTTGAAAAACAAGAAATTAAATAGGAAATCAAACAGATGGAATCAAACTTGTGGTCAGGAGAGGCTAAAATGCCTATGTGAGTCTTTTCGACTTTCGAAAAAGACGGATAACCGTGACTTGCCACCAATTGTTCACCTTTTTAAGGAAAAAAAAAAAACAGATGGGAGTTCAAAAATCGCAGGAAAAAAAAAGAAAAGAAAAGAAAAGAAAAGAAGGTGCTAAAATGCCTAAGTGAGTTTTTTCGACTTTCGAAAAAGACGGATAACCGTGGTTTGCTACCAATTGTTCACATTTTTAAGGAAAAAAAAAACAGATGGGAGTTCAAAAATCGCAGGAAAAGAAAAGAAAAGAAAAGAAGGTGGTAAAAGGTGCCTGCTGGAGGAGAGATTTTTCAATATGACCGGCACACAAGGTGGTACACAACGTGTCACTATACAAATAGTGTAATTTGTGTGTCAAAAAGTTAATAACTTAAAATTTTTTTTTTTTATTATTTACATAAAAATACGTGATATACTATTCCTATTCCCGTCATATTTAAAAATTTCTTCAGCTGGAGGAGAAGAAATGCAAATGTGTAGTCGAGAGTGAGGAGACAAAAACAGGAGGGATTGGGGGAGGGATTGACCGGAATTAGGGATAAGAGAATTGTCGGCTGTCCTTTCTTACCCCATTGGCCCCTTGCTTTGGGCCCCAATATTCATCTAGTACAGGCACCATGTGAACATTTTGCTTCAAATGACCAAAATGACCCCCGTGTAATTGTACTTTTAGTGACCAATAAAATAATATTTTTAAGCTTAATCAAGTTAGTTAAATGAATGTGGTCTCCTCTTCTAAATTTGAATTTCATCTCCTTAAACAAAATTTGAATTCTATCTTATACGTTTCGAACAATTTAATGAACGACGAAAAAATAATAAGATGAAGGGCTCCGGACACCCACAAAGAAGGGTCAAAGGTTTTGGGCATGTAGCTCTCCCCGTACCCCCTTCCTCGAGTGATTTTTGTGTGAGGGATGCGTTACCAAAAATCGGGCTTGAAGCTCTTTCGTTACTAGTGAGTCGACATTGATGCCTGTTGGTCATGACTACTACCAAATATGTAGACTATTGTTTGTATCAAATTATGCACACTTTATTTCATTAGAGGTTGAACTCCAGTAGGTAATATTAAATCTCAACCGAAGAACACGCCAAATTTTTCTTCCAATGATTGTTGCGTCTATAAATTTTAATCTACACCAGGTTGACGTTTCCTCACCATTAATTTTTTTTCCAGTTCCTTTCATTACATTTTATTCTAGGATTGAGAATTGTTTTGGAGTGTCAATAATAATTCTTTTATTATTTTGTAACTAATGATGTTTATTCACTTTTTATAATTTAAGGGGTATTGTTACTTAGTACTACGGTCTAATAGTATTTCTTTTCACTTGTAAGCGAGAGGTTTTATGTTCGATTTTCGTTAAAAATGAATTTGAATCACATTATTGCAAATCCATTATGAGACTTAATCCATCTCTTCCCTTAGGGTAGATAATATCGTTTATTAAAAAAATAAAATTTAAGGGGTAATAACGTCTTTCAACAAAATCATCAAAATTTAGGGGATGCTGGTAACCGGGTTATTGATATTGACAAGAAAGGTACCTTTATCTGACACACAGCAAACCCAAACGGCGTCGTTTTCTCTTCAGTCGTTCACACAATGAATTGAATCAGTGCTTTCAGGGCTTTTGCTTTTCAACAGGTAAGCCTTCCTCTGGCAGTTTGCACAGCTGAACCACACCGAGAGAATAAAGAAACAACCAAGCATACCTCCAAATAAATAAATACATATAATTTTATTAATCAAAGAAAAAATTTATATAAAGACGTCGAGAGATGTTGAGTCACACAATAAGCTGATTATAATTAAGTATTGAATTTATTGTTCACAAAAGTTGAATCGTCGTTTATAAGAATCAAATTTGAGACCAAAACAAATAATAAACTCATCATTCATAATTTTTTCGCTTATATATACAGATAAACATCATAATTCATAAAAATCAATCCTTAGACTCAAATAAATTTTAAACTCGTTATGTTATAAGTACATATAAATTGAAGAAAGTTGAGATTTCGCTACAAAGCTAGTCGTAATATGATAGTAACTGAACCTCTTATAACCTCTTGTAAGCTTTCTCCTTTCACCGTTATATTGTGGTATTAGTAAATAATTATTTTATGTAGAGATCAATAAATGAGGTTTGGTATAGGGTATTTTAATTTTAGAAGGAGCTGTTCATGTAGTTGGTGTGTACAATGATTATTGGCTCGTAGAGAGAGAAAGTGAAGAGTACAATAATCCATTTTTGCTGCTCTCAATCTCAACACTTTACTTTTCTATATCATTTCACGTTCCTCTTCTATCTTCATCTCCTTCCCTTTTAACTGGTTTACTGTGCTTTTGCTCCTCTAAACACTCGGATTTGTTCCTCTCTCTCTCTCTCTCTCTCTCTCTCTCTCTCTCTATACTCTCTCTCTACACCCATCTGAGTTAACAGCTTGTAGGTGTGTGGGGTATATGGATTTTTGACTTCAGAGGAGAGCTTCCCACTGTCATATACTTTGGCTTTTGCTTCAGCTTCTTGCTGTTGTTTAAAAAAAGGTGCTTTTCTGCTTCTCTTTTTGCTTTTCCCGATTATTTTCTTTGTGCAAATTAGTATTCCCTCTTTGAACACTCCATCAAGCTTCTTGTTACACCATCACTCTCTGCTTTCTAATTTTTAATTATTTTCACAGTTCCCATCTCTATTATTTGGTAGTTTAGTGGGTTATACATGTGATTTGTTCAATCTTTTGGATCATCACTCTGCTGACTGTTCCCCCTGTTTCTGCTCACTTCAGTGGGGTTTTTGCCAGATTTGGGATCTGGGTTTTGCTTAGATTTGGGTTTTCATAGTGTTTCTGGTGTTTTTCTAGTGAGATAAAGCAAGTTCAGAGGAGGGATCATGGCAGGCGGAGGCGGCGGCGGAGCTGCAAAAGTGGATGAGCCACAACCACATCCACCAAAAGAACAGCTACCCAACATTTCTTACTGCATTACAAGTCCACCTCCATGGCGTGAGTGCCTCTAATCCCACATTCAATAGTTATTTTACTTGTTTTGCTATTTGGGATTCTAAATTTCTAAGTTTTTTTTCACGTATTAATGGTATTGTAAGATAAATGACGGATCTTTAGTTTCTGGGTGTGATTCTTTTGGATCTTTTTGGTATATCTGAAGCGGGTGTTGGATCATTCCACTCTTTAATTTATTTATTTTGTTAGATCATTCCACTCTTTAATTTATTTATTTAGGGCACGAGATTCCTGTATTTTAATTGTTGAAAGTAGCTTTTTCTTTGGTAGATACCACTTTTTGAAAAGGATATAGAAAGTCGAAATTCTATGTGCTTTTGTTTTTCTAAAAGAAATTTACTTTCTTCTTCCCCTTCTTTCCTTTTTTTTATTGGAATTGCGTTTCTGGAGGGATTTGTTTTAATCTTTACTATATTTTGTTAATTGCTTATTTGTCTATTCTTTGCTTGGGTAGCTTTACTGATTAAGTGTTAGTACTTTTTTGGGAACCCGGTATCTTGTTTTTCATTAGTCGGTAGCTAAGATTCTATCATGGCCGGATCTCTAGTCAAACTGATTCCCACCAAATTAGCATTCGGCTATGGTTTCTCGAATCTCTTTTCGGCTTTGGCAAAGCACTTCCGTTACTCTTTGGTAATGGTTCTCTAAGTTCTGTTTTACCGCCTTTATATGTTAAGGAATTAAAGGAATTCGATTTGAACATGTCACATTTCAGATATTGGGTAGTTTTAATTTTGTAGTGCAGTTGAACGTCATTACTCTTAAATCCTGTTATTACTTAATTTGTTAGTCATAAAGGATTTAACAAAATCACGGCTCATTTTTGGTCCAGCCGATGCCATTCTCCTTGGTTTTCAACACTACCTTGTGATGCTTGGAACTTCAGTTCTCATCCCCAGTGCTCTTGTTCCCCAGATGGGAGGAGGAAATGTAAGATCCAAAGAACTTTTTGCACAAATTCTAATTGACATAAGCCATATTTTGTACTTTTCTTCAAAATTGACCACCGGTATATATGTATAAACATGTCTCGCGCTATTGTTATAGGAAGAGAAGGCCAAGGTGATCCAGACCCTGCTTTTTGTGGCTGGTTTGAACACATTGCAACAGACTTTGTTTGGGACTAGACTACCCGCAGTGATTGGAGGGTCGTATACGTTTGTCCCGACCACAATTTCCATCATATTAGCTGGTCGATTCAGTGATAGTCAAGACCCTATAGAGGTTTGTTCTGAAGTCCATCCCGTTTCTTTTGAAGTCATTTTATAAACCTAATTGATTGTCACCTGGTGCATAACAAAAGGATTCATCAGGTAACTGTAGTTGTTTTTGATATGTGTCAAATGGTCGATTCAGTGATAGTCAAGACCCTATAGAGGTTTGTTCTGAAGTCCATCCCGTTTCTTTTGAAGTCATTTTATAAACCTAATTGATTGTCACCTGGTGCATAACAAAAGGATTCATCAGGTAACTGTAGTTGTTTTTGATATGTGTCAAATGGTCGATTCAGTGATAGTCAAGACCCTATAGAGGTTTGTTCTGAAGTCCATCCCGTTTCTTTTGAAGTCATTTTATAAACCTAATTGATTGTCACCTGGTGCATAACAAAAGGATTCATCAGGTAACTGTAGTTGTTTTTGATATGTGTCAAATGAACTTGCTGGAAGGCATACACTAAGTGCTGATGTACCACTTACTAGAACAGTAATTGTTTTCTAAATTTTAAAGGGAAGATGAGTTTTATGCATTCAAATATCGACAATTCTCATGCTTATCTGCACAGACTTTACTGTAGGCTTGCAGCTTGTGACTATGATTTAATGTCTTTCATTTCAGAAATTTAAGAGGACAATGCGGGCAATCCAGGGTGCTCTTATTGTTGCTTCAACTCTTCAGATAGTCTTAGGCTTCAGTGGCCTTTGGCGTAATGTTGTAAGGTTGGTTCTAAATAAGTGGCACTCAATTGTGGTTGTTAGAAAAATTAGTATGGTACTTGTGAGATTCATACAGAAATATTTCAGTTTTCTTGCTAAGCTTAAATGGTCATGGTGATTAAAGCTCTACAAAAAAATTTCTTCAGGTTTTTAAGCCCACTTTCAGTTGTTCCTTTGGTAGCAATGGTTGGTTTTGGACTCTACGAGTTAGGTTTTCCAGTGGTAAGTGTTCTTCTGAGATGTGTATGGGTGCATAATTATGGTGAATAATGTTCTGACAATTATTTCTTAATGCTTCTCCTGGATATTTAGCTTGCCAAATGTGTGGAGATTGGACTGCCAGAGCTTGTCATTGTAGTATTTATTTCTCAGGTGATGGTCCTTAAACCTGTTTGAATCCTTATATTATGTCTCTTGCCTTTGTGGCTGTTATCTTGGTAACCTTAGGGAAAATTATTCTTGTAAGGCTAATATTGTTTTTGCAATGTTGATGCAGTATATGCCCCACATAATTCACAGAGGAAAGCCTATATTTGATCGTTTCGCTGTCATATTTTCCGTGGTGATTGTGTGGATATATGCTCACCTACTCACTGTTGGTGGAGCATATAATGGTACCGGCCCAAAAACACAGACAAGCTGCCGTACTGATCGTGCTGGACTTATAAATGCTGCTCCGTGGTTAGTATGAAATGTGTTCTTAATACAGTTTTAACAGGAATTTAAGACATATTATGACGTTTAAATCCTTGATTTGCCTTCGTTAAATAGTAAATATTTGGTCACTAGCATGGCTTACGTTTTGATTGGTACCAACATTTGTTGGAAATGAATCCTTATTAGAATCTGGGTTTACAGGATTAGAGTTCCATATCCCTTCCAATGGGGAGCACCTTCCTTTGATGCTGGTGAAGCCTTTGCTATGATGGCAGCGGCTTTAGTTGCACTTGTTGAGGTTTGTACTCCTTACCTTCTTGTTCTCTTAAACTGATATTAGTTGATAAGCCAAAATTCATAATCTTCATTACTCTCTATTAATTGATAAAACAGTCCACTGGTGCTTTCATCGCTGTGTCAAGATATGCTAGTGCAACTCCAGTGCCACCTGCTATTCTGAGCCGTGGAGTTGGTTGGCAGGTATAAAGCTTATCTATATGTGAATTTTATTTTTCTACGATTTTCTTCAACATAAACTTCTCTGATGCTTCCAAACCTGAATGTGCATCAATCTATCAATGCTATCTTTCCGTTATACTGAAGAGCAAAATATAATGCAGTTGTATTTTCTCTCCCTGCATATTGGATTCAGTTGTGCATTTTGAATTGTCGAATGATCATGCTCTCCCAAAACACTTCGCGCTCTTGTGTAAATAATTGTGTAAATGCTTTTCTCAGGGAGTTGGCATTCTGGTTTCGGGCTTGTTTGGAACTGCGACTGGATCCTCAGTATCTGTGTAAGACTCTCAATAGTAAACATTTATGCTGTATAAACATCCTACTTCATCAAGTGGAATTTAGAGTTTCTCCCTTAGTTCTGAGACTTCCCTTTGTCTCTGAACAGTGAAAATGCTGGTCTTTTGGCGTTGACGCGTGTTGGCAGTCGAAGGGTTGTGCAAATATCTGCTGGTTTCATGATATTTTTCTCCATTCTGGGTAAGTTATTAACGTATGAGGTATTCTGATTTGATTGTACATTATAATTTATGTAATGGTGGCAACTATTTGCGACTGTTTTGTTTCTGTTACTCAACATTTCATCATTGTACAGGCAAATTTGGAGCACTCTTCGCGTCGATTCCAGGGCCAATCTTTGCTGCTTTGTACTGTCTGTTCTTTGCATATGTTGGTATGTCCAGCTCATTTGACATGTGCTAGCAGACATAGATGGCTCGTTCATTTTTATATCAGATTATTATATGATGTATTTATTCCATTTAATCATGCATTCACAGGTGCCGGAGGTCTTAGCTTTCTTCAGTTCTGCAACCTGAACAGCTTCCGAACAAAGTTCATATTGGGCTTCTCTATCTTCATTGGCTTGTCCGTGCCACAGTACTTCAATGAGTACACCGCCATCAACGGATACGGTCCAGTCCACACAGGAGGAAGATGGGTATGCAACTATTGTAAAAAACCCGTATAGATTTCCTTGAATCATGCAATTATTTGCTATGATCTTCACTAACATAAATGCTCACCTGTTTTTGGCAGTTCAACGATATGATCAATGTCCCTCTACAATCAGAAGCTTTTGTCGCAGGCTGCGTCGCATATTTCTTGGACAACACGCTGCAACGAAAGGATAGTTCAGTTAAGAAAGACCGAGGTAAAACGTGGTGGAACAAGTTCCGGTCCTTCAAGGGGGATTCAAGGAGTGAGGAGTTTTATTCGCTACCATTCAATCTAAACAAGTACTTCCCATCCGTATGAAGAAGCTCGTGGTTTGGAGTTTTTAAAGGGGAAGCGCGGTTACGGTGTGTACTGATATCCATCCCAAGCTCTCGATAACTTATCTGTGATCCCTCTGTTTCTTTGCTGATATATAAGATTTATCTTTCCCTAAATAGGATGTTGTTGTAGTTCGTAAATCCAACTGGGGGTGTCGATTAAAGTTAGCACTGAAGCAGTTGTGTGCTCTCCAATTTTATTTCATTTTTTCATATGTTTGATGTTACTATTCACTGTCTCAAAGACATCTGGAAATTTGGTGGCACACCCTGATTGTCAACACTTCCTTGATCACATTAGGAAATTGTAGTCTCGACAGGCGTTCCCGCTTAACATAACCATGTTCCGTAAGCGAGTCTAAGGTCGGCGATTTTTTAGTATGCTTTTGTTTATACGTCGAGATTCTTGATCTTTGGATCCTTGTTCGCGGAATTCGCGAACAAGGATATCAGATATGCTACTGATTTTTCATGACTTAGTTTGCATTTACATGAAGATTCAATGTCTTGCATCTGCAAGTGTTGGCTAGTTAACTAATACCATAGAATTGAATACGCGGGCGTAACTACATTAACTAAAGCGAATGTGCTCCTCTCAATAAAGCGCATGTGTTGGCTAGTTAACTACATTAACTAAAGCGCATTTGTTGGTTAGCTAACTAATACCATAGAACTGCAAACGGGGGCGTAACTACATTAACTAAAGCGAATGTGCTCCTCTCAATAAAACCGAGACCAACTTCCACTTTCCACATGGAACTATAGAAGTTGGCGTAGCTACAATAACTAAAACAAATGTGCTCCTCTCAATAAAACCGAGACCAATTTTCCCTCTTCACAGTTTAGATTGGTTTATTTTTTATTTTTATTTTTTATTATTTTTTTTTATGGACCAAGAAAAGAACATAACATAAAAAAACTTTGTGGTCCATCTAACAAGTTGGAGGAGCATTTGGATATATCAGATTTGGATTTGGAATGAATTCAATTATCTGTGTTATTGGTGGATCCAAAATATGGTGAGACCCACTGTAGTGTGGTTGATCCAGACAATTTCTTAGAGCCCAATTACACCATACCCACTTAAATCCCACTCCAATTAGCAAGCAGATTAGAGCATAGGTATCTCTTTGATAGGAGATTCTTTAATTCCAACCTACATATGTTCATCCTTGCCACTTGACCATTGGTTAATTGAACAAACAAACAGCCAACCTGGTTAAAAAGAAAATAAAAATGTGTTAGTTATTCTCGAGGGGTACTAGATTCATTTGCTCATCTTGTAATGCATCAACATTTAACAGCTGCTCAAGTCTGTCGATCTCCAACAAATTAACATCTGACTCACAGTTATTCACAAGGAGAACCGAAGCTGGCATCATTCTAAATTATCTGAAAATCTCCCAAAAAGTAGGAGAAATTTTCCAAAGGTGATGATTAAGGGTGATAAACTAGACAGCCCATAATTCAATTTGATAAAAATTCTTATGTTCGGAATAAAGAGGAGACGTCTTACTCGACGACCACTTCACCAATTTAAGCACTTATTTTTAATAATTCAAAAAAGAAAAGAAAAAAACGTCCATTCCAAATTAACAACGCTCTCCGTTTTGTAAGGGTCGGAGCAACGTTTATAGTACATAGCCTTATCCTTATTTTGTAAAGAGACTGTTTTTACGATTTCAACCCATAAACTTTCAGTAACAAATGAGCAACATTTCCGTTGCGCCAAAACTCACCTTAAAAAAAGAAGAAGAGAAAACTACTTAAAATACAAGCGAGAGAATTTTATTAGGATATCTTCATGGCTTTTGGTCACAGATTAGGGGTACAAAAAACAGAAGAAACAAAAACCAGCAAATTAATCAAATCTCCCGACATCCTATTTGCTGTTTGGTATGGGAAATTAATAGAAATCCAACGTTTTATTGCCTAATGGAAATGACAATGCATGGGACCTACAAATTAATACAGAATGGGAAAGAAACAAAAAACAAGTCGGACCATACAAAAATTCCCAGGAAACACTCATCTCCTAGCTGCTGCTGTTTGGTGGGAGGTCCAATTAGAGAGAGAGCGTCGAATGCATGCCAAGGGAATGGCAATTGGACCTACACTATTGTTACTGTTCCTATCCACGATCCACCCACTTCAATTCATGAAAAGGGAAGAGGAAGTCAATTGCAATCCATTCGTTTTTGGCATGGATAACATAAGCATATCCGGTGATTGAAGTAAAAATTATGTAGTTACAACTATCACATTTAGTTTTGAATGAGAAAAAGAAGTGAGGAACTCTCTTTTCGACTCTGACTTTTCCACTCCAGTTGTTCATTTTCTTTCTCTATGTGTGTATATGTATATATTATATATATGAATTTGGTTGTAATATGTTGATCAATATCTTTCATATAATGTTTACGATCTAGGATACAGAAGAACCAACTTGATGAAAATTTTGCTTTAATATAGGACAATATCTTGCTATGCGGACTATGATGTGACAGTATAAGATTTAACTAAGATTAAAGCTAAGCAATAATCTTAGTTTGTTAATTATGAGATTAAGATCTAGTTACAAGAGTCAAAGTTGTATGATGCTGAATGATTACTGTTTCTCCACTCCAATTGCACCTATACTAATGTGGGTTTTCCCGGGTAGATGTCCAAGTTTTAATGAATTTCTTTCTGGATTTGCAAGCTTTTACCACTAAATATATGCTTTTGTTAATTATAATCAGAATACCTCCTCTTGTCATGTGTAGTATTTCAAGATTTTGAAATGTACAATTTGTCACGTGATATCATTCTTGATTTCACATGAGATTGGCCAAGCATGTGCACAAATGTAAAACAAGAAAGTGCATTTACACCAATAACCGATTTTTATATATTTCCTACTGTTATGGAATTGAATATGTGTAAAAATCTAGGCATTGCATTCGATTATCGTAAAATAGTCAAAATATGTGTACAAATCTAGCCATTGCAATTTGATATATTAACTAATGGGAGATTACGTAACATCGCTCTTTTTACACAAGTTTTTCAAAAGTTTTTGTGAGGCCACTTCATATGTATTTCAATGGTCCGAACCGTCTATCTTTTAGATCTTCTTTCAAAGATCATGTCTACCAAAGATCATCTAAATCTGAAACTACATATGACCGTTGAATGAATGCTTTAGGGTTCCTTTGTATAACCACATTTGTCAATTTCCTTCCGTACAAATGAATATGTATTAATAGTTTTGGATTTGTTTAATTTTTTGTAAGGATGATCTTTGAATGACATTTTAAAAGATAGATGTCTGGATCGTTAAAATACATTAGGGAGTGGACTCCACAATAATAGAAGTAAAAAATTCTATAAAAAAAATAGTGTCAAGAATCTGTCCCATTAATTAATACCGATGTGAAGCCAAATTAGCAAAAACTTTAGTGATAAAACACTTATTTTTATATTTCCGTTCTTATAACTTCCTTCCGAGAAACAAAAACATTATCTTGCGTAAAAATTAGTAGCAACTAAAAATAATATTAATTTAAAATAATATAGGATTTTGGTGATTAATTTGTAAGACTAAAGTTGATACAAAAATCATTTTTAAGGCAGATATAGGAGAGACCATATCAATTGCTAGCCATATTTCAGAGACAGAAAAATCAGATAGAGTGGTGGTTCCACTTTTCCTTGATCTTGTAGTATGACTATTGTTTGCTCCTATCAACAACCGAGCATGGAACCTTAAAGTGGTCCCGACCCCATTGCAATATCATGGCAATTGGTCAAGCATGGAGAGGGATTTTGAAACACAATTATTTCCCCTAAGCAATCATATGATACAGTGGTTACCTCTAAATCCTAAAAGCTTCAAATAATGCTTGTCAAAATCTTATTAGAAAATAATGAAGAGAACGAATGCATTGTATTACATGCTATTACTATATGAAAAATGTTAGGGAGATCATATTTTTAGATCATATTTAGCAGATCATATAATGTGATGGATAATGGTTGGATACATTCTTAATGATTTAAACAAGAAATCCAACCATTAATTACCACATCATATGGTCTTAGATGGTCTCTTAGCGTCATCCTTTTGAGGTTTGTTCTTGAAATGTTCAAAGTTTGAATTTTTAATAATGTTTTATTGAAAAAAAAAGTGTCTCGGAGTCTCTTCCTACGTTTTGATCTCTCCTTACTATAGATATAAAAACAAGAGGTATTGAATCTGTAAAAATGATATGTTTACGTACTTAAAAATAGTTGAAATAAATATTCCAACTATTTCAGTTTTTGACATTTTCTATGTTTACCTTCTCTACGTTTACTAACACATGTGAAACTAAGACATTTCCAGCATTACAAATTCTTAATTTATACTTGGGGAATATACATTATCTTAAGTATTTTTATCATATCATAATGTATGACATACACTAAACTCCACGATAAATACTGAGATGTATAGTTATATGTTAGGATTTACCTACTCGAATTCTTTATCGCCACTCTTTCTGACTTCCCTAGTTTAAGCAAATAAACATGGCAGAAGATGAGCATGCGCAGGAGATTGTTTTTCTAATCCGAAGATGTTGCTTTGGTTGGCCGCCATGGAAAGAAAATAAAAAAAGCAGAAGCAGAAAGCCAGAAGCCCGAGCTTTGGCTACCACTTTAGGGAAGTCCTTTTGTAACGTAAACGGTAAATCAGAGCGACCGAAGCTCCGATCCGCTCACATGCATGCGACACGTACTCATGTCACGTGTTCTAAAGCTGAGACTTCTCAAACTGTGAATCCAAATAACATGGATGTAGGATTTTCTTCCATCCAAATCTCTTCCCTTTTCTCTCCTATCCTCTATCATTTTTCTATCTTTCTCTCTTTATAAAAACACAAGATGTTAACGTTATTTAATTGTGACTATTTAAATAAAAAAAAAAGAGAAAAAAAGAGGTTAATTGGAGGAGAGGGAATCCTAGCTAGTTCAGCAGCATGACCTATGGGGCCACACCACCTCCCTCAAAGAAACCGCAAAGCTTCTTCACGTTTTTATCCAGGTTTTGTAGGAAACCCTAAAAACTGAAACTGGAAACAGTGCTCACGCTTTGTTATCTTCTTCTCTTTTGGTCGTGTTTGATGGGCAATGCGAAACAAAACGGCAGCGTCCTGGTCTGGTGGTCTAATGGCTTCTGGTACAGTGTCACGCTAGGCATGAGGGCGTGCAATAATGGAATATAATAAAATGAATTGTTATTATTATTATTATTGTTTGATGCTCTTTGATATTTATGGGGTCTTTTTCATTTGTGGTCCTATAGAATTATATTAATTTATATGGGGCATGCTATTGGTAGCTTTTAAATTTATCAATACGTTTTGGAATTGAAAAGTCACAATGTTGGTAGGTCTTAGTTTTCTGATGGAACCATATGTGGATTACAATTTAAGGCCTTCGTTATGAAGTAAAGATTTAACGATAAAAAATAAAAATAAAGTGGAAAAATATATATTCAGTTATTGAGGAAAAAAAAATCGATGTGAATGTTCTCTTGGCCATTAGGTGACCAATTGAATCGTCACTTACTTTTGAACTTGATGTTAAGGTGATTTAATATATAAGAGCACATGTTTACTTAACATAATTGTGAGAAGAGGGAATTGGAAAATGTAGAAATATGAGAGGCAAGGTAGTATCCCTACTTCCTAGTTGATATAATTCGTTTTTTTAAAGGGGACCAATTGGTGGTTTCGCCACGTCAGTCCATCTTTTCAGGGACTAGAAAAATCCACAGAGGCATTTCAACCTCTTCTTGGCCAGCATCTTTCACCAATGACAAGAATCGAACTCAAGACGTGTTGTGTGGAATACGGGCCTAGTATTTGTCCCCAACCACTGGGCCATCCCGTGGTGGTTCTAGTTGATATAATTCTTGATTTTTGGTATTTGATTACGAATTTTAAAATGTAAACTCAATTATTTCAATTCAATATGTGTTTACATATGGAAAAGTTAAGAAGTGAAATAATTTTCACAGCCATAGTTTAATAAACGCAAAAAACTCGAAAGTCAAAATGATTCCAATTCATATTTGCTGTAAGCAAACATGGTCTAAAATAATATATTTTTATTCTTAATCGCTAAGACGCGAGAGCATATGAAATCGTTTTTATAATCTAGCTCTAATATCATCCTAAAATGTAAATATATAGAGCAAAACCAATAATGTAGTGAAACGATATTTGGGAGGTGAGAATCAAATTTTCAATCAATGTTATTAATGTAAAGATAATATTCTTTGGTTGAAAAAGGAGCTACGACATAATATTCTAAGTCTGGACTCAAGTCGATCCTCATGAACAAAAACATAATATTTAATTTTTGCATGACTATTTCATTTTCGGCATGAACAATAAAAATCTAGTAGTGTAGATAATTTTTATGCAATCTAGTAGCATCGATTATACCTAAGAATTTTTTTGACTGTTGCGTGCATTTTTATCAACACAGACGCGTGGGAGAAACATAATGTTGTGATGCTGTTCTTTCATCTGGTGAAGTGGCAGTAACGCCCAAACGTTAGACGACTTGTCGCAGTTGTTAAGCATCTAATTGTTTTTTCAAAGCATCTATTAAGCAACCACCCTTGTAGGGTCCAAACTTCTCTTTTGTCCAGCCAGCCAATTACATATCTCCACGTCATAGAAAATTGGACCTAAATCACTAAACTAACCCTAATCAGACCTTAATTATCTTTTGGACCTTAATTACAGAAGTAATATAAGCAAGGATATGCAAAGGATGGTAAGTGGATGTTGGTGGGTGGCTATAAAGAGCTTGTTGTAGAGCTCAAACCACGTCCTCTTTCCCCTATCTTCTCATCCCTTTTCTTCAACTTCACTCTAGAGAGAGAGAGAGAGAGAGAGAGAGAGAGGAGAGAGAGGAGAGAGAGAGGAACTAGAGGGAGAAATGGGAAATTGTCAGGCAATTGATGCAGCAACACTGGTAGTACAACACCCAAGTGGGAAAGAAGAGAAGTTCTATGGGGAAGTGAGTGCAAGTGAGATCATGAAGATGAACCCTGGCCACTATGTTGCTCTTCTCATCTCCACCACCTTGTGTCCCTCCAATCCCACCACCGACACTGGCGGTGACCGGAAATACAAGAATTCGAGTCCAAACGACAACAAGAATACCGCTTCTTCGGTTCGAGTGACGCGCATAAAGCTCCTCAGGCCAACCGAATCTCTTGTTCTTGGCAAAGTTTACAGACTCATCGCCACTCAAGGTTTGCACTTTTTGCTCAATTTCTGTAATACTATTCTAAACTATTCTAATCAACGGGACGACCTTGACCAACTAAGTCGGCAACTAAGGATTGGTTATGGTTGAGGTTATGATACACAGTCCTTACCAACTAGAGTTGAGGGCGACAGATTGCCATAATCCTTAGTTAAAGCGGCACACTATCATAACCAACTAGCTTAATTCAAATTCCCGCACTTTGTTAGGTTTAATCTTCTTATTTTTGTACTCACTTATCCTTTTAAATTGTGAGAGTTTAATTAAATCGTGGTTTTTGGGTTTTTAGAAGTGATGAAGGGATTGTGGGCAAAGAAACAAGCGAAGGTGAAGAGAAATAACAATCATCGGGTGGAAGGAGAGCAGCAGCCACAAGTAGAGAGGGTGATGAGAGAGAAGCAAGTTCTGACATCAGGCAGAAGATCTGAGACTTCTGAGCTGCTGGAGAAGGACATCCAGGTAATTAAAATTTGATTTAACAAATTTATCCTCCTTGATTATTAATTAGGTCCGTACATCTGATCCCTCTGTCACATTTCGAATAGATTCTCTTTTACAATTGCATACATGGCGAGTCTCTTAATCAACTAGGAGTTGAACACAAAACTTCAAGTTTAGGGTCAAACGCTCTTAATTACTGAACTTAAGCCTTTTTCTTTTGACGGAAGTCGAAAACAAAATCTCAGATTTAAAGTTAAACGCTCTTAATCACTGAACTGCAAACCCCTTCCTTTTGAGCTGAGCTTTGATTGTGCTTGAAGTGGTCAATCTCATTTTGTTGACTAATCATGTTTTTAGTGAAAAATAATTATTTAGACAAGTTCATAACTAAAGAAGATTCCTTGATTTGTTAAATCAGCATAAAATCAGGGAAAGAGCAATGAGTTTTCCTCCTGTAA
Organism: Malus sylvestris; assembly: GCF_916048215.2. Taxonomy (NCBI): domain Eukaryota; kingdom Viridiplantae; phylum Streptophyta; class Magnoliopsida; order Rosales; family Rosaceae; genus Malus; species Malus sylvestris. The sequence goes on from NC_062265.1 coordinate 30,471,353, forward strand.
CGGCCTAAATCATTAAGTAGATGAATAAATAAACAAAATTATAAAATGCTTTGAAACTCCCTTCAGTACTGTGCTAAATGTATAAACAAATATAATCAATAAATAATTGAAGGAACCAATAAATAAATAAATATTAATTTGGATTAATTGTGCTGTTAATGCACTGATTAAGTGAAAATCACTATCTAATTAATCATGTCAAACATTTTCAACAGGTGAATAACAAACGTGAGAGAGCCCACCGACCAAGAACAGCAACAACATCAAGAACGTGGCAGCCCTCATTACACAGCATCTCAGAGGCTGCAAGTCGAGATATCAATGTCTCCTAATCTTCCCACATGACGCGTAAGCAACTCAGTGGAGTAGTAGTGGATCAATCAGTACTCCACCTGCAGAAGATGAAGATCAAAGCTCCTCCTGATGTGCAGCATGAGGAGTTCTTTTGATTTGAAAAACCAGCAGGGCACATTTAAGAGTGCAGGTAGAAAGGGGTGGTCTTCAGGTGAAGGGATTTGGGTTAAGTTGTGTACAGAAAGGGGTGGAATGTCTAGAATTAATTAGTGAAGAGAATTTTTTTTTTTTTAAATGAAAGTTTAGTTCAAGAAGAAAATTGCTTTGGTTTGATTTGGTTCCTTGGTTAATTAATAGTTGTTAAATAAATTTAGTTTACTAGCTCACGAATCATACCTTGCAGATTGCTTTTGAACCAGAATATATAATGGCCAAAGGTTCAGAATTTGTTCATATCAAGATTTAAGAGAAAAAATTTAGAGTAATGGATCACCAATCTTATCTCACTCATTATATCGCATCGCATTTAATGAGCGAGATAAGGTGATGGAGATTCATCCTATTACAAGTAAGAACATCTCTCGAATTAAAAGCAGCGATATGATATTGAGTGAGATTGAATGACGCGGCTTTATGAGCGAGAGATAGAGTGATGGAGATTTATCCTTCATTACATGTAAGAATTAATCTCCTCCAAATCAGGCTAAGTTTAAGTTTCAGACAACTACCAAATTGTTGTACAAAATTTCAGATAAAGAATTTTGATTCTATGAAAGCTGCTATATATGTCAAGAAGAGATGGAAAAAGTAAAATTTTTATCATATAATGCTGCATGCACACAGCCATCATAGTCAGGCTGCAGATCTAGGGATAATGTAATTATATCCATGTCCCTAATGTCTCATATAATTACCCGAAAGCTTACTTATTCCGGGACCAGGTGTACACGTCCTCCATACCTCTACGTTATATCTCACTTCACGTGATTCACGTAAAGAACAAGAAAAAATATTGTATTCTTTCTCATGTAACTCAAGTGAGGAATGAAATAAAAGCATGTCACATCGTATATAACACGTGACTGATATATATATTCCGTTACAGATGAGTCATACTTCCTAATTATACTCAAATTAAGATGTTTAAAGGGAAGAAATATCTCAGCATCCAACTACAGAAAATATTCTCAATCAGCAAAACAAAACAACAGTAAGCTGCTAGCTATATAAGGTTGCAAAGTTAGCTTTAATCATCAAAAGCCTGTACTTTTTGACATCTTCTAACCAATGTAAACGCAAACGCAAAGGTAAAAAGGAAACTTCCCAACAACACAACATCATTGATTTGATTCCTCATCTTTTTGCCATTCGTTGTATCAGAGCAAGACAGACCAAAAATAACAAAGCAAAAGACGGCTTTTCGCTTTTCCTTTTTATTTTTATTGTTTTTTAAATTTATTTGCTCCACTTCGCTCATATGAATGAGAGATTTTTCAATGTGACAGGCACATGAGATGATACATCACATATAATTAAATAAATAATGAGATGTGTGTGTTAAAAAGTTAATAACTTAAAAAATAAAATTTTCGACCACTTATAGAAAAACATATAATGTAACATCCGTGTTTCCGTCACAATTAAAAATTTCTCCACATGAAGAGCTTTTGAAGTAGGACAAGACAATTGCAAACAGCTCACACGAGGCTGCTTTTGCTTAGGCATGCAACTTACTCTCTCAGTTGATTATTTATGCATTTTTTAGGGATTCTGGGGTCCTCAGATTATTCCATGAAATAAGTGATATCCCACTCGTTTGCCATTGTTGCCCACTTTCTCAATATGCCATGCATATTTTTGGGTTGCTTAATCTAGGCTATCCCCTTTTCTGTTAACAAAAATGATATTTTAAACCACTCTAATTTATCGGAAGGAAGATTCGAACAGATGCAAGTGGTTTTCGTAACCAACCCTTTAAAGAACACTTAAGGATGGAGCCACCTTGGGCCCAAGGGGCAGATTCCCCAACTAAGTTTTTTTGGTGAAAAAAAAAAAAAACATACTAGTGACATTAGCGAGGTGCATCATTAGTTTACTTGTTTTTGACATTAGCATTAACTCTTTCATAGCTACTGCCAAAGTTGAAAGAACATTTTTGGTCATGAAATTTCTAAAGAATTGAATAAGAAATCAGAGAGATATTTGATAGTAATGGTAATGAAGTTGTCATGCAACGCTTTCAAAACATGAAAAATGCGTCGAGAGATATTGCAATATGTTGTATGAAAAATCTTATAGAAAAGTATTTTGTTTAATAAATTCTTTAACTTCTTAATTTGTAACATTTTTGTTTGAAAATGTTCCCATCCAAACAAATCTATGACTTCTTCCCTGAGAAGAACACTTTGAGTTCTTTCTAAATATACCTTACTTTCTTCTCACTATCTCTTTTAGCTGCATCCAGTTACTTCATTTCAAAGAGACTTAATCTACAATTATTTTTTCAAAATGGTTGCAGAGATACTTTTCTTTATGGAATATGATTCTCTTCCCTCCTCTTTCCATCCCCTTCCATCTCCTCCTCTCACATTCTCTTATTTTGTCTTTCTCTTGCTATAAAAAATTAATATAAGATGTTGACGTGACTTAACTGTGACCGTTCAAAATTAATATAAGATGTTGACGTGGCTTAACCGTGACCGTTCAAATAGGAAGGAAGGGAAAGAGAGGGAAAAAAAGAGAGGAGGGAATCCTACTCCTTTCTTTATATATAAGACAGAGAGTGAGAGAGAACCCTCTGGGGCATTCATCTTTCTTGCAAAACCAGCATGCACTAGCATATGAACAAGTTCTCCAAACATTTAATTCGTGTGCGTACCAAGGGAAAGTGGACTTTTGGGGGGAAAAAGTGGGGCAAGCCCATAACAATCAACAAAAGTTCTTGGCCTAGAGGGTTATCACAAAATGTTTGAGGAGAAATTTATCATTGTAATCGGAATACGAGTGGTATATCACATATTTTTATATAAATGGTAGAAAATTTTAATATTTAAGTTGTTAACTTTTAAACACATATATCTCACCATTTGTGACATGTGGTGTATCACCCTGTATTCCGATCACACTAAAAAATCTCTCATGTTTTAGGCCTGTCTTTTGTTTAGGAAGATCTCTCCAACAACACCATCAATTTAGGAAATTCACAAAATTAACTGAGAAACGATAATTACACATTGTCTTCTCTTTTCAATTTAATGGGAAAAAAATAACGAAAAATGCGTAGGAGAAAAAAAATAGTGTGGTTATCATTTTTCAACCAATAATAATAGCTTCTCGACACGTTAGGTGTATGATATCCTGACTATACGAGACTATTTGGTATTAGTATATTGGGGGAACATCGACAATATCCACATAATATGTAGATGATCTTCATACAAACTACGGTGATAGTATTTTCTACTATAATGATGCTATTTGAAAATATTCCTACTATAATAGTGTAATTGAGAGAGATTTTTCAATGTGTCGTGATCACGCCTGGTCATCAAGTGTCATAATACGAGTGGTTGGAAATATTTTTTTTCAAATATCCAACCACTTGTATTATGACACTTGGTGTACCGGTTTTTTTTTCAAATATTTAACTACTTGTATTATAACACTTGGTGTTCCGCTGCCAAAAATTCCACACTTCCAATAAAGTATTACAATTTATAAGTTCTTGCATTTAGTGTTCACTTTTTCAAAATACAAGTGATAATCTAGTTTAAACTAATTTAAACTGTGGGAGTGAGATTTGAAATTTTGAACTCAGATATATAGGAAAAAGCACATCCGCTCTATCCAATATGCACGTCTGCATATTTAGTTTTCAATCAAATTTTCAAGCCTTTGCTGTTCGGAACTGAAGAAACCAACCAGTCCTTTATGCAGAATACAAATACATGGCTCCTATTGGCAAGTCCGTCAACTTCTACATTGAGGAAGGATGTATATATATACTAAGAAATTTAAGAAGAGGTGACAGAAAGTTGGATTTCTTAGGCAAGGATGAGGATGAAAGATAAATAAGAAATTACGGCCAATAGCTATTCTATTCGAAAACTATGCATTAACTTGCAGTATATCATCCATTCAAACTCAAACTCAAACTCAAAAATTTGCAACAATGCAGCAATACAAATTTTTGTACCCGACAGTGCAACACATTACATAGAAATAGAAAAAAACAGAACCTGAATAGATCTTCTTGTACATGCTACAAGTTGGACTCTTGCTCAGAAACTCCGCGGTGAGAGTGATCAGTCTCAGTGTGAAAAGTTTTGATAGAATTACTAAGCCTCTGCGTCTGTATTCTCAGTCACCTCTTTAACTTCGTCATGCTTGCTAAGCTGGCTGAAGTTTCCCTTCTCCTTGAAGAGTTGGCTATGGTGATGCCTGCAGTAGAGACGATGCTCATGAGCTACATAGTTTGATGGACTGATCACACAGCCTCCATGACTGCACCTGAAGCAAGGTTTATGGTATGATGTGCCGTCAACAGCCACCTGGAACAAGAAGTAAGCAGGTTATAGAATGCAGGATTCTACAATGTCACACCGTCTATATATTAATAACGCATTTTAACATCGGCAATTGTTTATATGGGAAAGGGACAGATCCAAGAGAGCTGACATATAGTTTGGATTGAGGAAGCTCATCGTTATGTTGAAACAGAAATCTACCTTTTCGATAAGGTAAACTGTTTTCTTGCAAGCAACACACTTGTCTTGAGTACCAGCAAATAAGTTCGAAACTTTACTGTTGGTCTGTGTACTGGAAATAGTTAGCGTAAATATAAAAACTTCCACAAAGAAGGGTTAAATCCCATAAATAAATTACTTTTTTTCAATTAACTTGGAAAATTCTATGAAGGAAAACGCAAAAGAGTTAGCAGGTGAAGGCAGGTACCTGATCGGATCTTTCTCGAACAGTTTTTGGTATACCTATAAAACAATAATTGGGAGAAAAAAAATAATCCAACATTACAAATTAGCCAGAAGTTATAAGCATACGAAAATATGTGTTAAGACAACTTGAGCAGCTTATCACCTTCAAAACTTTTATCCAAGCTGCCAGTCATCTTAAATAGCTGATCAAAGTGAGGCTTGCAATATAAAACACCCTCAAAGGAGGAATAGTTACTGAGCTGCACAGACAGAAGTAAATAAGGATAAACGTATCAGACATCTCATAAATATCACACCTACAACAAGAGAAGCAGAGTTAAACTTTTCCATTTTTAAAAGATCAAACATTCACACAGAATTCAATGTGACAAGCAGGTGCCTTGTTTCTGAATAACATACAAATTTCAAATTCGAAACAACATTAACTCTAAAAGGGTCCACTCGATTTCAAAAACTCTGTTTTTGAGAACCTATATGACAATTCGGAAACCTAGAAGACATCATGGATTCATGGTTGGCAATCTAGTGAGCACATTGCTACCAACATTCAATGCTAAGGTGAAAATTGCAGAATAGTTGTTTCCCTCAGCTTGATACTCAATACCTTCTGTGTTTTGAACAAGTATTTGGCCTTACAGAGGTTCTTGATCAAGTTTAATTTGGAGGGTAAAATTGATACTGGGGTGAATTACCATTCTTGATCAAACTCACAATTCAAAATCAATCTTACTTCTACCAACAGAGAAAGCACTTTCTCAAATGTGTAGAATTTAGGAAAAAGCACTTCAAGAACAGAGTCAATGCAGGTAAATTTAAGATGTATCAAATGTAGAGATCTCAATCCTTAACACAGCATTGCAAGACACAAAATTACAATTCAATCCCCAATGGATCTATGCCCACATCCAAAGATCAGTCAATTGCTTGTGCTAACCAGGACTCTAAGCAGCTAAATAGCTTCTTATATTTATCAAACAAGTCCATCCAATTCCACCATGATCATCAAATCTCACAATTTAATAAAATAAAATAAAACAAAAAAAAACCAATTCAGTAAATCACTTATTGAGCACAAAAAGAAGCAAAAAAGCATCAGAAACCATGAAATAAAAGCTAAAGTGAGTGTGTATATACCTTGAGGGTGCCCTTGCAGTGGTGGCATCTGAAGCAAGCCTTGTGGTAGATTTTCTTGTCAGCAGTGAGCTGATCAACCAAGTATACTGTCTTCTCACATGCTTTGCACTTCTGCGTCGTCCCTGCAAATGTTGCCATCCCCCCAAAAAAATTCACACACCCAATAATCAATCTTCTCTTCCCACCACCAATCCAAATCCCAAAATTCTCTCTCAAGACACAAACTTTTTCAGACCCACTGCCCAAAAAACTTTCCTTTTCTCTCTCCTCTCACTTTCTCTCTCTTTCAGTTTTTGAGTCCAAGGTTTACAGCTCAGACAAACACACAGGAAAAATGTGGAAATGGCTTGTGATGGTGATGGGTTTATATTTTTGAACTTGGCCCAATCATATTTGGTAGCCGGACACTCTGAGGGGTAGTTTGGTAAATATCCATCCAAAATTGAATTTGGCTCCACCAAACCAAATTCCAAGCAAACTGACCTTTTGTCCTCATTTGGGACACGTGTCCTTCTGTTGGGTGTGGAAAAAAATTATTGGGACGTGATATTCACGCATACCATTTTACTTCTCATACACATTTTTTATTTTCTATAATTGAAGAAGATCAACGAATAGAAATTATCAAGGATGTGTGAGAAGTAAAATGAGGTATGTGAATAACACATCCCCAAAAATTATTTAGCACACAGATTCGATTCTCGAACATATCCCGGTCTTTCTGTCGTAACTCGCGCGCCTAATTTACATGCAAGATCAAAGTGATTTTGTTCCTTTTTAGTCAAAACATTAGTGAGATTTTTTTTGTTCTTTCTTTGATTTGGTTTTTTCTACATTTGGTACTAGTTGGGAAATTAGGTGGATACAAAATTTTAGATTTAGGATTTTCTAAATCTTGGTTCAAGTTAGGAATTTCTGCATTTTGGTTCTAGAATTGGGATTTTCTGTCTTCCGAAATTCTGAACTAGGTTTTTCAATTGGATTTGGAACTGGCCTGTTTCAAACGGTTCGGGTTAGGTCCGGTTCCATTTTTTAAACCGTGACTACTAGCCCAACCTCACCCTGTTTTATTTCCAAATGAGTATGGTTCAGTTTATCAACGTTTAAGCAATAATCCAATCATCAACTTTCTGTAATTTAGTTTACAAAATTTTGTCTATAAATTTAATTTCTCTAGCATTATCCAAGAAACAAAATACAATTGAGAATTCCAACATTGAATAGCACAAACAATTAAGATGAATAACCAAGGTAAACGCAACAATGTACGTACAAAATCACAAACAGCTCCAAAATATTTGGAAAGCGAGCCAAGTAATTAACTCAAGGCAATTAATTCACAATCCGACGTTTTTCTGGTTACACAACCTAATTAACTGATTATTTGTTGGCCTAGCGCGAAGAAAAGACATAAACCAAATACTGCCACCATTAAATGCAGAGTCGATGGAATCACGGCCAGTCGCGAAACATCAAATTTAAAAGGGTACTTGCCGAGAACCAACTTTCTCCGTAGACTGCACGGAAAAAAGAAATTCTCAGTTAGGGATCCAGCCACTACTCGGAAAACAATTTTAACAAAAAGTCCAACAACAACGATGACAACAAAACCTTATCTCACTAAAGTCTCGTTTGGCAACTTCAAGTCGGATAAGATAAATAGTCATCAGATAAAACTCACCACCGACTACACACCATCATCTCCATGGCTTCTATCCTTTGAAGCCAAAAAAATAAGACAGAAATTTCTCGTAATATTGAGTTTAATTACCTCACAGCATCCGGTTTTCTTAAGAAAAATATATAGCTGCTTATCCATCAAAACGGGGGATTCTTATACTCTATCACGTAGATACATTTCTGCTTGAGTCATCCCAAACACTCATTTAAGGTTCTTCATCTTCTGGAGCTAAAATGACCACAAGTCCTATCGTTCCAGAAATTCCACTAAGATTTAATCACACCGAGAGTTGCTAGATATGTTATGTCAATCCTATTAAATATTAAACAACTCTACCATCCCTTTCCCCAAGTCTTCTGTTACCAAGAAGCAAGAAGTTTGCATAGTTTAAGTTAGGAGCTTTAAGGTGTGAACTTACAGCATGAATCTATCACTACCCTCAATGCCCACATCATGGACTTTAGAATCCGAGGCAGCGTTGTTCTTGGCAGTCTCTTGTGAAACACAAATTTACTATAAAACACTAGAGCTCAAAGACGGGTAAAAAACCTAAGAGTCCTAAGACACGTTCACAATTTATTTCTTTTGCTACAGAGGTATTAACAAATAAAAGGATGTCATACAAACACATTTATTCATCACCTTTTTCCTAGTCATCTGAAAAATCTCCTCTTTTCTGGGTTCAAGATCCCTGCATCCTCTGAGGCACGAAATACTCAGAAATCAAATAAAGTTGCAATCCGTAAAATACAACAGAATATCGAACACTAAAATTTAAATAACAAGGAAAGGAACGGTCAAGAAGAAACTTACGGTGTGAAGCTGAAATTAATGTCAAATAGCCCATAACCCTTAATGCGCAAATCACAAACACTAGAATCTAATTTCTTGATATGCATGGTTCCATCATGGACAATTTTGAATGTGGTGACAAACAGCTCTTGAGACTCGTCTTCTATGCAGGTAGCAGCAGCTTGGAGAAGACAAAACTCCAACTTCCCCAAATGAACCAAATACTCGGTCGGATTAAAACCGTGACCATATTTAATATCCTCCTTAACCCTACTCTTCAATCCTGGAAAGAAGACTGGTTTCTCTAAAAAATAGATAATACAGCCATCTTCCTCTGAATCTATCATGAAAGAGAAAGCTATAACCTTCCCGCACTGTATAGATAAGGCATAGATAGTATTGTCCACAACCACGGCCCTCCCCTGAAAACCACAATAATAAGCATCACTTCTAGCAATATTGACTTGATGCCAAGTATTGCTATCTATATTAAAAACCATTAGCTCAACTCGACTATGACCTAGTGAAACCAAAATACAGCCGTAACAAACCGCGTAACCTGTTATGTCCATGTGGGCCTTGTCACGAGAATATTCAAAATGGGGGAGAGATTCCCAAGATTCAGAATTAGGATTATAACGTTCAAACAATGCGTCGGGCATCTTTATGAAGCATACTGGGGATGCAATTGTTAGACCAAGTCATAGTCCGCGTGAGGTTTCAAGAGTTCGTGATCAAGTCCAACTGTTATCCAACAAGAGTTAGTTTAGGTTAAGACTCTTTCAAATATTCCTTTCCGTGTAAATCCCAGTGTGATCTTTCTGTTGTATCTTTGATTTTCAACTATCCTTGTAAATAGGGATTTCAGTTCCCTGATGTAATCTGAAATACATTATAAATACATGCAGCCCATCACTGATTGGGATATGCAATTGAAGTGAAACTGTGAGTGTTGTAAGTTTTACATGGTATACGAGCCCTAGCAGTCTAACGACACATATCAGTTTTTTTTCTTTTCCATGGCCGATTCTAGCAACGGTGCTGCAACCCAAACCTCCAACCCCGCCAATTCCACCATGAACCCCTTCTCGTCGTTGACCACAGTGGTGAATATTAAGCTGGATCGGACCAATTATCCTCTATGGTTGGCTCAGATCTTACCTGTTCTCAAAAGTCGGGACCTGATGGGTTACGTCAATGGGACGGTTGTTTGCCCTCCCAAACAACTTTCTGGCAGTACAACTACCAATCCTGCGTACACAACATGGGTGCAGTACGATCAAATGATACTCAGCTGGATTAATGGATCGCTCACGCCGTCTGTGCTCTCGGTCGTGGCCAGCAAGAGGACCTCTCGTGCTACCTGGGAGGCTCTTGAGCAACGGTATGCCTCTACGTCCCAGAATCGCATCTTGTTTCTGAAGAATGAACTACTACAAACAAAAAAAGGTGATTTGTCGATTGCTGATTATCTTGATAAGATGAATGCTATTTCTGATAACCTTGCCCTAGCTGGCAAACCTGTGGATGATGATGAACTTGTCCAGATTATTTTGAACAATCTTGGGCCTGCTTATGAGATGACAGTGAACGCTGCTCAGGCACGTGATACTCCAATCACGTACCCTACGCTTGAGGCGCTCTTACTGACAACCGAGAGGAGGATGACTGAGCAAGCTGCTCCCCTCATGTAGGCTGCTCCTATTAATGCCTTTGTCACTACCAGAGGTCGTGGTGGACGATCTCGTGGAACTGGACGAGGAATGGCTCCAGCTGGACGTGGTGGTGTTGCTGGAAACCAGCGTGGTGCCAATCCCCGCAACAATTATTTCAATAACAGTGTAAGACCTAATTTTGCATGCAATGGTGAAAAGTTCAATAGTGCAGGCGAACGGATTACTTGCCAAATTTGTGGAAAACAAGGGCATCCTGCCCTTGATTGTTACCAAAGAATGAATACTGCGTATGAAGGAAGGATCCCAACCAAGAACCTCACTGCCATGGCCACCTCTCCAATCCCTCTTAACCGACAAAACAATGGTCAGTGGCTGCTTGATACTGGAGCCAATGCCCATGTCACTCCCGATCTTAAGAATTTGGTTAATCCAAAAGAGTATCACGGTAATGAGAATGTGGGTGGAGTAGGTAATGATTCTGGAATTTCTATTTCTCATCTTGGTTCAAATACTTTACAAACTAAATCTTGCTCATTTGAATTGAAAAATATCCTAAGATGTCCCACTGCTTCCACACATATTATTTCTGCCCACAGATTTACCCTAGACAATCATTGCTATATACTTATTTTCCCTCATTTTTTCCTTGTCAAGGACCTCAAGACCCGGAAGACGCTTTTCCACGGGAGATGTGAGAATGGCTTATACCCATTTTCAGGTGGCGGTGGACAGTTTAATTACCCTATTTCAGTGTGTGTCGGCGTTCGAGTCTCGGCTCATAAATGGCATTCACGCCTTGGGCATCCTGCCTCGTCTATTGTCCAGTTTTTAATTTCAAATAAGAAAGTTCCAATTCTTGGTGCTTCCAATGTTAAGTTTTGTCAGTCATGTCCCTTAGGCAAGAGTACTAAATTACCTTTCAGTAGTTCGGAGTATGTTTCCCAATTCCCTTTACAACTTTTGCATTCTGATGTTTGGTGTTCGCCCGTTAATTCAGTTGAAGGTTTTCGCTATTATGTGTTATTTGTGGATGATTATTCTCGGTATTCTTGGGTTTTTCCAATGAAAACTAAATGTGAGGTCTTTGAAATCTTTGTGAAGTTTAAAGCACAGGTTGAAAATATGTTTAACAGGTCTATCAAAACTCTTCAATGTGATGAAGGTGGTGAGTATAAAAGTCATGTATTTCAAACCTATCTTGCCACTCATGGCATTTCCCAAAGATTTTCGTGTCCAAAACATCCTGAACAAAATGGCATTGCCGAAAGAAAACATCGTCACATTATTGAGACTAGTATTGTCATGCTTTCTCATGCACATATTCCAAATAAATATTGGGTGGATGCTTGTTTAACAGCTACTTATTTAATTAATAGGTTGCCAAGTCGTGCCTTGTCTCACAAGTCTCCCTATGAACAACTGTATGCCAAAATGCCAAAATATGAAACTCTTAAAGTGTTTGGCTGTCAATGTTATCCCTGGTTAGTGCCTTACGCACAAAATAAACTCCAACCAAAGTCAAAACCCTGTGTGTTTTTAGGTTACTCACTGAATCATCAAGGGTACAAATGCTTAGATTTGTCCACGAGACGAATATATTTGTCTCGCCATGTCCTATTCAATGAGGACACTTTTCCATTTAAGGAACTCACATCTTCCCTGGGGAGCGTTGGATACACAGGTAATATGACTTCCCCTGACTTATTATTTACGTTTCCGCTTTTATCTCCATCACCACAGTCCACTTTGTTGCTTCCTAGTCCGCCTTCACAGGTCCAACCCCAACCAAATCCCATATCTTCTGCTATTCCTCAGTCAAATAACCTCATCCCAACCTCTAGTTTACCTGCTCCTAGTGACCCACCAGCCCTAATGCCTTTAGAATCCTCTAGGTCTGCCACCCCATCTTCAAATGAGCAAGAGGCGTTACCAGTTCCTGAACTGAACCACTCCGTGTCAGTTGATGATCACGGTCCTACTTCCTCCACCCAACAGTCTGTGCCACCCGCAAGAATGACTACTCGTTCACAGTCTGGCATTCAAAAGCGTAATCCCAAATATGCTTTGCATGTTACTATTAATCCTTCTCTTGTTGAACCAACATGTTTTAGTCAGGCCATCAAGAATCAGGAATGGAGGAATGCCATGGTTCAAGAGTTCAATGCCTTACAGCGGTGTGGTACCTGGAAGCTTGTTCCGTATCATTCACGCATGAACTTGTTGCCTAACAAATGGGTTTTCAAGCTCAAACAACGTGCAGATGGCTCAGTTGAACGGCATAAGGCGAGGCTCGTTGCAAATGGCTTTCATCAGAAGCCTGGCATTGATTATACAGAAACTTTTAGTCCCATGGTGAAGCACAGTACTATAAGGCTTGTTCTTAGTCTTGCGGTTTCACACCGATGGTCCATCCAACAGTTGGATGTACAGAATGCGTTCTTGCATGGATTTTTGAATGAGGATGTGTATATGCGGCAACCGGCCGGTTTTGTTGATCCGCAGTATCCTAATTATGTTTGCAAATTGCAAAGGAGTATCTATGGCTTGAAACAAGCTTCTCGAGCTTGGTTTCATCGGTTCTCGGAATTTTTGCTTCAATTAGGGTTTCAAGCATCCACTTGTGATTATAGTTTGTTTGTTTATAATCACAACGGTGTTTACTTGATTCTCTTGATATATGTGGACGATATTTTGTTGACAGGGAATAGCTCACGGCAAATGACTTGCTTAATCAAAAAGCTGGGCACTTTGTTTTCCATGAAGGATTTGGGTCCATTACATTATTTTCTCGGAGTTGAAGTCAAATATGTGGATGATCAGATGCATTTGAGTCAAGCTAAGTATGCGTTGGATTTGTTGCAGCGTACCACATTCTTGGATGCCAAACCGATTTCCACTCCAGTTTCTTGTGGCCAGAAATTGAGTGCTTATGATGGTGAGGCACATGACAGTCCAGACGTATATCGAAGTGTTGTTGGCGCACTTCAATATCTTACCATCACCAGACCCGATCTTTCGTATGCTGTGAACCAGGTTTGTCAGTTCATGCACTCTCCAAAGACTACACATTGGACGGCCGTCAAGAGGATCCTTCGTTATGTTAAGGCCACGTACAATCATGGTCTTCTGTACAAACCTGGTAATACACATCTCACGGCGTTTTCCGATGCTGATTATGCTGGAAATCCTGATACTCGGCATTCCACTGGAGGTTTCTACATTTACTTAGGCTCCAATCTTGTGTCCTGGAGTTCTAAGAAACAAAAAACGGTGTCTCGCTCGAGTTCCGAAGCTGAGTACAGGCAGCTGGCTTACACCGCGGCGGAACTATCATGGCTACGGTCACTTTTTCGTGATTTACAGTTACATCTTGTCTGTCCAACGCTTTGGTGTGACAATATCTCGTCCATTGCTTTAGCTTCGAATCCAGTGTTTCATTCGAGAACGAAGCATTTGGAAGTTGATTATCATTATGTTCGTGAGAAGGTGGTTCGTGGTCAGCTAATGGTGAATTATATTTGTTCCCAAGATCAGATAGCTGATTTGTTCACTAAAGGCTTGTCTGCTGTGCGTTTCAAACTTTTAGTATCCAAGCTTCCAGTTGTATCTCCCCCTGTCAGCTTGCGGGGGGATGTTAGACCAAGTCATAGTCCGCGTGAGGTTTCAAGAGTTCGTGATCAAGTCCAACTGTTATCCAACAAGAGTTAGTTTAGGTTAAGACTCTTTCAAATATTCCTTTCCGTGTAAATCCCAGTGTGATCTTTCTGTTGTATCTTTGATTTTCAACTATCCTTGTAAATAGGGATTTCAGTTCCCTGATGTAATCTGAAATACATTATAAATACATGCAGCCCATCACTGATTGGGATATGCAATTGAAGTGAAACTGTGAATGTTGTAAGTTTTACAGCAATATTATAGAGCTTGCCATAAGCAGACATAAAAAATGAAACTGGCTTAGATGCTAGAGGACGCTTTAACGTTTCTAATGACCTAGTCCTTGTGTTAAACGTATAACCACTGTACGAGTCGTACTTGTAACGGGTGTTGACAAAGCGATTGAAACAGTTGAGCCCTTCATTCAGCAATAGGTAAAATTTGGAGTTAGAAGAACTTCCTGGCAACTTGGTTGTCACGGTGGCAGTATCCAAAGCCAAACTCACACCTTGTACTCGAAAATATTCGTCTGGGACCACAAAAGTAGTCCTATCAAAGAATGTGACGACAGGGTCGAGTACATTGCCTAGCCCCATCACTTGTCCTCCTTTTTGGATTTTTATTTCATATAATCCACATCTATATGGACCAGAAACATAACACACCAGCACATATACAGAGTTTAATTCCCCTCCATGTCCATGGATGTGCTGAAAAACAATACTGCAGATTTAACGATAATCCACCAGAAATATTAACCCTGTCAGAAATTTAATACAATACCTCGATTTTGGGCTCGAGAATAGCTCGATCGAGAGAATGAGAGAGAGATAGCAGCAGGTGCGTGTAGTTTGTCTGTGATGTGGTTGAGACAGAGAGACTCGAAGAAGGTGGGCTGAAGAGAGACAGAGTCGAGAGAGATGAGAGGGTTCGAGTCGAGAGGAGGCCGAGTCTCAGAAATTCAGAATGACAGAATGACACAGGATTCGCTCCTCGAACATTTCTCAGTCTTTCTGTCGAAACTCGCGCTCTTAATTTGCATGCGAGACCAAATTGATATTGTTCCTTTTTAAGTCAAAACATTAGTGAGATTTTTTTTCTAGTAACAAAAGAAGACGGAGGAGATCCGTCAATCGAGGTCTCTGTCGATCCTGGTTTGCCTTTTGTAGTTTGAGATCCTTCAAGAGAGACTTCTAAGGAGATCTGTCGAGTTTAGAGTTTTACTCAATTTGGTTTTTATTGTTCCTTCTTTGATTTGGGTTTTTTTTTTGCATTTGGTACTATTTAGGAAATTAGGTGGATACAAAATTTTAGATTTGAGATTTTCTAAATCTTGGTTCAAATTAGGAATATCTGCAGTTTGGTTCTAGAATTTGGATTTTCTGTCTTCCGAAAGTTTGAACTAGGTTTTTCAATTGGATCAGAAAATGGACTAGTGGACCCGCTGGAGCCGGCCTGTTTCAAACGGTCCGAGTTGGGTTCGGTTCCATTTTTTAAAACGTGACTACTAGCCCAGCCTCACCCCGTTTTATTTCCAAAAGAGTATAGTCCAGTTTCATTAAATTTGGAGCCTGCCTGGCCTGGCCTGTGCCCCCTAGTATGAACACTATTCAGGTTTTTTTTCACAAATCAATCTCAAATAAAAGGGACAGTAGAAGGGGCCAAATTATGAGAACTAACTAGAGGTGCAGATTTTATAGAACAAGAAATGACAGAAACTGCTATGGTATATATTTCTTCCAATTCAAGCATCTGAAGTCGTTTCGTACTTTAAAAGGTGGTTAACCTATTTGTATTGGTACAGAAACTGGATGAAAAAATTTGGTCTTCTCGATTTGGATTTGAGATTTCTTCAAATATTGGAAAGTGACGCCATATTAAGAGCTAGTTGATTAGTGAAGATATGATGCAAACAAAATAAGAAAGATGAATAACCAAACCATAAACAACTCCATAACATGGAAAAACTAACACTTTTTTCTGTTACGCAATCTAATAGATGGATATTTGTTTGTATAAGAAGTATACAACAAAAACGAATGCCATCACTTGGACACATACAGGCAATGGGTGGAATGCTGCAGCCAGTCGCCTAAGCTCATACTTAGGAGGCCACTTCACCCTCTTGCTTGATTTTCTGCAGCAAATCAAGAAATGCTCAGGAAACCTTATGGGCTACAAAAACCAAAGAACCAATTTGAATGTAGTGATGGCAAAATTGGTTTTACAATCTCACAAGGGAAATTGTTATTAACAGTCCAAAAAGGTCATCTGACACACCTCTTTCCTTTATTTTGTAATTAGTGACAAGAACAGATGTTAAATATTCAGCGTACTCCTCAGCACCAACCATTGTAATCTGTAAACTTGAGGCTTCTCACTGTGTGTGTGTGTGTGTGTTGGAGATAAGTGTTGGTTTTATCTCCAGAAGATGAAGAACCGTTAAACAAGAGCGTCCAAAATGACTCAAAACCAAAATGTATTTATGTGATCAGTATAACCGCAGTTTCCTATCGATCAATACGTTATAACAGCAGTTTAACAAAGCCAAGAGAAGTAGAATCTGGCACTGTCATATAGGAATGCCTATCATCATAAGGAGCAAGGCTTCCATGAAAGTTTACACATGTGGAGAGGTGCAAGATAGATTAAGGGTTATTGTGCCAATTCAAACATTAAAAAAAGAAAAAGAACAGTTCAGCTAAAGTCCACCTCTGTTTATCTAGAAGCAAGAAATGTGCATAAGTTATATTAGAAAAAGAAATGAACTTACATCATGGCGATGAAACCATCTAAGGCATTGTTCTTCTTGGCTCTCCCCTGTGAAATAACCCAATTTTATTATTAAAAACAAGAGCTCACAGACAAGTAAAAAGCTTGTCGACCAAAGAAAAAGACAAGTACAAAACTTGGGGCTTGTTTGGTTTCCTTCCCGGATCCAATTTTTTGTTTTCACAAATGATGAATGTAGCTAAATTCCTTCATTCTCATTAGTCTCAAAACAAAAAATTGGCTTCTATTGATAAAAGGTATTTAACAAGGAAAAAGATATCGTATAGATGTATATTTAGTCACCTTTTTATGAGCCAACCGAAAACTCTCCTCTTCTTCAGGCTCAAAATCCTCACATTTTCTGAGACATGAAATACTCGGAAATCAAATGAAGTTGCAATAAACCATATAACAAAATTTTGGAATATTGAACTGAATATTACAAAGAAGAAACAAAAAAATGGAGGAGAAAGTATGAACTTACGGCATAAAGCTGAAACAAATACGAAGTGTACCATAATCTCCTATGTGGAAATCACACACACTAGAATCTAAAGTCTTGATATGCATTGTTTCATCATCACAGACAATTTCGAATGTGGTGATAAACATCTCTTGAGACTCCTTCCAATCAGTTGAGATAGTTTGAAGAAGACAGAACTCCAACTTCCCCAAATGAACCAAATACTCTGTTGGCCTAGAAATACGACCAGATTCCGTACTGTCCGCAACCCTACTCTCCAGTCCTGGCAAAAAGAATGGTTCCTCTAGCGAATAGGTAATACGACCATCATTCCCTATTTTCATCTTAAGCGAGAACGCTATAACCTTTCCACGTTGTATAGATAAGGCATATATAGAGTTGCCTACAACCACGGCCCTCCCTCAAAAAGCAGAATAATAAACTTCCTTTCTAGATATATCAACTTGATGCCAGGTATTACTGTCTATATGAAAAACCATGAACTCAAATCGAAAATTGCATGTTGAAACCAAAATACATCCATGACAAACAGCATAACCTGCTATCTGCATGTTGGACCGTTCCCGAGAATATGCAAAATGAGTAAGAGATTCCCAAGAATCAGTTTTGGAATCATACCGCTCAAACAATACCTTCGGCATCACTCAGAAGCACTGTGGAGATGCAAGATTATAAAGCTTTCCGTATGCAGACATAAGATATGAAACTGGCTTAGGTGCTAAAGGAGGCTCGAATGTTTCCAATGACAGAATGACACAGGATTCGCTCCTCGAACATTTCTCGGTCTTTCTGTCGAAACTCGCGTTCCTAATTTGCATGCGAGACCAAATTGATATTGTTCCTTTTTAAGTCAAAACATTAGTGAGATTTTTTTTCTAGTAACAAAAGAAGACGGAGGAGATCCGTCAATCGAGGTCTCTGTCGATCCTGGTTTGCCTTTTGTAGTTTGAGATCCTTCAAGAGAGACTTCTAAGGAGATCTGTCGAGTTTAGAGTTTTACTCAATTTGGTTTTTATTGTTCTTTTTTTTATTTGGGTTTTTTTTTTGCATTTGGTACTATTTAGGAAATTAGGTGGATACAAAATTTTAGATTTGAGATTTTCTAAATCTTGGTTCAAATTAGGAATATCTGCAGTTTGGTTCTAGAATTTGGATTTTCTGTCTTCCGAAAGTTTGAACTAGGTTTTTCAATTGGATCAGAAAATGGACTTGTGGACCCGCTGGAGCCGGCCTGTTTCAAACGGTCCGAGTTGGGTTCGGTTCCATTTTTTAAAACGTGACTACTAGCCCAGCCTCACCCCATGTTATTTCCAAAAGAGTATAGTCCTGTTTCATTAAATTTGGAGCCGGCCTGGCCTGGCCTGTGCCCCCTAGTATGAACACTATTCAGGTTTTTTTTCACAAATCAATCTCAAATAAAAGGGACAGTAGAAGGGGCCAAATTATGAGAACTAACTAGAGGTGCAGATTTTATAGAACAAGAAATGACAGAAACTGCTATGGTATATATTTCTTCCAATTCAAGCATCTGAAGTCGTTTCGTACTTTAAAAGGTGGTTAGCCTATTTGTATTGGTACAGAAACCGGATGAAAAAATTTGGTCTTCTCGATTTGGATTTGAGATTTCTTCAAATATTGGAAAGTGACGCCATATTAAGAGCTAGTTGATTAGTGAAGATATGATGCAAACAAAATAAGAAAGATGAATAACCAAACCATAAACAACTCCATAACATGGAAAAACTAACACTTTTTTCTGTTACGCAATCTAATAGATGGATATTTGTTTGTATAAGAAGTATACAACAAAAACGAATGCCATCACTTGGACACATACAGGCAATGGGTGGAATGCTGCAGCCAGTCGCCTAAGCTCATACTTAGGAGGCCACTTCACCCTCTTGCTTGATTTTCTGCAGCAAATCAAGAAATGCTCAGGAAACCTTATGGGCTACAAAAACCAAAGAACCAATTTGAATGTAGTGATGGCAAAATTGGTTTTACAATCTCACAAGGGAAATTGTTATTAACAGTCCAAAAAGGTCATCTGACACACCTCTTTCCTTTATTTTGTAATTAGTGACAAGAACAGATGTTAAATATTCAGCGTACTCCTCAGCACCAACCATTGTAATCTGTAAACTTGAGGCTTCTCACTGTGTGTGTGTGTGTGTTGGAGATAAGTGTTGTTTTATCTCCAGAAGATGAAGAACCGTTAAACAAGAGCGTCCAAAATGACTCAAAACCAAAATGTATTTATGTGATCAGTATAACCGCAGTTTCCTATCGATCAATACGTTATAACAGCAGTTTAACAAAGCCAAGAGAAGTAGAATCTGGCACTGTCATATAGGAATGCCTATCATCATAAGGAGCAAGGCTTCCATGAAAGTTTACACATGTGGAGAGGTGCAAGATAGATTAAGGGTTATTGTGCCAATTCAAACATTAAAAAAAGAAAAAGAACAGTTCAGCTAAAGTCCACCTCTGTTTATCTAGAAGCAAGAAATGTGCATAAGTTATATTAGAAAAAGGAATGAACTTACATCATGGCGATGAAACCATCTAAGGCATTGTTCTTCTTGGCTCTCCCCTGTGAAATAACCCAATTTTATTATTAAAAACAAGAGCTCACAGACAAGTAAAAAGCTTGTCGACCAAAGAAAAAGACAAGTACAAAACTTGGGGCTTGTTTGGTTTCCTTCCCGGATCCAATTTTTTGTTTTCACAAATGATGAATGTAGCTAAATTCCTTCATTCTCATTAGTCTCAAAACAAAAAATTGGCTTCTATTGATAAAAGGTATTTAACAAGGAAAAAGATATCGTATAGATGTATATTCAGTCACCTTTTTATGAACCAACCGAAAACTCTCCTCTTCTTCAGGCTCAAAATCCTCACATTTTCTGAGACATGAAATACTCGGAAATCAAATGAAGTTGCAATAAACCATATAACAAAATTTTGGAATATTGAACTGAATATTACAAAGAAGAAACAAAAAAATGGAGGAGAAAGTATGAACTTACGGCATAAAGCTGAAACAAATACGAAGTGTACCATAATGTCCTATGTGGAAATCACACACACGAGAATCTAAAGTCTTGATATGCATTGTTTCATCATCACAGACAATTTCGAATGTGGTGATAAACATCTCTTGAGACTCCTTCCAATCAGTTGAGATAGTTTGAAGAAGACAGAACTCCAACTTCCCCAAATGAACCAAATACTCTGTTGGCCTAGAAATACGACCAGATTCCGTACTGTCCGCAACCCTACTCTCCAGTCCTGGCAAAAAGAATGGTTCCTCTAGCGAATAGGTAATACGACCATCATTCCCTATTTTCATCTTAAGTGAGAACGCTATAACCTTTCCACGTTGTATAGATAAGGCATATATAGAGTTGCCTACAACCACGACCCTCCCTCGAAAAGCAGAATAATAAGCTTCCTTTCTAGATATATCAACTTGATGCCAGGTATTATTGTCTATATGAAAAACCATGAACTCAAATCGAAAATTGCATGTTGAAACCAAAATACATCCATGACAAACAGCATAACCTGCTATCTGCATGTTGGACCGTTCCCGAGAATATGCAAAATGAGTAAGAGATTCCCAAGAATCAGTTTTGGAATCATACCGCTCAAACAATACCTTCGGCATTACTCGGAAGCACTGTGGAGATGCAAGATTATAAAGCTTTCCGTATGCAGACATAAGATATGAAACTGGCTTAGGTGCTAAAGGAGGCTCGAATGTTTCCAATGACAGAATGACACAGGATTCGCTCCTCGAACATTTCTCGGTCTTTCTGTCGAAACTCGCGCTCCTAATTTGCATGCGAGACCAAATTGATATTGTTCCTTTTTAAGTCAAAACATTAGTGAGATTTTTTTTCTAGTAACAAAAGAAGATGGAGGAGATCCGTCAATCGAGGTCTCTGTTGATCCTGGTTTGCCTTTTGTAGTTTGAGATCCTTCAAGAGAGACTTCTAAGGAGATCTGTCGAGTTTAGAGTTTTACTCAATTTGGTTTTTATTGTTCTTTCTTTGATTTGGGTTTTTTTGCATTTGGTACTATTTAGGAAATTAGGTGGATACAAAATTTTAGATTTGAGATTTTCTAAATCTTGGTTCAAATTAGGAATTTCTGCATTTTGGTTCTAGAATTAGGATTTTCTGTCTTCCGAAAGTTTGAACTAGGTTTTTCAATTGGATCAGAAAATGGACTTGTGGACCCGTTGGAGCCGGCCTGTTTCAAACGGTCCAAGTTAGGTTCGGTTCCATTTTTTAAAACGTGACTACTAGCCCAACCTCACCCCGTTTTATTTCCAAAAGAGTATAGTCCAGTTTCATTAAATTTAGAGCCGGCCTGGCCTGGCCTGTGCCCCCTAGTATGAACACTATTCAGGTTTTTTTTCACAAATCAAACTCAAATAAAAGGGACAGTAGAAGGGACCAAATTATGAGAACTAACTAGAGGTGCAGATTTTATAGAACAAGAAATGACAGAAACTGCTATGGTATATATTTCTTCCAATTCAAGCATCTGAAGTCGTTTCGTACTTTAAAAGGTGGTTAGCCTATTTGTATTGGTACAGAAACCGGATGAAAAAATTTTGTCTTCTCGATTTGGATTTGAGATTTCTTCAAATATTGGAAAGTGACGCCATATTAAGAGCTAGTTGATTAGTGAAGATATGATGCAAACAAAATAAGAAAGATGAATAACCAAACCATAAACAACTCCATAACATGGAAAAACTAACACTTTTTTTTCTGTTACACAATCTAATAGATGGATATTTGTTTGTACAAGTAAGAAGTAAACAACAAAAACGAATGCCATCACTTGGACACATACAGGCAATGGGTGGAATGCTGCAGCCAGTCGCCTAAGCTCATACTTAGGAGGCCACTTCACCCTCTTGCTTGATTTTCTGCAGCAAATCAAGAAATGCTCAGGAAACCTTATGGGCTACAAAAACCAAAGAACCAATTTGAATGTAGTGATGGCAAAATTGGTTTTACAATCTCATGAGGGAAATTGTTATTAACAGTCCAAAAAGGTCATCTGACACACCTCTTTCCTTTATTTTGTAATTAGTGACAAGAACAGATGTTAAATATTCAGCGTACTCCTCAGCACCAACCATCGTAATCTGTAAACTTGAGGCTTCTCACTGTGTGTGTGTGTGTGTGTTGGAGATAAGTGTTGGTTTTATCTCCAGAAGATGAAGAACCGTTAAACAAGAGCGTCCAAAATGACTCAAAACCAAAATGTATTTATGTGATCAGTATAACCGCAGTTTCCTATCGATCAATACGTTATAACAGCAGTTTAACAAAGCCAAGAGAAGTAGAATCTGGCACTATCATATAGGAATGCCTATCATAATAAGGAGCAAGGCTTCCATGAAAGTTTACACATGTGGAGAGGTGCAAGATAGATTAAGGGTTATTGTGCCAATTCACACATTAAAAAAAGAAAGAGAAAAAGAAAAAGAACAGTTCAGCTAAAGTCCACCTCTGTTTATCTAGAAGCAAGAAATGTGCATAAGTTATATTAGAAAAAGGAATGAACTTACATCATGGAGATGAAACCATCTAAGGCATTGTTCTTCTTGGCTCTCCCCTATGAAATCACCCAATTTTATTATTAAAAACAAGAGCTCACAGACGAGTAAAAAGCTTGTCGACCAAAGAAAAAGACAAGTAAAAAAAACTTGGGCCTTGTTTGGTTTCCTTCTCGGATCCAATTTTTTGTTTTCACAAATGATGAATGTAGCTAAATTCCTTCATACTCATTAGTCTCAAAACAAAAAATTGGCTTCGATTGATAAAAGGTATCTACTCCTTAATGAACAGTAATCGCCTTTTGCATCTCCACCCCTACACTGAATAGTCCTGGCAATTGACAATAAAATATTATTATTAATATTATTATTTATAATTAATATTATATTATTTACTTTGTATAAATTAATATTATATTATTAATTTATCTTTTCCTTTTGATCTTCCCGAAACTTCTACCATTTTTCTTTCTTCTTCCTTCCCACTTCTTCCTTCCCGAAATTTTCTTCCTTGCACTGCAAATTTATGTTTTACAACTCCAAATTTGATTTCGTTTTTTCTTACAAATTTCTAGAGAAGAGCACTGCAAGGTAATTGACTTTTGGGTTTACCGCAGATTTTGATATTTTGTGTGATTTCTGTTTCGTTTTTCCAGAATCCGGCGAGCTCCGTGACCAATCCCGACCAAGCTCGACCACGGTTGTTACTTACAGTGGTAAAATCTTGTTCCTTTTCATTTTAGCATCATTTTTGTGCTTAAATTACAATTTTTAATGGAGTTTTAAGTCGAGATCAGAATCGGGATGAATCCCTACCAAATATTCCGGTGTTCTCCCTTGAGGGTTCCGGTGACCCATGTTTTAAATCGTGGCTGACGTCGCCCAGACGTCAGCCTTGCATCATGTCGCCTTCGGGCTCTCGAGCTAGCAACTCGTGCCAGGCCTGTCCCTCGGGCTGCCACACGCTGGACCAAATCCGTCAGGCTCTCTGGCCCTGTTCACCCCCTGTCCCCCGAGCAAGAGCTCCCGCTGGAGCTGCTCTTAGTGGAAAAGTATGCAAACGGTAGAGTGATTCTAATTGGAGTCAAGTTTAAGAAATGAGCCTTTTAAGGACAGCTCATTCATTGAGATTTAAGGAAAGTTTGGAGGCAAGAAAAATGTTAATTGAAATCAAATTGTAATCTGCTTAAGATTATAATACCCGTTACAGATTGTTTTTCCTTCTTCGTTAGTTGGAATCAAATTGTGCTATATTGTATTTAATCAATGAAAAATGTTAATTTCACACTTCAAGCCTCTGGATCTCAATATGAATCTAAAATTTGCTTAAGACAATGGTGGGAAAATGTATTCAACGTTTTATGTTCGTATGCAATAGTAAACTGCACAATCACTATATCAGCCACTCAAACTTCACAAGTCTACATTTCTGTAAGAATCTAAAGGATAAATTGATATTGCATAATCTGCTATTCACTTCCTAAACTCTCTCTCTCTCTCTCTCTCTCTCTCTCTCTCTCTCTCTCTCATAATGTATCACGCAGATGTGTATGTATATTCCTATACCCTGATTTCTCCAGTTACAGAAATTACATTTATTTTTTGTCTGCAGAAACAACTCTGGTCTTCCGTGGAAGTCATATGAACAACCACAGCCCGCAGTAGCCGGCCAGGCCACACCATCTTCGTCTACAATTAGTTGAGTAAATTCCACATTCATCGTCTGTTAAACATCTGTGGTCACTACAATCATCTGGGACGTGGCAAGCACTCTCAACTTGTTCTCCGCCACATTCCCACGAATTCATTGTTGTAGGAGGACATACTTGCACACACATCGCGCTTGCTTTCCGGTCTGCACAAATTAAAACGTCACGACCAATATGAATTAGCAGGTAATGGTATACTGCACTGACCTCAAAGTATCAAATGCAGCTAAAAATTGAAAAACAAAAAAACCAATGGTTGTTTTCTCGCTAGTTGCACAGTGAAAGGGAAAAACAACTCTTACGTCTCAGCAAGGAAGAAACTATGCTGATGGTCTTCCAACTGCGTAGTTGTGACATCTCTGATGTTAGCAAAACCTCGTTCCACTTTGGTGTATAGGTTCAGAGAATTTAGAATTGACTCCCCCACTTCAATATACCATGGACCTGATAAAAGAAACAAAACGACACAAAAAATCAGAAAAGTTGTCACTTAGGGCCCAGAAATGTCTGAATTCTTACAAAATATCACCTGAACTTTTAGGTCCATGTGGAAATGAAGATAACTAATAAGAAAATTATCAAACATTTAGTTGCTTGATACAAGTCGAAAGTTGATTCCGCCAATTCAGGGCGCAGAGGATAATACTTTTCTGTGGGATGCAACGTTGATGGTCCAACAAATACCTACATTCTTTTACAGTTCATATTAGACAGTTTTCTTTTCTTTTCTTTTTTCCTTATAAGAAATACTGCGGTAACCTCTCTGGTATTACTCCACACTTTTTCAATACATTGCAGCTGCAATATCGCCAACATGAACCTAAATCATAGTTTGTATCTCAGGATTAGAAGACTCTTTCTGAGGTTGAAGTCATTATAGACCAGTATGACAAGTTTTAGATTCCCTCCCTGTAAGCCACGCCAAAATGCCTGAAGGCTTGTAAGCTGCCAATACGTTGCTTTTCCTGTCCTCATATCAGCTTCATGGTAATATGCGTTACCACAAAAACTTTGCAGCCTACTCATCTCAATTTAATCTTACAGCTAGAATCCAAACTTTTAACACTTGGAAAGTACCAATAATGAATTGAATAAGGCATTCAAAAAGGCTAGGAAGAAATGTTGTACCATGGACCATGTCTGAAATATTTCTGCACAGCAGAATGAAACATCCTCCAGAACTCATTTCCAACAAGGATGTGGCCCTTAAATAGATAGTCATCCCCTAAACGAAGAAACACATAATCCAACATCAGAAACATCAAACTCTACGCACTAAAAATACATTTAAGGAATGGGCACGGCAACAGATTGCACAAGGAAATATTGGCCCTTGTACTATTTGGGAAACCCAGTAAACTACTAAATATACTTGTAATGCGGTGCATTAAAGTTCTCAAAGCCCCGATGAAACCTACCAGCTCCAATTCCGGAAGAATACACAATCCATTCACCAGTTGATATATCCAGCGTTGTACCGAGTAAATTCAACGAACTGCACATGCCCCATAATTCACGAAGAGCACATAAAGCTGCCGATTCATATTTGGGGTCTCCAATCAATCGGGACAATGCTCCCATTCCCAGAATTAGAGAACCTGAATTCATACGAAAAATCATGAGATTCAGGAAAGTCAAATTTATTGATGTCCTCATCTGAATGCTGCAAAAGAAAGCCCCTCACCACACCCTGAAGTGCTCATTTCAGTAGTCTCATTCTCCATCACTCCATCCACAGAATTTAGCGTTGATGCGGAGTCATATATCCTTCTTACAAAGAAAACCACCAAACAATTTTGTATAGTTTTGAAACTTGAACTCTTGAAAAGAT
Organism: Malus sylvestris; assembly: GCF_916048215.2. Lineage (NCBI taxonomy): Eukaryota > Viridiplantae > Streptophyta > Magnoliopsida > Rosales > Rosaceae > Malus > Malus sylvestris. Next base: position 30,497,916 of record NC_062265.1, read on the forward strand.
TATGCAAGATACAACCAAGTAAACGTAATTGTATAGACTCATTCGGTTGCGCTCCCATAATCGATAGTGGCTTTTAGGTCTTGACTCATTCGGTTGTACATTCTGGTTGAATTCCAGCCCATATACCTCGAAAAAGGATCAACTTGGAACATGATATTAAAGTCATGTTGAGATATAATATTTTGTTCAAAGGCCTGACCTATCCGGAAGAAGTACTTCAGTCTCTTCTGAGAACTCATGAGGAAAGGGTGTCTAATGAGTTTTTCAACATAGCTTTCGAACCTATGAAAACATATTTAGAAGGACAGAGAGCAATACATATGTTAGGTGTACTTATTGCATAAATGTTGTCTTGTTCCAGGTGACTAAGGAACGCATGGTTAATTACTCACTCTCTTGTTTTTGAATTTGATATCAAGGATTGAGAAACATTTAAAGCACATTTATTTATTCTCTCCTCCATTGATATCAAATGTAACGGTGAGTGACCATGAAATCTTGGTACCAATAGAGAATGGGACTCATAGCCATTATATCAAAGCATTCTTACTCTATAGGTTTGTCGAAGAAATCCAGAAACAAGTTTAGGTCCCTCCATGTCTTTGGCAACCTTTCCCTTAGAAAGTCTCTGAATTGTATGAAGTCGTTCCTCATGCTTGCTTTAGACATGGTAGCATTCTGAGACTTGATATTTATAAGTTTTAATTCCCCGTCTTGAATGATATAACTGGAATGCATGTCCAAACCAGAGTGGGTTAGTTTCTGTTTGTGGGTGGACGCAATGCTCTTCAGGATTCTCCTGCAACATTTAAACAACAAAAGAAGAAAGGTAATTACTTGATTGATGCAAATGTATTCAAAAGATAATTCAACAGAAGAAGAATAATTACTTGATTGATTTGAGCCACCACATTTATCAAATCCTTATCAAAAATGTTAAGTGATAAAAAAATTAAAAAAATTAAGGGGCACTTGTTCCTACTAAAGAAGCAGATGCAATAGAGGCATAGGTGGTTTAAGAACCAATCTGGAACCAGTTGTTTACCTTGTCGGCTCGGAACCAAAAGCATCAGTATAAGTCCCCCAGTTGCAGTTTATTCTATTGATATAAAGCTAGCTAGAGTATAGATGGAGGCAGCAGAAGCAGTGGTTGAAGCCCCCAAATGGGAACCTATCGAACGAGAATTATTAGTAGTGCTGCTCCCCAAATGGAGAAAGGGCATTAGAGCAATAGACGGAATGAGTCTTAGTTTCAATATTAATAATTCTCGTTTGATAGGTTCCCATTTGGGGGCTTCAACCACTGCTTCTGCTACCTCCATCTATACTCTAGCTGACTCTATATCAATAGAATAAACTGCAACTGGGGGACTTATACTAATGCTTTTGGTTCCAAGCCGACAAGGTAAACAACCGACTCCGGATTGGTTCTTAAACCACCTATGCCTCTATTGCCTCTGCTTCTTTAGTACGAACAAGTGCCCCTTAATTTTTTTATCACTTAACATTTTTGATAAGGATTTGATAAATGTGGTGGCTCAAATCAATCAAGTAATTATTCTTCTTCTGTTGAATTATCTTCATATCTTTTGAATAAATTTGCATCAATCAAGTAATTACCTTTCTTCTTTTGTTGTTTAAATATTGCAGGAGAATCCTGAAGAGCATTGCGTCCACCCACAAACAGAAACTAACCCACTCTGGTTTGGACAGGCATTCCAGTTATGTCATTCAAGACGGGGAATTAAAACTTATAAACATCAAGTCTCAGAATGCTATCATGTATGAAGCAAGCATGAGGAACGACTCCATACAATTCAGAGACTTTCTAAGGGAAAGGTTGCCAAAGACATGGAGGGACCTAAACTTGTTTCTGGATTTCTTCGACAAACCTATAGAGTAAGAATGCTTTGATATAATGGATATGAGTCTCATTCTCTATTGGTACCAAGATTTCATGGTTACTCACCGTTACATTTGATATCAATGGAGGAGAGAATAAATAAATGTGCTTTAAATGTTTCTCAATCCTTGATATCAAATTCAAAAACGAGAGAGTGGGTAATTAACCATGCGTTCCTTAGTCACCTGGAACAAGACAACATTTATGCAATAAGTACACCTGACATATGTATTGCTCTCTGTCCTTCTAAATAAGTTTTCTTGTTTTCACAGGTTCGAAAGCTATGTTGAAAAACTCATTAGACACCATTTCCTCATGAGTTCTCAGAAGAGACTGAAGTACTTCTTCCGGATAGGTCAGGCCTTTGAACAAAATATTATATTTAATATCATGTTTCAAGTAGCGGATCAATTCCAACGAGCCTTTCAAACTAGATCCTTTTTCGAGGTATATGGGCTGGAATTCAACCAGAATGTACAACCGAATGAGTCAAGACCTAAAAGCCACTATCGATTATGGGAAAAGTCGTTGGATAACTTACGAAGGTCATCTGTTAGTTTCGCTTGTTACGTTTTTGAGGAATGTCTATGTGCACCGTGCCAATTCTGGGAAATATGAGGTTCTTGACAAGGAGGTCAATAGATTATATCCTGGATTTTTAAGCAATTTGCACGAGTTATTGCCATCAAAGGAAGAACTGAATCAACCAACCGTCCAAATGTAAGCCGAAGGAGAAGCAGGGCAAGGTCCAAGCACGAGGTTATTACAGGGGTAGTTTTGGATGAGATAGGCATTCGCTAGAATACGAGGGGTTTTTTTTTTCCCTCAGGCTAGAATTATAGAATAGGATAATGCTCGTTGCAGTATTAATTTATGTTTGGCAAAAATATTGTTCAATTTATTACAAATGCTTTTTTTTCTTTTAATCTCAGTATTAATTTAAACTTACGCCAGTATTGATCACAGTATCAGTAAACATAATTCAAATCATAAGCGAGTAATGAGGGATTAAGATGCTACTGCACCTGTGATTCACTATGGGTCTGCATGTCCAGCAATATCATTGTCCCTTGAGTTTGCTTTCCTCATCACTAATGTTCTCATCGCGCTCCTCGTCTGGTGTTGTATTGGTAATGTGTTCCTTCTTTGCATGTCGCTCACAGTACTCTGGCGTCCACATACCACAATGAAAAAATGTAAACAGAATACTTTACATGGCAAAAAAATCACGCGATAATAAAGAAGAATTTCCCGCTAGTTTATGCTCTGTGAGCAACCAAGGAAGAATAGCTTCTAACTTCTAAAAATACTCCCTGTATAACATCTTTGAAGCAGAAGGGACTAGCTCTGAAAATTCAGTGGAACCTTGTAAGCAAGTATTAGGCCAAAAGCATTGAATAAGGCACCGGAGATAGACTAGTAATTAGTGTCATGGTCTGTGGACGGACCATCTTGCAGAAGTCACACTCACAGCTATGAGACGATATTGGAATCCCAACTCTAGACGCGGTCAAAGGAACCAAGAAAAAGTAGGGATAGTATGGAACCATCTAATTACAATCAAGGGCTCTTTCACACACATGCTCATGTTTGGAAGGTCCACCCTCTAATATACTTATGTTATTCGCAGGAGAGTTTGTGGTGAAGGTTCAAAAATTTAGGCATTGTTTTTTTATTAGTTTGAGCATATTTAGTGAAAGAAGGGTATATTAATTGCAGATGAAGTTATACCTTTGACCTTCTGATCATAGAGTTTTCAGTCCTTCATCATCAATGATGCTGCATCACCGTTGAGCGGACCTGAAAGATTTGGATAAAGCAACAGTTGTGGAAGGAAAACTTCAAAAACTTTTAAAAGGTCTGCATCAAGAAAATCCATCACCATATATGTGAGAAATCCAAGAAGACCAAATGAAGAAGAAAAAAACAAACAAGAAGTGAAACAGAATGGAACCGCAATACATCACCGACTCGTAAAAGGGTATAATGACACAAAACCAACATTTCAGCGGTATATTGAAAAAAGAGAGTCAGAATTTTACTAAAATGGGATGATAATTACCAAACATTGGACTCCATGATTGGTTAATTACATCTTAAGCAGACAGAAGCAGATGTGCAATTACGAAAGAAAAATAAAACAGTCGGTACATACAAGATTAACAACAATAAACAATTACTCAAGTCCTGTTGCTTACTAATGAAATTAATTAGAAACCATGCTTTCAAAACAACAGACTTACAAAAAGGATTTGATAATCAACCGCAGGATAATAGCATTCTTAATTTCTAAATAAACTTGATACTTCCGCCCTGTTTGACCCAAATTTGCCGGCGTGCCACTAGAAGCAGGGGCGTCAGACATTACTTTCTTTTGAACCATGGAATTCCACATTGAATTCATTTAGCCCATCGTTTATTGTCTCCACGTTATAGTCACTCAGCAGCCTGAAAGTCATTGAGAAAAGAAAGGAGAACAAAAGCATTAGAAATAGTGTTCCAAAGCTTTATATCATACCAGAGATGAAGTTAGCAACCTGATTTTACAGCTACCAAAAATCAGAGAGACAATCTTGAAATATCACAATCATGGGAAATCTTAAACTCCACAACAGGAATTAAACTTTAAAATTGGGTCATCACAATATGATCAAACAAATGCAATTCCACCGTTTTCTGCACAGAATAATAAAGATAAAAACTTTGAGCAATAATGGGATTCCAAAAGTTCTTCTTTCCAAATTATTAGACATACCCAGTGAGGCATTATAGCATTTCACCAAAAACTTTCATTGAAAAATTGAAAGATTTTGTGAATTAATGTCATAAGTGCTTGTGAAGTCTAACAATCAAAAGCAAGCTGAAATCCTTTGAAGATCTAAGACCTACCCAGAAAACCATATACAAATGAAAATTAAAAAAAAAATATATATATATATATATATAGAGAGAGAGAGAGAGAGAGAGAGAGAGAGAGAGAGAGAGAGAATGAGAACTGGGTATCTTAACAAGATCTACTTAATTGAAGATTTTCCCGAGATCCAAACAGAAAATTGAGAAAATTTGGAAATGGAGAAGAAAATGCCGGGGGAGCGAATGTCGACATATTCAGAGTTCAGAGCCACGTATTCATGGTTGTAAAGATAAATTTGGTCGATAATTATTTTTTTTAGTGGTGATTCATTTCTGTTCATTTTGTTCTTCTAGTTTTTTTTTAAGAAAACTAATGAAAATGGTTTGAAAATTTTGAGTTTTAATGATAAGGACAAAATAAAGGGTAAAGTAAATAGTATTAGGTTTAACTTTTTAGTGTAAAAATATGATTTTTCGTTAAAATGAACAGTGAACTTTTCGTTAAAGTTTTTTTTTTTTTTTTTTTTTTATCATTCGTTGATTTCAATCAGTAACATCAAACTACTATGTTACCAACATAAAGTTAAACATACATCAACAAACCCTAATTGAAAAAAAAAACCCAATCAGAACCATGATTTAAAGGTCTCACTCTAATCTTCCCCGGAGGCTGATTCGTTCTTGGTGCTGTGCTTCCTGGCATACCTCCGGTTCCTCAGAAACTTGGGGTCATCCTTTTGGTGGAAGTGTGGCGGTGCCTCTTAGGCTTCTTGATGTATGTCAATCTTCTGGGGCCTTGCGGGACTGGTTGTCGACTTGGCCATCTCGGAAAGAGAATGATGGATTTAGCAGCCCTTTATGGGGCGTTTAGGTTGAGATTTTTTTGGGGTTTTCAAAGCGGTCAAGATGGGGATCACGATGGGGTGGCCGTGCTGGTGAGCTGCGTTTGGGAGAGAGGGGCGCGGCAAGAGAGTGGAGAAATATGTTATATTCTGAGGGTTTGTTATTTTTCTATAAATGTCTTTATTTATAGTAAGGAGGGAGGAGAAGAATTTTCATCCTTTAAGGAAATATAATCATAATAAGAAAGTAAAACTAATGAAAAGGGTTTGAATATAATAAGAATAGAATAAGCAGTAAGCAAATCTATTTAGGATTCGCACAATCAATTTTAATATAATACTGAAACGCACATTTTTTCTTCTCGATGTATCCTTGTTTTTTATCATTGAATTAAACAAGATATATACAACTATAGAAAAAGAAAAATAAAGTGTGCATATCATTTCACTAATTTATTTCCCGTTAAAAATTATTGATGATTGGTTTTCTTTTCATCCTCAAGTATGGTAAATTGTCGTAGTTATTTACATTTCCTTACCTTGTTCGTTAAACTACAACATTTTATTTTTATTTTATGTTTTTCCTTAAATGTTAATTTCTTTTTAGATAAAATTACAATCCCTACAAATTTTCTATATTATTTAAATTAAAGATTTGATTAAAATGCTTTTACTAATAGCCACCTCAGCTTCTCTATTAAGTTAAAATACATGTCATTATTGTACTTTGTTTAATTTAAGTTAATTTTTTAATTTATCCTTATTTAAGGAAGATGTTAGTAATTAAACTATATTTTCTCTTCTTCTAGATACGTTTTTTCGATCACTTTTTTTTTGGTTCTACAAACATTTAATATTATCTTCTTTTTTTCCAAATGGTTTTGTTTTTAATGGTGTTGATGCACAAAACCAGATAGGTCTTGGAACAACACAAATCCAACCGTGAATCTGCAAGAAAGTAAAGAACACAAGATGTATCGTGGTTCACCCCAATGTTTGGGCTACGTCCACATTGATGTTGATTGTATTTGTCTGTAACTGTATGTATGGATTACAAGTGTGAGGGGAGTCCCCCAGAGAAAGAGAGAGTTTGAGAGAGCTTTGCTCTGAATATGAGAGCCTCTGTTTGGGGATGTGAGGCTTGAGGATTGTGAGGGTGAGGAGTCCCTTTTATAGACTAAGGGGTCCTCCCATTTTACATAGATCATGGGCTCAATGTCTAGAAACCCAAGTAACGAGGCCCAATATAATATGGTACTAACAAATGATTTTTTTTTTCCAAACAGTTGGTAGTTTAACATAATAGTTCCCGTGTAATTTTTTTTTTCATAAGCGAATTTGAACCACATTATTGTGGCGCATCAATTGTGAGGCCTAGTCCACTCTCCTATAATATCACTTGATCAAAAAACAATATACTTTAAACTATATTGAAAGAAAAAAAAAGATCTTAAATCATAGATAATTATTGCTAAATTGTAGCAATATTGTGAAGATAAATTGAATCTAATCAACTTTTTTTTTTTTACAATTATCTCTAAAGGACGAGAGTGTAATCAAAATGCTAGATTTTAGGGAATTTGTTTCAATATGATGTGCACTTTATTTTTAGGAAAACTAATAAAAATGACTTGAAAACTTTGAGTTTTAACGATAAGGACAAAATAAAGGGTAAAGTGAATGGTACCAGGATTGACTTTTTAGTGTAAAAATGTGGTTTTTCGTTAAGATGAACAATACCAGGAGCTTTTCTTTAAAGTTCCATATATTTTTTGTTTCAGATTTTAGTGAAGATGGGTAGTGGTATGTTATGTAATTTTGGTAAGGGAAATGATTATACATATAGTTTTATCAAAAACTTAATTAAATTCCTAAAAGGCATATAGTTTTATCAAAAGATCTTCTTTTTTTTTCATTATAATTCTATACGTTAAACTATTATTATATTTTTGGCAAAATGTAATTACCACGAAAGCAAAACTAATTTAAGTTACATTGAAAAAACGAACAGATAAGGTTTTGTGGAATAAAGTGTTGGATTAGCGGGATCACTGGGATGTGCATTTCGAATAAATATTGGTAAATAGAGTCTGTCATAAACGAGAATAATTATTTTAATTTTTTTTTTTTTTTTTGTCAAATAATTTTTTTTTGTTGAAAATAGTTTTTTTTTTTTTTTGGTTGAAAATAATTATCAAAAACTAAAGAGGAAAAAGGATCGAGATTAGGGCCCGCGGCTAAACGAGAAAACCGAACTTTGTTTCTGCCCTCACACATGGAGAGGACTCTCGCTGGATTTTTAATCAAATAATTGAATGAAATCAATTCTTGATTCTATTTTTAATAAAATAAGTAAACTAGCTCCTTACTTGATTTGATTTGCATTGCCAAATCTTTTCGCTGCTGAAAAATATTACAAAAGATTTTTATTGCTGTCCCAATCTCACGTCTCTGATTTGAGGTTTATTGGATGCCAATTTCCAACATGAATTTATCTGGAACCTATGGTGTACTATTATCGAACACCCACAAATATTATAGCATGAATGTGTTGGTAACATTTGGCGGCCATATTAAGTTACGACGAAAAGTTTCTCGACTAATCTTTGTAACCGAATTGCCAAAACTTTTCACATCCTCAAGTTTACATCGATCGAGCATCCAACATTTGGGGCTGAAGAGCAAATCATATATGAAATGAGAACTCAAAACAGCGCTACATGTGTACACAACTTGAGTTACGAACAAGCCATGATTAAATCATTGATATCATTTAACGCTAGCAGCAATATTTGTGTTGTAAGAACATGATCAAAAAAAGAAAAGAAAAAAAAACTTAATATTACAACACAATGATCATCCTCCATTCTTTTTCCTTGAAAATTGTTATTTATTTAGCGCAAACTATGCAACTCAGGTATACCTGATTTTGCTTCAACATGAATGAAACAACAATGTAATTGTAATAATGAGTAAAACTAATAACATAATACAATTTAGCTCGATATTTTCACATATACATTTTTTTACGTAAAAATTCATATAATTTGTCCTCCCGTCATTCTGATGCAAACAATTTCTCTCAGCCTTGTCATTATGGATCCGTGTTTGTTCTATCGGCCTCCTTTATTTTCTCCAGTTTTGATATTTCTCTCCCCATTATGCACTTCTTCTTCTTACTGCCCTTGTTATTTTTTGGTTGCCGCTTCTTTATTTCCGGTGTTGGATTGTCTATCGGTGTTGGCATGTCCTCTTCCCTTTCCATCGTTCGTGACTGTGACTGTGATTGTGACCAATCGGTGGTAATGGCCAGAGCCACACATACAAGTCCCAACTGGAACGCTAGCGTCATGTGGAGAAATCTTGCCAGCAGGGCGACAACGATTGCTGACACATGAGGAAGAATCGCGCGCCATTGAAGGAACCCTGAAAACAATATTTAATGGCGTTAACAATTTAATACACAAATTGAGCGAACACAACGTCAAGTATGAAAAAATCTCGAAATTCGTAAAACTAAAAAGAATTGAAAAAATCATACAGAGCGCATGAAAAGGCACACATGGAAAAGATAAATTGGAGAAAACCGCCCTAAAACTCGACTTGCGTAAAACTCAAAAGAATAAAAAAATCTTACACATGGTCAGACAGTCCAAAAGCAAAGTTTGAGAGCAAATAAAAACAAGCGGTCAAGCGGCCGAAGCAGCCAGGCTCAATATTTATAAGGCACTATTCTTGCACACTTGGTATTTAGGGTTCAAAATAAGTAAGAAATATAGGGTTCAAAATAAGTAAGAAATACTGGTCCAAAATAAGGATAGTATTTAGGGTTCAAAATAAGTAAGAAATACTGGGTCCAAAATAAGGATAGTATTTAGGACAGAAGAGTAAAAAAACTAGGGTTTGCAATAAGGAAAAAATTAAGGCACAACAGTAAAATGTTAGGGTCCAAATCAAGGAAGAAATTATGGCAGAAGAGTAAAAAACTAGGGTCTGCAATTAAGGCACAATAAAATGTTAGGGTCCGAATCAAGGAAGAAATTATGGCTGAAGAGTAAAAAACTAGGGCATAAGAGTATTAACGAATCATGTAATTCCATCATCTATTCCTTTTAATATTTTCTCAATTTATAAAATATTTTTTTAGTATATCGATATTTTTACATTAGGGGAAATAGAAATTCGTCAAAGCCACATAATGTATAAGCTAATTTGGTATCAAATTTGCCATCTACAGTATTCGAACTTAGGATATCTCACTTCTAAGTAAAAAGGAATACCACAAAACCGTGATACTTAGTGACAATCAACTAATGAAATTACTTAAATTTTAGGTAATGTTACAAAATTTAAATGCATGTGAAATAAAAAGAGTTGTGTACCTAATTTTATATTTCTTACACCTCTCGCACCTCGCACCTGCAAAATAACCCGTCCTCCCCTCGTACCGTAGTGGTTTTCTGAAGGGAAAAAAATAAAATAAAAAGCAGCAAATTAACCCGGCTTCCTCGGTCCTCTGCTTCTTCACCCTCCATCTCCGATACGAATCCCAATCCGCACAGAAGCCGTTTTGCCGCGCAAATGCGCGACATGGATTCTTCTCTTCATTCTGATCTCTCTCATCCTCATCAACTTATCGACCTCCGCATCGCCATCCGATCCTCGTCGGGCAGCTAAGAAGCGACGCCTCAGAGATAAAGTCCGTAAGGTGTAAGCAAACTCGAATTTCACCAGTTTCCGTTTTTCTTCGATGTTTGTAAATTTAGCTTAATGGGTATCCGTAATATTGATCAGAAATCTGGGGTTTTTAGCAAGAGTTTCTGGTTTTACTGATTTGAGTTTGTTTTGGCTGATTCTGTTAGTTTTTATTCATTATTTCTTGTAGGTTTTGCACTTTCGTTTGTATGATGTTCAAACTGGTTTCTTGGTAAAAGTTTCACCGACTCTCATGGTGAACTTGGAAATCTGAAAGTGGCTATGTATCTGTAGATAAATGAATTATGATTAATTGCAACTTGCAAAAGTAAATTAAAATGTTCCCTTACCCTATTTCAGCTTGAATACTTACCACAAGACTATAGTGGATCCGCTCTGACACTTATCGAATCGTTGTCCAGTTTTGACAGATTATGGGCTGGTTTGGTATTGATGTGCTTTGAAAAAAAGCTGATGTGAGAATGAGCGACTGTGATGTGAAAATAAGCAATTGTGAAATAAATCAGCAGAGTGTTTGGTAAACGTTTTTGTAAAAGTGCTTTTGGAAAAAAAAAACAGTCTAATAGTGGATCTTTTCATTAAAGAAGCACTGTAGCTTCGAGTGCTTTGAAAAAAAGCCATTTTTTCAAAGCTACAAATAACAGCTTCATCTTTTTCCTTTGATTTCAGCTTATTCTCACAGCAGCTTCCAAAATAAGTTTTTTTTTTTCAGTTTACCAAACACCTAAAACCCTCACAGCTTTTTGTCATGGATGCTTTTTTTTTAAGCACCTCACTCCCAAACTAGGTCTATGTCGCATATACGCTTCTGTTATTCTGTAATCTAAAGTACATATGCTTTAAGTTATTGCAAAAAAATTCATATAATTTGTCCTCCCGTCATTCTGATGCAAACAATTTCTCTCAGCCTTGTCATTATGGGTAACAACACTGACTTTGAAAGTGCAATTCTTTGGCTTTCCTCAAGAATCTGAAATTCAATGTCAATGCGAGGGTACATCTCTTTGAGGTATCTGTTGACGAGCTTGTCGAAAAGCTTGTTTTGGTTAAGTTATTCTGATATTCAAAAGCAATATTTATTGTCGTTCATGTTCTCTTTTTCACTTGATTGCTATTTGTAGTGCAACATAAGAGTACTTGGAGGGTTTGTTTCCGCTCATTTACTTGCGACTGATTCTACAAACAGGCTGGGTCAAGGAGTTTACAAGAATCAGCTGCTTACCTTGGCTGAGGACTTAGGGAAACGCTTCCTACCTGCATTTAACACACCCACTGGATTGCCATATGTATGGATTTACTTAAAGGTAACGTCTGAGGCATGCTGAGCTCCAGTGTTTAATTACATGGTGATTTTTGCGATGCATGCATGATACGATTCTTTCTACTTCATTATCATCAGTCTCAAGATACAGTTACGTGTACTTGTATCTTGCATAATCATTTCAAGAGTTCACCTTTCAAGTTTCAAAACTATACAAAATTGTATGGTGGTTTTCTTTGTAAGAAGGATATATGACTCCGCATCAATGCTAAATTCTGTGGACCGTGTGGATGGAGTGATGGAGAAAGAGACTACTGAAACGAGCACTTCAGCGTGCGGTGAGGCTTTCTTTTGCGGTATTCAGATGAGGACATCAATAAATTTGACTTTCCTGAATCTCATGATTTTTCGTATGAATTCAGGTTCTCTAATTCTGGGAATGGGAGCATTGTCCCGATTGACTGGAGACCCGAAATATGAATCGGCAGCTTTATGTGCTCTTTGTGAATTATGGGGCATGTGGAGTTCGTTGAATTTACTCGGTACAATGCTGGATGTATCAACTGGTGAATGGATTGTGTATTCATCTGGAATTGGAGCTGGTAGGTTTCGTCGGGGCTTTGAGGTCTTTAATGCACTGCATTACAAGTATATTTAGTAGTTTACTGGGTTTCCCAAATAGTACAAGGGCCAATATTTCCTTGTGCAGTCTGTTGCCGCGCCCATTCCTTAAATGTATTTTAAATTAGCTGTTGTGCGAGCATTCTGGCCCGTCCCGTTTCTTAAACTTGGAGCAATTGGCTCCAATTGGAATCGCTCTACCGTTTGCATACTTTTCCACTAAACTCAATTTCAATTAAACTAGATAAAAAGCGAAATATATAGCATCCATATTGGTTCATTCTCTGTCATTTTGAATTTCTGAGACTCCGCCTCCTACCCCTCCTCTGTCCTCTCGACTCGAACCCTCTCATCTCTCTCGACTCTGTCTCTCTTCAGCCCACCTTCTTCGAGTCTCGACCCCGGCCAGCTACCGCACCATACCCTCTCTGCCTCGACCACATCACAGACAAACTACACACCTGCTGCTATCTCTCTCTCATTCTCTCGATCGAGCGACTCTCGAGCCCAAAATCGAGGTATTTGTTTTGAATTATTGTCGAAATCTAGGGTTTTGTTTTGTATTATTCTTTGATTTAAAATTGAATTTGGATTTTTGTAATTGGATTTCTTTATTTGATTAGTTTTGAATTTCTGAGCATGTTGGATTTCTACAATTGTATGTTGAGTTTCTGAGCATGATTTTTCCGTTTCATATATTGGATTTCTGAGCATGCATGTTGAACTAGTACCGAAAAATATATACGGTTTTGAATTAGTTTTGAATTTCTGAGCATGCCTCTTGGTGCCCTAAGGTTAGATCACGGTTCAAAATATATACGGTTTTCACGTGTTCCGATTATATATATTCGAATTTATAAGATTTTATTCAGTTGCCCTTTTGAAGTTTCGATTAAATTTTTGGGCGACAGGGTTAATATTTCTGGTGGATCAATGTTTAACCTGTTGTATTGTATTAAATTTCTGACAGGGTTAATATTTCTGGTGGATTATCGTTAAATCTGTAGTATTGTTTTTCAGCACATCCATGGACATGGAGGGGGAATTAAACTCTGTATATGTGCTGGTGCGTTATGTTTCTGGTCCATATAGATGTGGATTATATGAAATAAAAATCCAAAAGGGAGGACAAGTGATGGGGCTAGGCAATGTACTCGACCCTGTCGTCACATTCTTTGATAGGAGTACTTTTGTGGTCCCAAACGAATATTTTCGAGTAGAAGGTGCGAGTTTGGCTTTGGATACTGCCACCGTGACAACCAAGTTGCCAGGAAGTTCTTCTAACACCAAATTTTACCTATTGCTGAATGAAGGGCTCAACTGTTTCAATCGCTTTGTCAACACCCGTTACAAGTACGACTCGTATAGTGGTTATACGTTTGACACAGGGACTAGGTCATTAGAAACGTTAAAGCGTCCTCTAGCATCTAAGCCAGTTTCATTTTTTATGTCTGCTTATGGCAAGCTCTATAACATTGCATCCCCAGTATGCTTCATAAAGATGCCCGACACATTGTTTGAGCGTTATAATCCTAATTCTGAATCTTGGGAATCTCTCCCCCATTTTGAATATTCTCGTGACAAGGCCCACATGGACATAACAGGTTACGCGGTTTGTTACGGCTGTATTTTGGTTTCACTAGGTCGTAGTCGAGTTGAGCTAATGGTTTTTAATATAGATAGTAATACTTGGCATCAAGTCAATATTGCTAGAAGTGATGCTTATTATTGTGGTTTTCGGGGCAGGGCCGTGGTTGTGGACAATACTATCTATGCCTTATCTATACAGTGCGGGAAGGTTATAGCTTTCTCTCTCATGATAGATTCAGAGGAAGATGGCCGTATTATCTATTTTTTAGAGAAACCAGTCTTCTTTCCAGGATTGAAGAGTAGGGTTAAGGAGGATATTAAATATGGTCACGGTTTTAATCCGACCGAGTATTTGGTTCATTTGGGGAAGTTGGAGTTTTGTCTTCTCCAAGCTGCTGCTACCTGCATAGAAGACGAGTCTCAAGAGCTGTTTGTCACCACATTCAAAATTGTCCATGATGGAACCATGAATATCAAGAAATTAGATTCTAGTGTTTGTGATTTGCGCATTAAGGGTTATGGGCTATTTGACATTAATTTCAGCTTCACACCGTAAGTTTCTTCTTGACCGTTCCTTTCCTTGTTATTTAAATTTTAGTGTTCGATATTCTGTTGTATTTTACGGATTGCAACTTTATTTGATTTCTGAGTATTTCGTGCCTCAGAGGATGCAGGGATCTTGAACCCAGAAAAGAGGAGATTCTTCAGATGACTAGGAAAAAGGTGATGAATAAATGTGTTTGTATGACATCCTTTTATTTGTTAATACCTCTGTAGCAAAAGAAATAAATCGTGAACGTGTCTTAGGACTCTTAGGTTTTTTACCCGTCTTTGAGCTCTAGTGTTTTATAGTAAATTTGTGTTTCACAGGAGACTGCCAAGAACAACGCCGCCTCGGATTCTAAAGTCCATGATGTGGGCATTGAGGGTAGTGATAGATTCATGCTGTAAGTTCACACCTTAAAGCTCCTAACTTAAACTATGCAAACTTCTTGCTTCTTGGTAACAGAAGACTTGGGGAAAGGGATGGTAGAGTTGTTTAATATTTAATAGGATTGACATAACATATCTAGCAGCTCTCGGTGTGATTAAATCTTAGTGGAATTTCTGGAATGATAGGACTTGTGGTCATTTTAGCTCCAGAAGATGAAGAACCTTAAAAGAGAGTTTGGGATGACTCAAGCAGAAATGTATCTACGTGATAGAGTATAAGAATCCCCTGTTTTGATAGATAAGCAGCTATATATTTTTCTTAAGAAAACCGGACGCTGTGAGGTAATTAAACTCAATATTAGGAGAAATTTCTGTCTTATTTTTTTGGCTTCAAAGGATAGAAGCCATGGAGATGATGGTGTGTAGTCGGTGGTGAGTATTATCTGATGACTATTTATCTTATCCGACTGGAAGCTGCCAAACGAGACCTTAGTGAGATAAGGTTTTGTTGTCATCGTTGTTGTTGGACTTTTTGTTAAAATTGTTTTCCGAGTAGTGGCTGATCCCTAACTGAGAATTTCTTTTTTCCCTGCAGTCTACCGAGAAAGTTGGTTCTAGGCAAGTGCCCTTTTAAATTTGATGTTTCGCGACTGGCCGTGATTCCATCGACTCTGCATTTGATGGTGGCAGTATTTGGTTTATGTCTTTTCTTCGTGCTAGGCCAACAAATAATCAGTTAATTGGGTTGTGTAACCAGAAAAGCGTCAGATTGTGAATTAATTGCCTTGAGTTAATTACTTGGCTCGCTTTCCAAATATTTTGGAGAGAGCTGTTTGTGATTTTGTACGTACATTGTTGCGTTTACCTTGGTTATTCATCCTAATTGTTTGTGTTATTCAATGTTGGAATTCTCAATTGTATTTAGTTTTTTGGGTAATACTAGAGAGACTAAATTTATGGACAAAATTTTGTAAACTAAATTACAGGAAGTTGACGATTGGATTATTGTTTAAGCGTTGATAAACATGCTTTTTCCTATTGATGACACATTATTTGATTTGCAAATTTAGTCTTGGTAGCGTTGCCTTTTGTTTCTTCATCATACTCTGGAAGGGCCCCGCACTCGCAGTGTGTGTGAGGAGCTTCAACCGTCATTGTGTTTTTATTGTTGCATCCATCCTTCCATGGTTTATTTGTGGACAATCAATCAAAAACAAAAACTTTGGTCAAGATGGAAAAGAAAACTTTCAAGGGCCCCGCGCTTGTTCTTGTGGCACCAAGCATGAACGGCGGCAACTCAAGCAGTTTCTCATGGGGCTTAATAAGTCTTTCTCGATATTCGGGATCAAATTCTCTTGTTAGACCCTTTTCCCACTGTTCGCCAAGCTAGCTCCTCGGTTTCTCAGGCTGAAAAACAGCGGTCGTTGGGCTCCCTTGCATCAATTTCAGGGTGATAGGATCAGTGAATTACTTATTCACTAATACTAAGCAATTAAAATTACTGTTATGTTAGTTTGTTAGTTTGTGGAATGTCCAGCTGGCACCTTGGTGGGGCTAAGTCTTTAAATAGAGCAATAGCTCCCTCTCTCTTTTGTAACGGTTATGAACTTTTATTAATTAAAAATACATTTCTCTTCTTTATTTTTTAAATTATTAACTTTTTCACTATTTGTATAATGACACGTGGTGTACTACTTCGTGTGCCGATCACACTGAAAAATCTCTCCAAGCAAACTGACCTTTTGTCCTCGTTTGGGACACATGTCCTTCTGTCGGGTGCGGAAAAAATAATTTGGCACACAGATTCGATTCTCGAACATATCCCGGTCTCTCTGTCGTAACTCGCGCGCCTAATTTACATGCAAGATCAAAGTGATTTTGTTCCTTTTTAGCCAAAGCATTAGTGAGATTTTTCCTTCTTAAAAAAAAAAAAAAAAATAGACAACCAAACAAACAAAAGAAGATGAAGGAGATCCGTCGATTGAGGTCTCCGTCGATCCTGGTTTGCTTTTTTTGGTAATTTGAGATCCTTCAAGAGAGCCCTCTAAGGAGATCCGTCGAGTTTTTACTTAATTTGGTTCCGGTTTCGGTTTTTATTGTTCATTCTCAAACTTGGATTTTTCTGCATTTTGGTTCTAGATTTTTGATTTTCTGCCTTCTGAAATTCTGCAATAGGTTTTTCAATTGGATCAAGAAATGGACTCGTGGACCCGTTGGAACCAACCCGTTTCAAATGGTCCGGTTCCATTTTTTAAAAAGAAAACTAACGAAAAGTACAACAAAAACTTTAATTTTAACGAAGAATGACAAATAAAGGTGTAATGAATAGTTCTAAGGAGAGGTAAAAATATGATTTTTCTTTAAAAGTGAACAGTACTAAGAGTTTCGTTAGAACACCATTTTTTAAAAATGTGACTACTAGCCCAGCTCAGCCTCGTCCCGTTTTATTTCCAAATAGGGGTAATAGTCCAGTTTCACTAAATTTGGGTCCGGCCTGGCCTGTGCCCCCTAGTATGAACACTATTCAGATTTTTTTTTCGCAAATCAAACTCAAATAAAAGGGACAGTAGAAGGGACCAAATTATGAGAACTAACTAGAGGTGCAGATGTTATAGAACAAGCAATGACATAGTGGGTGCAAACAAGTGGTTAGTGCCCTAAACTGCTATGGTATATATTTCTTCCAACTCAACCATCTGAAGTCGTTTCGTACTTTAAAAGGTGGTTAGCCTATTTGTATTGGTACAGAAACCGGATGAAAAAATTTTGTCTTCTCGATTTGGATTTGAGATTTCTTCAAATATCGGAAAGTGACGCCATATTAAGAGATTTCTTCAAATATCGGATGAAATTTTTTTTTTCTGTTACACAATCTAATAGATGGATATTTGTTTGTATAAGAAGTATACAACAAAAACGAATACCATCACTTGGACACATACAGGCAATGGGTGGAATGCTGCAGCCAGTCGCCTAAGCTCATACTTAGGGGGCCACTTCTGAAGAACCCTCTTGCTTGATTTTTTGCAGCAAAACAAGAAATGCTCAGGAAACCTTATGGGCTACAAAAACCAAAGAACCAATTTGAATGTAGTGATGGCAAAATTGGTTTTACAATCTCACGAGGGAAATTGTTATTAACAGTCCAAAAAGGTCATCTGACACACCTCCTTCCTTTATTTTGTAATTAGTGACAAGAACAGATGTTAAATATTCAGCGTACTCCTCAGCACCAACCATCGTAATCTGTAAACTTGAGGCTTCTCACTGTGTGTGTGTGTGTGTTGGGTTTATCTCCAGAAGATGATGAACCGTTAAAAAAGAGCGTCCAAAATGACTCAAAACCAAAATGTATTTATTTGATCAGTATAACTGCAGTTTCCTATCGATCAATATGTTATAACAGCAGTTTAACAAAGCCAACAGAAGAATCTGGCACTGTCATATTGGAATGCCTATCATCATAAGGAGCAAGGCTTCCATGAAAGTTTACACATGTGGAGAGGTGCAAGATATATTAAGGGTTATTGTGCCAATTCACACATTAAAAAAAGAAAAAGAACAGTTCAGCTAAAGTCTACCTCTGTTTATCTAGAAGCAAGAAATGTGCATAAGTTAGATTAGAAAAAGGAATGAACTTACATCATGGAGATGAAACCATCTAAGGCATTGTTCTTCTTGGCTCTCCCCTGTGAAATAACCCAATTTTATTATTAAAAACAAGAGCTCACAGATGAGTAAAAAGCTTGTCGACCAAAGAAAAAGACAAGTAAAAAACTTGGGGCTTGTTTGGTTTCCTTCTCGGATCCAATTTTCTGTTTTCACAAATGATGAATATAGCTAAATTCCTTCATACTCATTAGTCTCAAAAAAAAAAAATGGCTTCTATTGATAAAAGGTATTTAACAAAGAAAAAGATATCGTATAGATGTATCATGTATATGTAGTCACCTTTTTATGAGCCAACCGAAAACTCTCCTCTTCTTCAGGCTCAAAATCCTCACATTTTCTGAGACATGAAATACTCTGACATCAAATGAAGTTGCAATAAACCATATACCAAAATTTTGGAATATTGAACTTAATATTACAAAGAAGAAACAAAAAAATGGAGGAGAAAGTATGAACTTACGGCATAAAGCTGAAACAAATACGAAGTGTACCAGAATGTCCTATGTGGAAATCACAGACGCTAGAATCCAAAGTCTTGATATGCATTGTTTCATCATCACACACAATTTCGAATGTGGTGATAAACATCTCTTGAGGCTCATCCAAATCAGTGGAGATAGATTGAAGAAGGCAGAACTCCAACTTCCCCAAATGGACCAAATACTCTGTTGGCCTAGAGATACGACCAGATTCCGTACTGTCCGCAACCCTACTCTCCAGTCCTGGCAAAAAGAATGGTTCCTCTAGCGAATAGGTAATACGGCCATCATTCCCTATTTTCATCTTAAGCGAGAACGCTATAACCTTTCCCCATTGTATAGATAAGGCATATATAGAATTGCCTACAACCACGGCCCTCCCTCGAAAAGCAGAATAATAAGCTTCCTTTCTAGATATATCAACTTGATGCCAGGTATTACTGTCTATATGAAAAACCATGAACTCAAATCGAAAATTGTATGTTGAAACCAAAATACATCCATGACAAACAGCATAACCTGATATCTCCATCTTGGACCGTTCCCGAGAATATGCAAAATGAGTAAGAGATTCCCAAGAATCAGTTTTGGAATCATACCGCTCAAACAATACCTTCGGCATCACTCGGAAGCACTGTGGAGATGCAAGATTATAAAGCTTTCCGTATGCAGACATAAGATATGAAACTGGCTTAGGTGCTAAAGGAGGCTCGAATGTTTCCAATGACCTAGTCTCTGTGTCATAAATTTGTCCCCTATATGAGCCGAGCTTGTCATCAGCGGGGAGGTTATGACGAGGTAAGAGTCCTTTATTTAACACTAGGTGTAATTTAGAGGAGTTGTGCAATCTCGCACCCTCAAACCAACAAAACTTGGGGAGTACAAACTTAAACTCAGGTTCAAGTATCTTAGGTCGCATCACTTCTCCTCCCTGTTGGATTTTTATTTCATATAATCCAGCTTCACATGGACCACATGCAAATTCCACGAGTATAAATACCGATCTGGCTTCCCCCTCCTCCATAGATGTGCTGAAAAACAACAATAATGGTGCAAGTCAAATATTTTTTCCAAAACAACAATAATGGGTCGAGACTCGAAGAAGGTGGGCTGAAGAGAGACAGAGTCGAGAGAGATGAGAGGGTTCGAGTCCAGAGGACAGAGGAGCGGAAGGAGGCGGACTGGCGGAGTCTCCGAAATTCAGAATGACAGAATGACACAGGATTGCGCTCCCTAAATTCGAAATCCGACGGTCCACGTTATCCAAGTTTTCGGGATCGGTTTGGTTTTGCGTACCCAACTTTTGGGATATTTGGTTCGGTCGTTTTTCGTTTAAATTCGTGATGAACCAATATGTATGCCATATATTTTGCCCTTTTATATTTCGCTTTTTGTATTTGTGATACTCTTGCCATAGTGTGTTTCTAGGAAAAGCGGAACTGAGTTTTGAGCAATTCCAGTGTGGGAGTCCTCTCCCCAGGCTATCCACTATGCTATTCATCCAATGAACAGTAATTACTCCTTAATGAACAGTAATCGCCTTTTGCATCTCCACCCCTACACTGAATAGTCCTGGCAATTGACAATAAAATATTATTATTTATAATTAATATTATATTATTTACTTTGTATAAATTAATATTATATTATTAATTTATCTTTTCCTTTTGATCTTTCCGAAACTTCTACCATTTTTCTTTCTTCTTCCTTCCCACTTCTTCCTTCCCGAAATTTTCTTCCTTGCACTGCAAATTTATGTTTTACAACTCCAAATTTGATTTCGTTTTTTCTTACAAATTTCTGGAGAAGAGCACTGCAAGGTAATTGACTTTTGGGTTTACCGCAGATTTTGATATTTTGTGTGCTTTCTGTTTCGTTTTTCCAGAATCCGGCGAGCTCCGTGACCAATCCCGACCAAGCTCGACCACGGTTGTTACTTACAGTGGTAAAATCTTGTTCCTTTTCATTTTAGCATCATTTTTGTGCTTAAATTACAATTTTTAATGGAGTTTTAAGTCGAGATCGGAATCGGGATGAATCCCTACCAAATATTCCGGTGTTCTCCCTTGAGGGTTCCGGTGACCCATGTTTTAAATCGTGGCTGACGTCGCCCAGACGTCAGCCTTGCATCATGTTGCCTTCGGGCTCTCGAGCTAGCAACTCGTGCCAGGCCTGTCCCTCGGGCTGCCACACGCTGGACCAAATCCATCAGGCTCTCTGGCCCTGTTCAGCCCCTGTCCCCCGAGCAAGAGCTCCCGCTGGAGCTGCTCTTAGTGGAAAAGTATGCAAACGGTAGAGTGATTCTAATTGGAGTCAAGTTTAAGAAATGAGCCTTTTAAGGACAGCTCATTCATTGAGATTTAAGGAAAGTTTGGAGGCAAGAAAAATGTTAATTGAAATCAAATTGTAATCTGCTTAAGATTATAATACCCGTTACAGATTGTTTTTCCTTCTTCGTTAGTTGGAATCAAATTGTGCTATATTGTATTTAAACAATGAAAAACAACTCTTACGTCTCAGCAAGGAAAGGGAAAAACAACTCTTACGTCTCAGCAAGGAAGAAACTATGCTGATGGTCTTCCAACTGCGTAGTTGTGACATCTCTGATGTTAGCAAAACCTCGTTCCACTTTGGTGTATAGGTTCAGAGAATTTAGAATTGACTCCCCCACTTCAATATACCATGGACCTGATAAAAGAAACAAAACGACACAAAAAATCAGAAAAGTTGTCACTTAGGGCCCAGAAATGTCTGAATTCTTACAAAATATCATCTGAACTTTTAGGTCCATGTGGAAATGAAGATAACTAATAAGAAAATTATCAAACATTTAGTTGCTTGATACAAGTCGAAAGTTGATTCCGCCAATTCAGGGCGCAGAGGATAATACTTTTCTGTGGGATGCAACGTTGATGGTCCAACAAATACCTACATTCTTTTACAGTTCATATTAGACAGTTTTCTTTTCTTTTCTTTTTTTCCTTATAAGAAATACTGCGGTAACCTCTCTGGTATTACTCCACACTTTTTCAATACATTGCAGCTGCAATATCGCCAACATGAACCTAAATCATAGTTCGTATCTCAGGATTAGAAGACTCTTTCTGAGGTTGAAGTCATTATAGACCAGTATGACAAGTTTTAGATTCCCTCCCTGTAAGCCACGCCAAAATGCCTGAAGGCTTGTAAGCTGCCAATACGTTGCTTTTCCTGTCCTCATATCAGCTTCATGGTAATATGCGTTACCACAAAAGCTTTGCAGCCTACTCATCTCAATTTAATCTTACAGCTAGAATCCAAACTTTTAACACTTGGAAAGTACCAATAATGAATTGAATAAGGCATTCAAAAAGGCTAGGAAGAAATGTTGTACCATGGACCATGTCTGAAATATTTCTGCACAGCAGAATGAAACATCCTCCAGAACTCATTTCCAACAAGGATGTGGCCCTTAAATAGATAGTCATCCCCTAAACGAAGAAACACATAATCCAACATCAGAAACATCAAACTCTACGCACTAAAAATACATTTAAGGAATGGGCACGGCAACAGATTGCACAAGGAAATATTGGCCCTTGTACTATTTGGGAAACCCAGTAAACTACTAAATATACTTGTAATGCGGTGCATTAAAGACCTCAAAGCCCCGATGAAACCTACCAGCTCCAATTCCGGAAGAATACACAATCCATTCACCAGTTGATATATCCAGCGTTGTACCGAGTAAATTCAACGAACTCCACATGCCCCATAATTCACGAAGAGCACATAAAGCTGCCGATTCATATTTGGGGTCTCCAATCAATCGGGACAATGCTCCCATTCCCAGAATTAGAGAACCTGAATTCATACGAAAAATCATGAGATTCAGGAAAGTCAAATTTATTGATGTCCTCATCTGAATGCTGCAAAAGAAAGCCCCTCACCACACCCTGAAGTGCTCGTTTCAGTAGTCTCATTCTCCATCACTCCATCCACAGAATTTAGCGTTGATGCGGAGTCATATATCCTTCTTACAAAGAAAACCACCAAACAATTTTGTATAGTTTTGAAACTTTAACTCTTGAAAAGATTATGCAAGATACAACCAAGTAAACGTAATTGTATCTTGAGACTCATTCGGTTGCGCTCCCATAATCGATAGTGGCTTTTAGGTCTTGACTCATTCGGTTGTACATTCTGGTTGAATTCCAGCCCATATACCTCGAAAAAGGATCAACTTGGAACATGATATTAAAGTCATGTTGAGATATAATATTTTGTTCAAAGGTCTGACCTATCCGGAAGAAGTACTTCAGTCTCTTCTGAGAACTCATGAGGAAATGGTGTCTAATGAGTTTTTCAACATAGCTTTCGAACCTATGAAAACATATTTAGAAGGACAGAGAGCAATACATATGTTAGGTGTACTTATTGCATAAATGTTGTCTTTTCCAGGTGACTAAGGAACGCATGGTTAATTACTCACTCTCTTGTTTTTGAATTTGATATCAAGGATTGAGAAACATTTAAAGCACATTTATTCTCTCCTCCATTGATATCAAATGTAACGGTGAGTGACCATGAAATCTTGGTACCAATAGAGAATGAGACTCATATCCATTATATCAAAGCATTCTTACTCTATAGGTTTGTCGAAGAAATCCAGAAACAAGTTTAGGTCCCTCCATGTCTTTGGCAACCTTTCCCTTAGAAAGTCTCTGAATTGTATGAAGTCGTTCCTCATGCTTGCTTTAGACATGGTAGCATTCTGAGACTTGATGTTTATAAGTTTTAATTCCCCGTCTTGAATGATATAACTGGAATGCATGTCCAAACCAGAGTGGGTTAGTTTCTGTTTGTGGGTGGACGCAATGCTCTTCAGGATTCTCCTGCAATATTTAAACAACAAAAGAAGAAAGGTAATTACTTGATTGATGCAAATGTATTCAAAAGATAATTCAACAGAAGAAGAATAATTACTTGATTGATTTGAGCCACCACATTTATCAAATCCTTATCAAAAATGTTAAGTGATAAAAAAATTAAAAAAATTAAGGGGCACTTGTTCCTACTAAAGAAGCAGATGCAATAGAGGCATAGGTGGTTTAAGAACCAATCTGGAACCAGTTGTTTACCTTGTCGGCTCGGAACCAAAAGCATCAGTATAAGTCCCCCAGTTGCAGTTTATTCTATTGATATAGAGCTAGCTAGAGTATAGATGGAGGCAGCAGAAGCAGTGGTTGAAGCCCCCAAATGGGAACCTATCGAACGAGAATTATTAGTAGTGCTGCTCCCCAAATGGAGAAAGGGCATTAGAGCAATATACGGAATGAGTCTTAGTTTCAATATTAATAATTCTCGTTTGATAGGTTCCCATTTGGGGGCTTCAACCACTGCTTCTGCTGCCTCCATTTATACTCTAGCTGACTCTATATCAATAGAATAAACTGCAACTGGGGGACTTATACTAATGCTTTTGGTTCCGAGCCGACAAGGTAAACAACCGACTCCGGATTGGTTCTTAAACCACCTATGCCTCTATTGCCTCTGCTTCTTTAGTAGGAACAAGTGCCCCTTAATTTTTTTATCACTTAACATTTTTGATAAGGATTTGATAAATGTGGTGGCTCAAATCAATCAAGTAATTATTCTTCTTCTGTTGAATTATCTTCATATCTTTTGAATAAATTTGCATCAATCAAGTAATTACCTTTCTTCTTTTGTTGTTTAAATATTGCAGGAGAATCCTGAAGAGCATTGCGTCCACCCACAAACAGAAACTAACCCACTCTGGTTTGGACAGGCATTCCAGTTATATCATTCAAGACGGGGAATTAAAACTTATAAACACTTTTAACACTTTAATCTTACAGTTATATCATTGCAGCCTACTCATCTCAATTTAATCTTACAGCTAGAATCCAAACTTTTAACACTTGCAAAGTACCAATAATGAATTGAATAAGGCATTCAAAAAGGCTAGGAAGAAATGTTGTACCATGGACCATGTCTGAAATATTTCTGCACAGCAGAATGAAACATCCTCCAGAACTCATTTCCAACAAGGATGTGGCCCTTAAATAGATAGTCATCCCCTAAACGAAGAAACACATAATCCAACATCAGAAACATCAAACTCTACGCACTAAAAATACATTTAAGGAATGGGCACGGCAACAGATTGCACAAGGAAATATTGGCCCTTGTACTATTTGGGAAACCCAGTAAACTACTAAATATACTTGTAATGCGGTGCATTAAAGACCTCAAAGCCCCGACGAAACCTACCAGCTCCAATTCCGGATGAATACACAATCCATTCACCAGTTGATACATCCAGCATTGTACCGAGTAAATTCAACGAACTCCACGTGCCCCATAATTCACAAAGAGCACATAAAGCTGCCGATTCATATTTGGGGTCTCCAGTCAATCGGGACAATGCTCCTATTCCCAGAATTAGAGAACATGAATTCATACGAAAAATCATGAGATTCAGGAAAGTCAAATTTATTGATGTCCTCATCTGAATACCGCAAAAGAAAGCCCCTCACCGCACCCTGAAGTGCTCATTTCAGTAGTCTCTTTCTCCATCACTCCATCCACACTGTCCACAGAATTTAGCATTGATGCGGAGTCATATATCCTTCTTACAAAGAAAACCATCAAACAATTTTGTATAGTTTTGAAACTTGAAAGGTGAACTCTTGAAATGATTATGCAAGATACAAGTACACATAACTGTATCTTGAGACTGATGATGCTGAAGTAGAAAGAATCGTATCATGCATGCATCGCAAAAGTCACCATGTAATTAAACATTGGAGCTCAACATGCCTCAGACGTTACCTGTATGTTAATCCATGCATATGGCAATCCAGTGGGTGTGTTAAACGCAGGTAGGAAGCGTTTCCCTAAGTCCTCAGCCAAGGTAAGCAGCTGATTAAACTCCTTGACCCAGCCTGTTTGTCGAATCAGTCGGAAGTAAATGAGCTGAAACAAGCCCTCCAAGTACTCTTATGTTGCACCACATAGAGCAATCAAGTGAAAAAGAGAACCAGAACGACAATAAATATTGCTTTTGAATATCAGAGTAACTTAACCAAAACAAGCTTTTCGACAAGCTCGTCAATAGATACCTCAAAGAGATTTACCCTCGGATTGACATTGAATTTCAAATTCTTGAGGAAGGTCAAACAATTGCACTTTCAAATTCAGTGTTGTTACCCATAATGACAAGGCTGAGAGAATTTTTTTGCATCAGAATGACGGGCGGACAAATTATATGATACAGCATGAAGAAAACACCAAAGTTGAGGATAACGTTGCAATAACTTAAAGCATATATACTTAAGATTACAGAATAACAGAAGCGTATATGTGCCATAATCTGTCAAACCTGGACAACGATTCTATAAGTGTCAGAGCGGATCCACTATAGTCTTGTGATAAGTATTCAAGCTGAAATAGGGTAAGGAAACATTTTAATTTACTTTTGCAAGTTGCAATTAATCATAATTCATTTATCTACAGATATATAGCTACCTTCAGATTTCCAAGTTCACCAAGAGAGTCGGTGAAACTTTTACCAAGAAACGAGTCTGAGCATCATACAAACGAAAGAGCAAAAGCTACAAGAAATAATGAATAAAAACTAACAGAATCAGCCAAAACAAACTCAAATCAGTAAAACCAGAAATTCTGGATCAAAACCCCAGATTTCTGATCAATATTACAGATACCCAAGCAGCTCATGTTCTCACCCAATAACAACTTGACGAGTGTTCAAGTTGTTTGTTCAGGCTCTATTTTTTTGGACGCTTGTCAATTATTATTGAGTGCGTTTTTGTTTAAGCAGCCAAGCTTTGTTGTTTTCAGTGATAGGAGTTTTTATTTTCTTTTGATAATAATAAGGATGCACTAATAAAAAGTGATCAAAATTGAGTTTGGACCGCAAATTCTTGAGTTCCATTTTGGATTAATACTAACTTGTATTTAGATATTTAAGGAATGAAATCAAGTTTTATGCTGCAAATTCTTGAGTTGCATTTTAACTTTTATTTAGATTAATACAAACTTATTTCCGACCCCAGTTTTTTACTTTTCTACCCTAATTTCTTCCTTGTTTCAGACCCTAACATTTTACTTGTACCCTAATTTTTTTCTTATTTCGGACCCTAATTTCTGTTACTTGGTCAAAGCCTAGGGCTACATAGTATCTTGGTGTGCAAGAAGACGCAACCCTAGGGTAGAGACTATCTACTATCTCTTGCCTTATAAATATTAGGCTTGGGCGCTTGGCCTGCTTGTACTTTAGTTTTATCTGCTCTAAAATTTTTCTTTTCGACTGTCTCTAACCATGAAGGCAGAAGTTGGTCCGTCAGAGTCAGATGGTGGCTCATCGGAATTATATTGTAAGATTCTTTAATTCTTTTAAGTTTTACGGCTGCTCCAATTTGTCTTTTCTATGTGTTCCTTTTCATACTCGTGCATGGCGTTGTGCCTGCTGCCATCAATTTACGTATTAAATCATTAACGCCATTAAATATTGTTTTCTGGCAAAAGTAATTTAATTATCTGTGATTAATCCTACTCTAACTCCACATAATCTTCATATTTTTTGTAGTTAAATTTGTAGGCTACACAAAAACAACAAATTAACGATAGAGGCAACTTTTCAGGATTCCCTCAATGGCGCAATTCTTCCTCATATATCAACATTTCGCTAGCGTTCTAGTTGAGATTTGTATGCGTGGCTCTGGCCATTGTCACCGATTGGTTGCAGGCACGGTCACGGACGATGGAAAGGAAAGAGAACATGCCAACACTAATAGACAATTCGACACTGGAAATAAAAGAGTTGCAGCCAGAAAATAACAAGGGCACTAAGAAGAAGAAATGATAATGGGGAGAGAAATATCTAAACTGGAGAAAATAAATGAGGCCTATCGAACAAACACGGATCCAGATAAGGTAGATATATTACTAGATACACAAAAATGACATATTTTCTAATAAGCGTAGTGCACATTGGTTTAAAAGGTGTGTCCATAAATTTGTCAGTTTTTTGTGTTGCTATAAAATTTTAAATAGAATTATATAACACTTGTATAAATGTGCAATACTATTTGTAGGTCTTCGGTGCAAGCGTGGTCACATATGTGAATGACAATACAAACGGTGTATCCAAAATTACATTTGAAGACCATAGAAAGACTACTACTTCTTCAATATACCTCGTTGTCATTTTTCTATGGTCTTCAAATGTGATTTTGAATATACCGTTCGTATTGTTATTCACATATGCGACCACGTTTGCACCGAAGACCTTCAAATAATATTGCACATTTATACAAATGTCATATAATTTTATGTAAAGTTTTATAGCAGCACAAAAAACTGACAAATTTATGGACACGCCTTTTAAACCAAAGTGCACTACACTTGTTAGAAAGGGTGTTATTTTTGTGTATCTAGTAATATATCTACCTTATCCGGATCCATGTTTGTTCGATAGGCCTCCTTTATTTTCTCCAGTTTAGATATTTCTCTCCCCGTTATGCATTTCTTCTTCTTACTGCCCGTGTTATTTTCTGGCTGCCGTTCCTTTATTTCCGATGTCGAATTGTCTATCAGTGTTGACATGTTCTCTTCTCTTTCCATCGTCTGTGACTGTGATCAATCGGTAGCAATGGCCAGAGCCACACATACAAATCCCAACGGGAACGCTAGCGTCATGTGGATAAATTTTGCCAGCATGACGACAACCAATGCTGATATATGAGGAAAGAATTGCGCGCCATTGAGGGTGTAAAATCCCACATCGACTAACAAAGAGGGGGTAATGTGCCTTATATGTACATGCCCACCTCTTATAGCACTAGGCCTTTTGGGAACTCACTGGTTTTGGGTTCCATCGGAACTCTGAAGTTAAGCGAGTTCAGGCAAGAGTAATCCCAGGATGGGTGACCACCTGGGAAGTTCTCGTATGAGTTCCCAAAAACAAAACCGTGAGGGCGTGGCCGATGCCCAAAACAGACAATATTGTGCTACAGCAGAGTCGAGATTGGGATGTGACAGAGGGAACCCTGAAAAGTTCCCCCTATAGTTAATTTGTTGTTTTTGTGTAGCCTACAAATTTAACTACACAAAAATAAGAAGATTATGCAGAGTTAAGAGTAGAAACAATGCCGATTAATCACAGATAATCAAATTACTTTTGCCAGAAAATAATATTTAATGGCGTTAACAATTTAATACGCAAATTGATGGCAGCAGGCACAATGCCATGCACAAGTATGAACAGGAACACATAGAAAAGACAAATTAGAGCAGCCGTAAGACTCAAAATGCGTAAAATTTAAAAGAATTAAAGAATCTTACAATAGAATCCCGATGAGCCACCATTCGACTCTGACGGACCAACTTTTGCCTCCATGGTTAGAGACAATCGAAAAGCAAAATTTTAGAGCAGATAAAACTAAAGTATAAGCAGGGCTAAGTGCCCAAGCTCAATATTTATAAGGCACGAGATAGTCTCAACCTTAGTGTTGCATCTTCTTGCATACCAACGTACTTTGTAGCCCTAGGCTTTGACCAAGTAACAGAAATTAGGGTCCGAAATAAGAAAAAAATTAGGGTACGAGTAAAAAGTTAGGGTCTGAAACAAGGAAGAAACTAGGGCAGAAAAGTAAAAAACTGGGTCCGAAATAATTTTGTATTAATCTAAATAAAAGTTAAAATGCAACTCTAAGAATTTGCAGCATAAAACTTGATTTCATTCATTCCTCAAATGTCTATATTCAAGTTAGTATTAATCTAAATAAAAGTGAAAATGCAACTCAAGAATTTGCGATCCAATTTGCTACTTGGGGTCCGAATAGAGTTCAAACTCAATTAAACCACACAATGGACAACCTAATTTGGTATCGAATTCACCATATATGAGATTCGAATCTAAGGCTTCTCATTTTTAAACGAAGAGGAATTCCACCAGACCGTAGTACTTAGTGGCAATTTATAAAATGTTCGCTAATCAATTAATTAATCAAATTACTTAATTTAGAGGATGATGGCCGTATTATCTATTTTTTAGAGAAACCAGTCTTCTTTCCAGCATTTAATAATAGGGTTAAGGAGGATTTTAAGATCTCGTTTGGTAGCTCGGACTGTACTGATTATTTATGTCGAATAGGATAAATATCTACCGGAATGTACTGACTAAATTAGTCGGGCATTTAGTGCAATATCAGACTAATGACCGTATTATTTATACTGTGTTTGGTACTGAACCGGATAAGGAAAGGGAAGAAAAAAAAAATTGACAAATCTTTCTTTATTTGTTGAACTTTTCTCATATCTATACCTATTCAAAACCACACAAATTTTCAAATAACAAAGAAAAATAGTAAATTCCATACATCAAATTCAAAATATTTTCCAATAACATAAAAGAAGGTTTACAAAAGACAACTACAGTCGTTACGTTATATAGATTAATCCAACCACATATCCAAGTTCACAAAATATACAAATGCAAGTTGGTTTCAGTACGAAACAGTTTGTCCATATGGCCAAAATATATGCATGCTGCTGCTTTGCTTTCAGTACAAAGCAATTTGTCCAAGTACCCAAAATATATACATGCTGCAGCTTTTAACAAAAGATATGCATGCTGCTTTTAACAAAATATATCGTTGTTGTTTTCCAAGTACCCAAAATATTTATCACCAGCATGTATGAATAGGTAACTAAAGACTAAGTGCAGGAATCCATTTCACCCATTATATGACTCACAAAAGCTCATGTTTCAATAATGATACTGTATGGAGGAACATGACCACAACAACATACAGAAACATGAGGATCCGGTTAATGGATAATCTGGAGGGAAATGAATTGAAACTAGAAAAACATCACCTGTGTATGGGCTATCACCAGGTCCCATAATTGTCGCCTGCCAACGGAACATGTCCTCGGCCACAGGACCTATAATGCATGAAAGAGAAACCCACAAGAAGAATGTATGCCAAGTTCAGTAAAGTGATCAAAATATGCGTACACCCGAGAAACATAAGATGCATGAGCCAGCATACAAGACCTAGACAAGACCAGCTACAATGTGAGAATATCCAACCATCACTTTTTTTACATCAGTTAAACCATTAAAGGAGGATTGTTTCGCTCCCAAATGGACCATCCACAAATTTGCTACATCTTTATTTCCTAATCGATAAAGCAAAGGGTTAAAATTTCAGTTCTTTTTTTCTTTTCTTTTCTGTTCAATTGATGAAAAGGGGCCAATTTTTGGCTAAAAATCTGAGCTGGAAACAGTTGAAATCATCAAAAAAACCCCGCTAATTAGCTGCAATTAGAACTACCATCTACAATTCTAAGACAATTATAAATATGGGATCCAAATTTAATAAAAAGACAAGGGATTTGTTCAAGGAAAAGGAGCAAATACCAGCACTGCATGAGGTAGGGGGGGTCCTTCTGCAAATCCTTGAGCTCCTTCAAGATGCGTTTAGATGCCATGACAACACCTACAAACACACACAATCACACAAAACACAACCTGAAAAACCCAACAACAAATCTAAAATTCGACCCAACAGCAAACCCTAAAATTCGAAAATTCTAATTAAAACCCAAAATTAAATAATCAATTGCATAATTAGAGAGAAAACAATAACTAGATTCAATCAATTCAAAGAAAATTGCAAGAAAAATAGAAGGAGGGGAAGAACAGAGGGAGGGGCGGAACCTGGGAAGAAGAAGAAAAATGAGAAGATGAACTGAATAGGATGGAAAACGAAGAGGAAGAAGGCATTTGAGAAGACGAACCATGAGAGTGCAAGCGCGCGAGAGGCAGAGAGAGCGTCTGGAGAAGACGAGTGTGCGTCTGGAGAGGAAGGAGAGAGCGACTTAGTTTGGTATTGCTGTGCTTTGAAAAAAAGCTGCTGTGAGAATAAGCGGCTGTGCTGTGAGAATAAGCGGCTGTGAAATAAAGCCAGTAGAGTGTTTGGTAAACTTTTTTGTGAAAGTGCTTTTGGAAAAAAAAGCAGGATGATAGTGTGTCTTTTCATTAAAGGAGCACTGTAGCTCCGTGTGCTTTGAAAAAACTGGCTTTTTTTCAAAGCAGCAAATAGCAGCTTCAGCTTTTCCTTTGATTTTCAGCTTATTCTCACAGCAGCTTCCAAAATAAGCCCTTTTTTTTCAGTTTACCAAACACAAAAATGACCCTCAGCTTTTTTTCACAGTGGCTTTTTTTAAAATCACCTCAATCCCAAACGGGGCCTAAATTGTCCGTTGATTTTAGAGAGTATATAAGGAAGCGGTTATTCAGCAGTACAAAATAAGTGGAGCAGGATTATTTAGTCCGGTGACTATTTAATATAAACGGACATCAAATACTATATTTCGTATGATTAGTATCATCCGATGCCAAACGAGGAAGGGTTAAAGATGCAACCAAGTTTTTTTTTTTTTCTCTTCGTTGTGAGAGTCTTCCCTCCTCTGTGAGAGCCTGCAACTAGATAACACCGCCCTCATCTGAACCATACCAGATCTAATATTGCGCATCCCCTTCCAGTTTTCAACCATTTCCTACCTTTCCCCAGATTTTCAATTGTCCGTGAATTCGATTTCAACTAACCCAAGTCTGGGTAGTTGGGTTTATTAAGAGCCTGCGTATCTTACACCTTTCCTCCCTTGTTCATTAATTGACTCTGTCCTCTTCGACCATCATCATTGATTTCTCCATATCTTTTCCCTCTGCTCATGCGGTGTGAGTAGTTGGGTCTTACGGCTGAGGAATTGAAGGCTTTCAATACAACTGGGTCATTATGGTCTACTGGGTATTGTGGATTGGCCTGTCCTTTAGAGCAATTCCACCCTAAAGACTTTAGGCCAACAATCAGCACATTTATTCACTTAAGTAGATAGTAATATATCTCAATGAACAGTAATAGACCAAAGCATCTTCATCCCTAAAAAAATGCATTTGAGAAGAAGGCATTTGAAAAGACGAACCATGAGAGAGCAAGCGCGAGAGGTAGAGAGAGCGTATGGAGAGAACGAGTGTGCGGCCTAGTTTGGTGAGTTGATTATGATAAAAGTGGTTATAAAAAAAAACGCTTTTTTTTTTTGTTTAGTAAATATTCAGCTTCAGCTTTTTTCACAGTTTTGGATGAAAAAAAGTCAAAAACACAAAGCTGCAAAACCGAACTTTGAAAATTCGATTTTTTTCACATCTGTTTTACATAAAAATTTACCAAATTCTATAATACTGTTTTTTTTTTTCAAAAGCACTTTTACAAAAAAGTTTACCAAACACTCAGCTGCTTTATTTCACAGCTGTTTATTCTCACAGTACAATAGAAACAACTTTTTTTTTTTTTCAAAGCACAGCAATACCAAACCAGCTTTGCGTCTAGAGAGGAAGGAGAGAGCGGTATTCACAGTATAAAATAGGTGGCCCAGATTATTTATGGTGGGCTATCTACCCACCCTATTTTACTTTTCAAACACCTTGATAATATATGTCCATTGATCTTCTTCAATTCATCCGATCCAACGGTCGAAAATTAAAAAGACGAATGAGAAGTAAAATAAGATGTGTAGATATCATATCCCTTATTTTAATATAAATGGACACCAATCACTGAACTCCGTATTATTAGTACTATCTGATGTACTATACGATATGCCAAACGAGGCCTAAAGGGTTATGTGCTATTTGATATTAATTTCAGCTTCACACCGTAAGTTTCTTCCTGAACGTTCCATTCCTCGTTATTTAAATTTTAATGGTCGATATTCTGTTATATAATAGGATTGATATAATCTATCTGGCAGCTCTTGGTGTGTTTAAATCTGAATCAGGATACTCAGGAAACTCTAAATATCCTGATTCAGATTTTCAGTAAGTTCAAACTTCGACTGTATTTTGGTAGGTCTCGATAGTATAGGTTAAGCTTTTCACATGTGAGCTGACAACCTGAGGTCAAGATTAGGGCTTAGGGTAGGGGTGGTTTGAATCGGGATACCGAACTGAAAAGCATAAACAGAATCCCGAACCTATCACTTTCGGGGATCGGATTCCGATCGCCAAAACCGAACTGAAATTTCGGTAATCCGAAATTCTACCGAAATTCGGGATTCCTAAAAATTTTCGGTACTACTTCAACATGCATGCTCAGAAATCCAATATTTGAAACGGAAAAATCATGCTCAGAAACTCAACATCCAATTATAGAAATCTAACCTACTTAGAAATTCAAAACGAATCAAATAAAGAAATCCAATCACAAAAATCCAAATTCAATTTTAAATCGAAAAATAATACAAAACAAAACCCTATATTTCGACAATAATTCAGAACAAATACCTCGATTTTGGGCTCGAGAGTTGCTCGATCGAGAGAATGAGAGAGAGATAGCAGCAGGTGTGTGTAGTTTGTCTGTGATGTGGTCGAGACAGAGAGGGTATGGTGTGGTAAAATTGCGTTAGAGAAGTTTAATGTGTTTTCAGTCTCTCAATGACTTGCCTCGGCGGGTCTGCGAATCAAGCTGGGCGAGGCTGTCAAGATGGCAACCCAGTCAGCGCGGATAACCGAAATAATATCTTCGTTTGTTGTTGTATCATTGTTGGATTTGATATTTGTTATACGTTTGAATCATATGTGTGCTTCAGAATCGTCGGTGTAGATCTTCGGCCGTAACTTGTAAAGAAGCAAGCTGCTCAGGGAGAGCCACTGCACTGTTGCTATTTTTTCAGCATAAAACACTGACGACCATCTCATCCCCACAACCTGCACATTTCCAACAATATCACCTCATGAATCAAAAAGGTCCCGAAATTCATAACAGCACAAAATGGCAAAAAGTCCTAACAAAGAAAAATGACAACAGATTCAAAAGGGTCAATCCAAACCTTGAATATGAATGCAATTATACAAACAGACTGACGCCATGTTCATAGCAGTTTTAACATCACGTCTCCTATTTTGATATGCTATTCTTTTATCATAAAACAAATTATAATTTTTTTTTGACAAAAGTACCCAAGCGTTTTTTTATGTATCAAATATTGTGGTAATACAATGATAGAGAGCACATGTATTATTAAATATTGTGTTAGTTTTGGATGTCTAAATTAACATTAATATTACTTTATTCATATGTTTCAATAAGTTGTAAGTGTATGATATAACTAGTTATCTTTTTATGGCAGGACATTGGTGCAAGTGTGATCGGGTATTCTTAATTATAGGACAGGTAAAGCTACAATCACTTTTGATGACCAGAAAGCAACAAAGCCAAGCTTCTTCCAATACGAACTAGAATCCGATGAAGCTGAGAACGCCAAAGATTACAGCTACTACACTTCCAAAGCATGTCATAGCAGCATCCTAAGACCCCGCTTGTTCACACACCATGTGGAAGAACAACATGTTTTTTTATTCTATAAGAATTCAGCTACAAATTCAAGGACTGGAATATAGAGGAGCACATGGCATCAGAAGAAGAAGGAATATCCTGGTGGAAAAATCCATCAAGTCTCTTTTTTTTTCTTCTTCTATCTCATAATTCAATTTTATCATAACCATAACTATGTGAATATATATGATTTGTATAGGAGAATCTTAAAGATGATCCTCTATATCCACAACAAGGGGCTTGGCATACCAATCCAGTTATGTAATTCAAGACGGTAAACAAAAACTCGTTAACGTCCGAGGTAGTCTGGATAAGCTGGAACCTCTACAGTCTCAAAAGATGAAAAGGAGTGACGTCACAGACTCTATGACATTCCTCAGAGAAAATGTGCCAGCCAATTGGACAGACAGAAACTTGTTCTTGGATTATATTGCCAACGACACTAGGTAAGGATACCCAATTTATGAACGAGTTTGTGTGTCTACGTAGCATTATTAAATTTTAATTACATAATTTGAACTATTTTTATTCTCTTTTCCTTCAGCTGGTCCGACCGTGTTGCCAAAAAACTCATTAGACATTCATTTCTGATGAATACCCCTCATGAAAGACTTCGGTACTTTAACGACGTATTCCAGGCCACAGAAAGCAACACTTGCGTCAATCCTACAACCTTCAAAAAGACATTGGATCAAGATCCTAGTTTTAAACAGTACAAGAACTGGACTACAACATAAAAGGGGCATATTCTGTATACTAATTTTTCTCATGAGCTTAAGGAGGGAAACCAGATTCAAAACATGTTTAGCCTCATTGCATTTTTAAGGCATGTCTACATACATTGTGTCACAAAGAGTGCAGATTTTGGGGATATCGATGAAGAGATCGCTCAACTGTGTCCTGGGCTTTCAAGCCGTGTGCACGAGATCTACGTGATGAAGGACGAATTCTACATCTCTTAATTAAGGATTTTTTTTTTTTTTTTGGGTCCTTCATCATAGAAGATTTCGTGCACACGGCTTGAAAGCCCAGGACACAGTTGAGTGATCTCTTCATCGATGTCCCAAAATCTGCACTTTTTGTGACACAATGTATGTAGACATGCCTTAAAAATGCAACGAGGCTAAACAGGTTTTGACTTGAATCAGGTTTCCCCTTCTTAAGCTCACGAGAAAAATTAGTGTAGAGAGTATGCCCCTGTATGTTGTAGTCCAGTTCTTGTACGGTTTAAAACGAGGATCTTGGTTCAATGTCTTTTTGAAGGCTATATGATTGACGCAAGTGTTGCTTTCTGTGGCCTGGAATACATCATTAAAGTACCTAAGTCTTTCATGAGGGGTATCCATCAAAAATGGATGTCTAATGAGTTTTTTGGCAACACAGTTGGACCAGCTTAAGGAAAAGAGAATAAACAAATTCAAATTATGTAATTAAGAATAAAAATTAATAATGCTACGTAAACACACAAACTCGTTTATAAATTAGGTATCCTTACCTAGTGTCGTTGACAATATAATCTCAGAACAAGTTTATATCCGTCCAATTGGCTGGCACATTGTCTCTTAGGAAGGTCATAAAGTTTGTGAGGTCACTTATTTTCATCTTTTGAGACTCTAGAGGTTCCAACTTCTCCAGACTACCTCGGATGTTAACGAGTTTTAGTTCACCGTCTTGAATTACATAACTGGATCGGTATGCCAAGCCATTGTGAACAAGCTCCTTGTGGATATAGAGGATCGTTTTTAAGATTCTCCTATACAAATCATATATATATATACACACACACATAGTTATAGTTATGATAAAATTAAATTATGAGATAGAAGAAGAAAAAAAAAGACTTACTTGATGGATTTTTTCCACCAGGACATTTGTTTTTCTTCTGATACCATGTGCTCCTCTATATTCCAATCCTCGAATTTGTAGCTGAATTCTTCATAGAATAAAGAAACATGTTTTTCTTCCACATGGCATGTGAACAAGCAGGGTCTTAGGATGCTGCTATGACATGCTTTGGAAGTGTAGTAGTTGTAATCTCTGGCGTTCTCAGCTTCATCGGATTCTAGTTCGTATTCGAAAAAGTTTGTTGCTTTCTGGTCATCAAAGGTGATTGTAGCTTTACTTGTCCTATAATTAAGAACATACCCAATCACACTTGCACCAATGTCCTGCCAAAACAAAAATAACCAATCATATCATACACGTACAGCTTATTGAAACATATGAATAAAGTTATATTAATGTTAATTTAGACACACAAAACTAACACAATATTTAATACATGTGCTCTCTATCATTGTATTACCAGCCAAAGGCCACTCCTGGTGACCAACCAATGACCGTTTACATGCATGATGCACCCATAAAAGAGATTGATTGGATCTTGGATCCCAGAGATGAACCACTTAGTCATAGGAAGCCTTGACGGTTTTGTCTTCAAAAGGGCATTTTTCTCTGCAGTCCAAATTTTAGTTTAACTAGGAAACTTTTATTTAATATTTCAATTGGAGATGTATCGCGGAATGACCACAATAATTTACGGTGGACAAACTCAGGACCATTTTTGTAGATATTCATTGTAAGGACCACTTTTGTTTTTGTAGTAAGCTTATGTTTTGTTGTAATTTATTATTTTGGAGTTATGAGATTGAAAGTTTGAGGATTTGAGTTGTGAAATTAAGTATTTTAAAGTTATCAAATTGTAATTTGATGATGAATTTTTATAAATTGATGGGTTTAAAGAAAATTCTTACACTATTTCAACATAACTCAACAATTTTCATTTGGTACTATATGCATGTTAAGCTGCAAACCGAACCAAATTGCATTGCAACATTAGTAAACCTATTACATATTGTTTTAAACCATTATGGTTCTTTTATGTTTTAAAACTAAACAAACTAAAGTTTGCAGTTTGGGTCGTGGTTTGGACCAGAACAAAACCAATCCAAACCGTCCCCAGCTCTGAATGGTATAAATAGATATATAGATTCCTGTTGCATTTTGTGCAAGTATAACCGTATAATAGGTAACACATTGATTTGACAGCAACCAAAGAACAAAAGAAGGGAAATAAGACAAATAAGACAGACTTAGAAAAACATCCAGGGTTAAAACATAGAAAATTCTTGCAAGAGAACAAGTTTCAGTAGTATAGAATGACTCTATAGCAAGGTCGATCTCCCTAGAGACTGATATAAATAATTAACGAGTTTTTGAAATATTTAACTTTGTTAACTCTGAGAACTAGTCTAAATTGGCAAAACTAAAAATTGGATCTGAGAAGGACACCAAACAAGCCCCAAGTTTTTTACTCATCTTTTTCTTTGGTCGATAAGCATTTTACTTGGAAATTAACATTTGTTTCTCATCAAATATACATTGGATCTAACTGAGAATTTAGTTATAGGCCCCAAAGGTTCTCAATTCTCAATTACTGGGCCTCAAATTTTGCTAATAGCAAAAAGTGAAGGCCTATAAATCTACCCAAAGTTAAATTAGAGCCTCTTAATCGAGCTAAATCTTTGCTGAAGGCCTGGTGCGGTGGGTGCCCCGCTTAGCCGTCGAGCTCGTCAGTTAGCTTAAAGCCCTTCCGTCCCCACCACAGCTTCAAAACAAAATCCATGTAAAATTAAGAATACATGAGCGACTCGGTACTATAGTCTGGTAGTATTCTTCTTCATTTGTGAATGAGAAGTCTTAGGTTGAATCAGACAGAAATTTCTCCTAATATTGAGTTTAATTACCTCACAGCGTCCGGTTTTCTTAAGAAAAACATATAGCTGCTTATCTATCAAAACAGGGGATTCTTATACTCTTATCACGTAGATACATTTCTGCTTGAGTCATCCCAAACTCTCTTTTAAGGTTCTTCATCTTCTGGAGCTAAATGACCACAAGTCCTATCGTTCCAGAAATTCCACTAAGATTTAATCACACTGAGAGCTGCTAGATACGTTATGTCAATCCTATGAAATATTAAACAACTCTACCATCCCTTTCGCCAACATCATACCCTCCAACTAGTGTTAAATGAAGGACTACTTTGTGGTAACCCTGCCAATAACGAGTACAGCTCATACAGGGGATACGACATAGAGACTAGGTCATTGAAAAATTCAAGCCTCCTTTAGCATCTAAGCAGTTTCATAAGTTATGCCTGGATTCGGTAAACTTTATAATCTTGCATCTCCACAATGCTTCCCACTGATATCGAAGGTATTGTTTGAACGTTATAATCTCAAGATAGAGTATTGAGAATCTCTTACTCATTCTGACTATACCGTTGAAAGCAAAGACACAAATTAATATAAGAATCAAATTAAGCACAAGTATTATATATGGCAAGATTACGATACTTTTAAATTAATAGGCCCTAATCTCAAGTCGGTGAAAGAGTGAGTTGCCTGGACCCTATCAAAGACTAACAAGCCTCAACTTCATCAAGAAAAACAGCAAATAATCACTTACAAGGATGAGAAATTACTAAAGCACTTGTAAGAGACATTCTTGCAAACCAACGAAACAAGCATTTAGCTTTCAACCTAAACTTCTATTATTTAAATCAAACCAAAATATGGAGACAAAATCATACCTCTCATCGCCCATTCTTCAACCTGTAACCCAATAACAGCATAAATGAGAACAAAAATGAGAAATTAAACTGATAATCTGCAAATTAGTCCGAAAAAGAGGTTAAGTTGAACACACACAAAAACAAAATTACATAACCCTAATGATCTTCAAAATTAGGGAAACTAAATCTTTTAGTTAATCTACCTCAAAAAGAAATCAACTTTTAGTTAATTTTACCAAAATCCTCCCCCCCCCCCCATAATTACCTCAGAAGAACAAAATCCATTCATTGATTCGTTGTTGTAATTGTCATTGAGAGGGGCAGCAGAAGTCGGAACTGATGCAGGCTAAAGAGAGAGAAATAAGAGATGAGAAAATAGGATGGATGTGGAATAAGAGATGAGAAATAGACATCTATTTTTACAGTGAGAGGGTAAAAATATAGATAACAATCCGACGGATGAGGTTGCAATAAGAAAATCTAATCCAATAATCGTAAAGAGTTGAAATCTTATCTTGATTAGAAATAACTCATCATGACATAGGCATGACATAATATAATAATAAAGCCATAACATAGGCATGACATAATATAATAATAAAGCCATAACATAGACATGACATAATTCAATAATGTAGCCGTTATAGTTACGTTTTTTGTGAAGAAAAAATTTGGTATCAAAATTTGATTTCTTTTTGTTGAAATGTTTACAAAAATGTTTTACAACTTAATGTGAAATTAATTCAAAAGAAGTCAACACAAGACAAAAGTTTGCATCTAATCTCTATAAAAAAAATTAATATAAAATATTAACGTGAGTTAATCGTAACTGTTCAAATAGGGACCAGGATCCTCTCTTGAGCAGATGGAGAGGATCCTCTCTTGAGCAGATGGAGAGGATCCTCTCTTGAGCAGATGGAGAGGATCCTCCTGACCAGGCCCATCGGGCCGTTCATTTTTTATCCAACGGCTACAAACAGGGGACCCCTCTAAAAATTATAATAATTATAGCTGTTGGATAAAAAATGAACGGCCCGTTGCAAACATGAAAACGGTGAAGGTTTTGCAACGTTTTCTTCTGCATTTCCAGCTTAGGAAGGATATTATGGTTTAAAATTAAGCAAAACATTCATTACAAAATCACAAGGAGTGTTCAACTGCATTCAACTTGTTCTACGATTTTTATAGAATTGACAATCTTATTAAGAAACAAAACCTAATAGAGATAAACAAACAGATACTTCGAAAGCAGCTAAGGATAATCTGTTTTCTACTTATTCAGCATATAGACGCATTCCACATGGTTGCCAGGAGAAATCAAACCCCGCCCCCGCACACACTTGATTATGCGCTTGCACCCGAAGCCCCTGCCTGTTCCTTAGCCTGTTGCCTAGCCTCTTCTCGCATTACTGCTCTTACATATATTTCATAGCAGGCGCCTGATAAACATCATAAACACATGAGTACTTGGAACACTGTAACAAGTAAAACAGGACTCTAATTCCTTGATATATCCAATTTGTATAACCACATAA
This sequence comes from Malus sylvestris, assembly GCF_916048215.2. NCBI lineage: Eukaryota > Viridiplantae > Streptophyta > Magnoliopsida > Rosales > Rosaceae > Malus > Malus sylvestris. The sequence continues at coordinate 30,539,324 of NC_062265.1, forward strand.
ATACACATACAGAATCACATTGACCAATACAAGGCACAATATTAAAAGTCACAATTAAAAGGAAGTCCATTATTGCCTTTTATCAAGAAATGCACTCAATCAAGCGTTTTCAACCTATCTTATAAACACAGGGTGGTGCTATCAACACACCCCTTTTTACCTCCCATACACCCTTCTCAATTTCCGGCCGTCAAACAGAATGAATTGAAGAAAATCAAAGGACAAATATTAACAAGGAATGTGTGGGAAGTAAAAATGGGGTGTGAATAGCACTATCCTAAACACATATGGAATGGTTGGATTATAGAACACAAGTTAATTTGTTAAAATACAAAACAGATTTCAACAATTCAGAACACCTAATATTGTTCTCTAATCAAGTCTTAATGATCCTGATTGCTATTTTCCCTTGTTTATTATGCTACTTTCACAGATGGATCATATTTTTCTCAACGAATATAAGAAACAGCAGATTCTACCCACTTTGAAGGTGGATATCGTTATAAGTCTGTGAATGTGCATCTGTGAATACAAACACACTTTGCAACCCTAAAAAAGGCGGAGAGGGAAGCAGGAAAATGAACCCCTCTAGCTTGCGACTCATCCTTAAGGGGCATATTCCAAGCTTAAGCTATAAGAGGTTAAAACAACTGTAACCCCTACCCCTTCTTTTGTCAATTGTCATAGCCTTACTGAAGACTTTACTAATCAAACAATAAATGCAATCAAATCAACTGATCATATAGTATAAACATGGAAAAGGTAAATAATCAGACACTCAACCTTATAATCAAACGGTTTCTTCCTGATGAAACCGCGGCTTCCTGCCTACCACATCCCCGAAACCATAAAAAATTATCTAAGAAATCTCAAATGTACGGTAACTAGAACCTAATTTAGGAAAGCCAGAGGAGTGCGTAATGGCTACGTCTTATCAAAAGTATCAAGGTAAATTAAGCTTGTGCATAGCAACTAATACACCATCTGATTAAATCTCAAGCAAAATAATTGCGTACCGGCAACGATAACAATGGTAAGAACATCTCCAAGTCTTTTAACTAGAGCCACGCCCTTCTTATGCGACTTGAACCGTTTTAAAGACGGGTCCGGTGCCAAGAGCTGCAAATTTAAACAACTCAGTCCAGCCCAAATGCACAATTGAACCGGTGAAATCAAATAAACACATTCACCCTGCTGCTAACAAACATCAAAATCAAATAAATAAACAAAATTTGCACAAATAAATCTAAAGCTAAAATCTTTAAGCTGTATGCTCAAATGGGTTTGCTACCCAACTATCAAAAATGCTAAACTCGAAGTTTCATGGCCGAATCTCAGATACAATATGAAATAAAAAGCTGCCCCAAACGAATCAAAATCCGAACAATCCTGTATAGCTGAATAAATTTAGAGAGAGAAAGAGATAGACTCACAGCTTTCTCGCGGGGCCCTGGCTCGACGTGGAACTGGCGGCGCGATTGGGAAAGCAAATCGTTCTGCCCCCTCTGATTGTTGAACCGAAATAGTTAGATTTAGGGAGAGAGGAATACTGAACCAAATCAAAACGACGGCGTTACAGATCAAACATACGCGATAGAGAGAGTACCTGTGAGTGGGACTGGAAATGGGAAGCGACGGAATTGCGGAGCAGGAACGCCATAGTCAATAACCGGAGCTTGAAACAGTAGCTATCAAATATATCTGCAAAGACTCGGGCTTTTGCTATCAGAGCGACTTTTGTGCTTTTTATTTTGCTAGTCTACCCCAATACTTTTGCCATATTTATTTTAGTACCCTCAAATCTAACTTGCTGTTTTTTGTTTGTTTGTTTGAGAGCAATAGAACTCACTGTTTGGAACAGCCGGTTTGAGGCTACTTTCCCTTCTGCCACGTGTCAAGTTTGTGAGTGGCGGACAGGCTGCCACGTATACGCGGTAGTTATGAACCAGGGCAGTCCAAGCAAACGAACTCTGAATCTTTTGGTTCCTAAACTTCGATCCCAAAAGCTTTGAATTTGAGTACAGAAAGAAGAAGAAGAAATGGCAATGAGGGCAGCTGCTTCAGCATGTAAAATTGGAGGAAGGCAAAGAAACCCTTCTCTCTCTTCAGTTCCTCTCTCTCTCCAACAACTCAAGCTCCATCAAATTCAACCCCAAAGATTCATATCAGCCCCTCCTATTAACCAACCTGGTGAGTTGTGACCGATTTATCCTATTTACCCATCTCACAGACACTAAACGGACAATAAGCCGCACACGGTTTAGAGCTCCTTTATTGTCTGTTTAGTAGAAATTTTTGTTTCGCAATGCCATTCTCATTTAATTCTTGTTTTCCTGGCGATCATAGTTTGATATGTGCGTATAAATTTTTCGTTATGTATAATTTATTGGGTTATCTATGCACATGTGTCAACGTGTGATTGGTAGTATGTAGCCGAACAATGTCCGGGGTTATTAGGTTTAGTCTATTTCTGTTGGTTTGGTTTTATATGAGACCAAGGAATCAAGAAGAAATTTTTATGGTTTGCAAATAGTTCAGTTTATGATGCATATATGTGTCTATGTATGAATGTATTTGTAGGGTTTAAGTCTTCCGTCAGGGCTATAAGTGGGGCAGCTGCAGATCCTTTGACTCCAAAGAAAGAAAATGATCAAGAACAAACACCTCAGAATTGGAAGATTAAAATGCTCTATGACGGGGATTGCCCCTTGTGCATGCGAGAGGTCGATCCTTACCTTCAAACACCCGTCTATATATCCCTGTTGTTACTTTTCTGTTTATAATGTAATTAGTGTTTGTTTGATGAGTTTCGTACTGATGAAGCTACAAAGTCCTTTTGTTCTTGATGGTTTCGAGTGTGCTGAAGTTTGCGTTATATTGGCAGGTGGACATGCTGAGAGAGAGAAATAAGCGATATGGTACCATCAAGTTTATTGACATAAGTTCAGATGACTACTCGCCAGAGGAGAATCAAGGGCTGGACTACAAGACTGTAAGTTTGCGTTATTGAAATTTGATGCTAAGATTTACGAAACCAAATTATAGCATTGGCAGTATTTCCTCTTTTTTATATCCAATTTGACCTTGTAGAATAAGATTTAGGACTTCGTGAAGTTTATGTGAAAAACTTCCTGGCTTGAAACATAGAAAGATGATATGATATGTTTTGGACAAATATATCAGAACTTAGTGACAATTTCTTGTGTTTTGTTTAGGTTATGGGAAACATTCATGCCATCCTCTCTAATGGAACTGTGGTCACTGATGTCGAAGTAAGCCCCTTTTCGTGCCATGTTTGAGCTCCCTATTTTGAATACAGTTTTCCCTTGAGTTGTCCAGGAGATGGATAGAGCTGATGAAAACTTCTGCAGGCATTCAGAAAGCTCTACGAGCAAGTGGGGCTCGGATGGGTATATGCCATAACCAAATACGAACCTGTGAGTCTCCTTTTTTGATTCATCTACTTTTCCGCCATGTAGAACTAAATGATGTACGTATGTTATCTTTATCTGGGGGTCTAATGGGAAAACAATTTATTCACAGATTGCAACAATAGCTGGTGCTGTATATGGCGTTTGGGCTAAATATCGTCTTCAAATCACAGGTATGCTAATTTGTTAACTCTGCTGCCCAGATATCTTATGATTAATATAAACTTCTGTTAGATGATGTCAGTATCCTGTTTTTGCATTAGGCCGGCCACCCCTAGAAGAGGTTTTAGAGTTGCGAAAGAAGAACAAGGTAAGCACCGTTCATTTGCATGGATTTCAGTTCTATTACCGTTCCACACCTTTAATTGAATCCGAATGGGAATGGAACCATAAGCTTATGTTAGACATAAAACAGTCTGCTAACAGCAGCTATCAACTTTCACAGAAACGCTTAAGAATTTGAAATATTTGAACCATTTGGTGCTAACACAAGTCTCGTTATCTGTTTTCCTATACAGGGAGAAGTATGTAAAGATGCAAAAGATAGTAAACTTCAAGAGTAACTGGCACCAGTCGGGATTTTGAAGGTTTGTGTTAGGTTGCTTCCATCGTCTTCCATAACTTTGGCTTTTATACAAATATTATAGAAAGGCATGCAGGCAGTGGCGGAGCCAGGAATTTAAAACGATGGGGTCAAAAAATAGCTTTAAAAATTCTATCATACTTTCATTTATAATTGTCCACGGTGTGTTCTCATATTTTAGAAACATAGAATCAGAACATTTTTATCAATAGAACCAAAAACATCTTTCTCAATGTACACAACCAAACTATCATTCAACCCATCTTATTAAGATGTGGATTCTTCATAATTTTCATCACCGAAAAAACTATTTCAACTGAAGCAGTCGCAACAGTTAAAATCAATGTTAATTTCACTAGCAAGTACACCAAGGGATATTGTCTGTCCCTCTTTGTCTCCGTCAACTTTTGTGCAAGGTTCAACGCAGAAAACTCATTATGCAAACGACGTAGCTTTGTTAAATTAGAAAGGTATTAATTTTTTATTTTTTTTAAGGGAAGTTTAGAAAATGATAAGTTTACAAGTAAAAGGTTATTGGGATAAGTTTACAAAGCAACGTGCTGCTGCAAAGCTGCTGTTGCAGTGCTACTATACGGGTTCATAAAATTTTCAAAGGGATAACTTGACAAGGTTATTGGGGTCAAAGGATGCCAATGCCCCCGCATTGGCTCCGCTAGTGCATGCAGGTGTATAATTTTTCACACATACATTCTTTTGCAGAATAAGGAGACTCTAAGAAAAGACTTAAGAGTACTTGGATCTAACAGAGGACATGACACAGAACCGAGTGCAATGGCGTTCTAGGATTCATATAGCCGACCTCACTTAGTGGGAAAAGGCTTTATTGTTGTTGTTGTTGTTGTTGTTGTTATACATTCTTTTGCAGAGTTATATGTAAACAATGTGATGAAGGTAAAACGTCGATACGCTGAATTTCTGCAATGCTTCAGTTAAGCTTTGCTACAAATTCATTTATGTTGTCATCTGATTTTCCCCCTACGCTAACAGATATCTTCGCAGCCTCTCTCCATTAATTTCAAGGCATTCCAGTTGATCTCTCCACTTCTCTTTCCTCGCATGACTTCCCTCACACACGTCTCTCTCTCTCTCTCTTCCCTACTCACAATCCCCTCCTCATTTTTCTCAACTCTCCTCCAACCCCCTACAACTCTACAAATTTCGCATTAGTCGGCTGGTCGCTCCACTGCGGCATCACCACCATCGGCCGCCTAGGCTCAACCCCTCCAACGTTGAATTCCATCCGCAGTCAGTCACAAAACAACCCACGGATCCGTTTACTAGAACCTCCAGTTGGTTGCACCATGGCACAACCAATCCAGCTTCACCTACTGACTCCAAAAAGTCATCTGGCAAACCGACAGGAAATTCAGATCACTTGCTTTCATTCCCCATGCAATTTCTTCAACCTGTTTAGCAGCAATCTCTGCCATGCTTCCAAATGAGACATAAACTACACTTTAAAGTGCTTTTTTCTCCAGTGCACTGGTCTGCTTTTGGCTTCCAGATACTTGCTCCACAGGTTCCGTCTCCTTCAATTTATTGGTCCAGGTAGGCTGATGGCACCATGGGACCCACCATCGCCAGGGGCCAAAACCCCAGCATTTCATTCACCAGCTTTTCAATATATATATATATATTCATTGCAATTGCCTTACTAATTGGAAAAGTAGAATGAGGATCCGGAGAGGATCCTCATTTGGAAAAGTAAAACACTGATGCTATTGAACCTTGGCTCTTCTGTCAGTCTTACCAAACTTACTTGAAGTTTATATCTTCATCAAAGATCCCTCAAAAAAAAATATATCTTCATCAAAGCAATAATACTCCATTTTAATGGTACAGAGATAATTATGCATACACTGAATCAATTATTTTATTTTTTTAAATAAACAACAATATCAAGTCAACTTTAACTTACTATCATGAAAAGACACTGTTGCTAAACAAAATCAATTATAAATTTTGTTGGATAGTGATTTTCGAACTTCTCTCTTCTTTCGTTGTTCTCCTCCTAGCTTTTGAATTGAATAAATAAAAAAGAGAAGAAGAACAGAAGGAGAAAACGAAAGTGTGAAAATCACTATGCCTCATCTCTATAAACACTTTGTAATCGTTACAATTTTTGTGCATACTTCCTCATAAATATTCAGTTTCCATGATTCTTCTTTATTTTACATTTCTAAATTTTTAGTTCATTTTTTGCAGATAATATCAAAACCCCATGTCACTCATTTATTACCTACCTGAAAAAATAAACCCATAAGTTTCTTTTATCACAAGCAACGACAGACCGCCATACGCCAGTACATGAAGCAGACAGAAGCTGAGTTGGTTAAAAACACAGCTCCGTAGATTTTGAACTCTTTGGCCACGTCAAGTGCCCATGGAAGCGGTGAATATCATACACAATACAACTGACAGGTGGTGAGCCTGCTGAGGCATTGAGCTTCAGTATGAGCTCTGCTAGGGTTTTCGAGCCAACTATTTTGAATGAGTGTAAGTAGGCTGCTAGGGTTGGTGCTTGGTTGAATCCGCTTTCGTAGCCATCGGAGATGGGTTCGATTCGCACAGCCAGTGCGTAGATGGATTTGATGGTGTTAGGGGTGGTGGCTAGAGTGGTTTTTAGGTCTTTGGAGGCTAAACGTTTGGCAAATGGAGGAGTGGGCGTTTATGTGCCCTTGAGCTGGATATGCGAAAACAACTAGGAATAAAGAAGAGTGTAAGTTCCACAATAAAAATCCTAATCAAATTCGTGAAGACAATTAGGAATCAAATCAACTAGGGGAAGCTGTAGTTGATCCCATATTCTTTTTTTTTTCTTTTTTTCTTTCTGTTACCCGATTCATGACTTCCCTCGTTTCACGCAAGTAAAGATGAATGGACTGATGGATTATATAGCACCCATTTGGGATTGCTTCCGCTTATGTAAGAAGCATTTCAACGCTTTCACCAGAAGCACAAGATATTGTTTCAAGATCCAAAAGTACTTTTTCTGTCAAACACTGTAAAAAAACGTTTTGGTTATCTGGAAGCGCTTTTGGCCCTTCCAAAACATTCCCAAACAGGGCATTGGTTTCTGCAATGGTCCCAACAACTCCAAATTCGAGTTAAGAACAAGGTAAATACACGAAAACTCGCTTAAATGAAGAGAGAAAGCTATAAAATGGATACTTTGAATGAAATCCATTTCATTCAAATTATGTAGAAGCACGTACATATTTACAAGCTAACAACTTGATATGAGAGTTTATTTCTCTGGCCACTGGCCAAGAGAACTAAGAAACTGGTAAGAACATGAACTACCAGATACATTTAACATCTGACAAAACCTCCGAAGAGATCTCTCTCTACCTGCACACGTAAGTACCATACGGGCAGCGCTAAACGGTATATGCAACTGTAACCAAACAATCTTTCGCATTAGATTACTAGTATCTTTGAATATCACGAAATCTTCGTTTCAGAGCAACGCTCTTCCTAATTGAGAACCACTTCAGCACACTGAATAGCTTTGTCCATCTCATCTGAGCCCTATCAGATATGGCAACAGCTGTAGAACGCCTCAACAAGAAGCCATCTACAGCGCTTTGTAGGTCTTGTGATTCTGAACTAATGTTCTGGGACTGCAGATCAGCATCGAAAAATTGCAGATGATCCTCATCAAATAAAGCTTGGACCATGGGGTCAGAGTCGCAGATCAGGGAGTTCGCGACTTGACCTGGGAAACTCAGAGTCTGGTCATATCTAAGACCAAGTCCGTCAATGTTGTGCAAGGAATAATCATCCAAGCCACTGCTGCTACCCACCGAGTACATGGAAGAGATGATATCTGGAGAAGAGGCAGATGGCTGTGCATAATCAAATCCATCAATCTTTTGAGAAGCCAAAAACTTGCTTCCTTCAAGATCCTCTGACCTTGGAGAGCTCGATGTGTGAAGAACATTAGTGAAGTTGGAAGCAGCAGCTATAAGAGAGGCTTCATCTTCAAACGGGACTACTTCTTCCCAGTGTTGAAATGCAGAAATGACCAAGTGCTGGCCATCAGCCTAAAAAAAATATTTGATCATACGAAATCAGACATGACATGAGAAAATAAAATGGAAAAAATATGAAAGCGAGTGGACTGAGGTGATAGGTAGCGTGCCTTCTGTGCTTCAGCCAGCTTACTAATAGGAACATATTCACGCTCCAACAGAAGTCCCATCACTTGCCCCACAATGTTGAAGGCCACACCAGTGGGCTGTGAACTGGGAGGGCAGTACAAGTACATCCTCTTATCGAGTATACATGTCTGAGCATGCTCCACAGTGACTTCCCACATCTTAGCGGACATACCTGTCCCAAGGATCTGCATATTTTCACCCAAAAAAACCCTTACAATCACTAGAATACTTGTGAAGGGTTGAAAAAAGGCTGCTGAAACAAGTAGAATTTCCTTTTGATGAAACATTTAAATGCACAAGATGACAACTAAGCTTCAAACTTCGCAGCGTAAACTATTAAGCATTGGAAAAGTAAATTTAACCAAGATAAGAAAAGGCAGTAATTACATTCCGGAGCCTTGAAGGGTTTAAGAAGAGTAGGGTGAGAAAATCCTTCACGATGTTGATGTTTTCCCGACTCAACCGCTTGTGGAAAGCTCCGTCCTTACCAATCTTTTCTAGTCTCCATACTTCATCAAGCAGACATGGAGGGTGGTGTTTCTTGTACACTGCAGAACCAGAAGTAACTCAGGTTATAATATTGCATTTTTAGTTAGCTGATCCTAATCTGGAGGCAATGAGCCATGCATGATAAGGCAAAATGAAAATATAAGAAGGTAACTACATCCAATATAAGGAGATATTATGATGATATGCAGATATGCGGATAACTTTTACAGTGAAATTTTTTGTTTAACTACTTGGCCAGTCCGATGAACACAGTTCAGAGCGCATAATCCCGACAATGGAAAGTGAAGGAACACTCGATCTTAGTATCATTATTCTAGCAAGAACCTTAGAGACACAATTTTATATATAAGGAAACCAAATGAGAAGAACTCACATTCTCCACGGTGATCCCTGACAATAAAGGATTCCGTCCTTGCTTCTCTTATTCTAATTCCATCGAAGTTATCTAAAACTCTTGCACCTAGCCTGAACCTACGGCTCCTTGTCCAGCTTGAATTATCAGTAAAAGAAATCTCACCCACAAGAGCAACTCCATCTTTAAGATTCAAAATTGATTCTCCTGTAAGAAGAGGTTTCTTTCCTTCCCTCTCTCTTACAATGTTATTCTTGAAATCTTCAAGTGTCCAATTGTCACCCTCCTCACCGTCAAAATCACCTTCGAGAACAACAATCTCCACCTTGGCTGCAGATTCAGGCCCAGATTTGACAATATGTCCACTAAAGCAATCAACCAAAGCTACTTGTACACTAGAGCATTCTTCTCCTTCAATCCGAGCTCCAGTAAATACCGGAAGAGAGATATTATTTAAGAACTGTAGCTTTAAGATTCTTGATTCAAAATGATGCGTCTCTTTCCCACAATTCCTGAATAGAAACGTAAAACATAAATAAAACTATTGTATGGCAAGGTGAAACTACGGATTTTGGCCCTAAATTGCTACATCTCAAAGCTTTAGAGTTTATAGTATCATCTTACTGTTTCATACTGTTCAAATGCTTTCTTAGGGCCACCTCAACTTCTTCTTTAACCTGAAAATACATAGCAAAATTATATAACATTCAATTAAAGCTGCAGCACCGATGGAAACTAAAAGGATGCATCGAGTATGCATGCATGTATTGAACTGCAACGTCAAAATAAATTACTATATTACGATTTGCAGGGACATCAAATTGAAGTAAATAAATATAACCCTCAAAGGTATACTTGAGGCCTAAGAAAATTTAGAGAATGAATGTGAATCCATTTTATCTTGACATCCAACACGCAGAATAATGAGATGGTGTCAGGCTAGAGCAAGTGCGACCACAAAGTGGGCTGCCATGCACGTTAGCTGCACCCTGCAAAGCATGGTGGTATTTTACAATTTCCAGCAACCTTACAACGGCCCAGTTTAGTTAATTGATTTTAGTACAGTCGTGTACTTACGAAGTTCAAAAATCACATACAACCCCTTCAAACAGACAAAACTGTATTACAGTCAAGGAAGAAAATATCGGTAATATCGGAAATATCGGTAGTCCGAAAACACGGAAATATCGATGGAAATATCAGGATAATATCGATATCGATAAAAATTACATGGAAACCACGGAAATTGTAAGAAAAACTTGGAAATTTTTATTGAAACTTTGCAGGATGTTTATTTAGTCAATTATCTATTAGTTTATCACAAAAAATTGGAAGGAAATGCATTGCATGATGGATTTAACTGATTTAAGTTGATTATATAGCGAGCTGGCAAACATTGTGAATGTAGAAAATATGTAGTAATTAATGAAAGAAGTTTAAACACACCATAATCATTTATATATAATTAATTAGTACAATATTTTACACTTTATACATTGCATGGTAAGATACATGAGTGACTTAGTACCACATAGAGTTCCTATGAGATTCAAAATTTTCACTATCTTCATCATCTCTATTTGTAGAGTAAGTGTATTGTGAAGAGTAGTCAGCAACCATGGCAATGGTTTTCAAGAACCAAAACCCAAAAGTCAATAGGAAACCGAATACTTCGGTATTTTTCGGGATTACCAAACAAATGGGATTTGGAAACCAATCCCATATCGAAAATTTCGGTATTTTTCGGGATGGGATTCCCGAACTTCAGGATGGTTTTGGTTTGGGATTTTTCGGTTTGGGTTTGGGACTTTTTCGGTTTGGTTTGGGATTTTCGGGAATTTTTTCCAGCCCTATGTAAGTGACCAAATAAAAAATAGAAAAATTAAAAACCACATGCCATTGACTAAGTAATTAATTGACACAATTTAAAATATAATACCACAAAAAATTTGGAATATGTGCAAATTTGTTTCTTGTAAAAAGAATTCAAAACAAAACAATATATATAAATATAGTAGCATATTATCACAACAACATAAGTGATATGGTGGTTAAGGCGTTAAGGACTCAAATGGGAGGGGGTTCAAATCCCTTTAGTCTCAAAATTGAGACTTTTCAGAAAATTTTAAGAATTTTTGGATGTCATATCGCGATAATATCGCGATAGGGAGACTTTAGATGCGGTCCCTAGTTATGAATAATCTTTGACTGAAACTTTGTTGGTTTTCAATTTTTGATCCAAGTCCCTAAAATTAATTGATAATTTATTTCTATGTACGTTACTATATTTTTTAAATTAAAAATTAAAATTTATAGTTGTTTATAGTAATGAGATTTTAAATAAAAAACATAATTTGTGGGATTACAAATATTAAAATATAAATATACTATTGTGTGTGTGTGTGTAAACATGGGTACATTCATAAAAAATAACCAAAAAATTATTGTATCAAAACATGGGTACATTCTTCAAAATGGGTACATTTAGCAAAAATAAAAATGGGTACAAATAAATAAAAAAATATGGGTACAATACAAATAAAATTTTAAAAAATATGGGCACAAAAAGAAATTAATATATGGGTACAAATTAAAATTGAAAGGAAAATTGGTACAAATTAAAAAAGGGTTGCAAATTAAAAATGGGTACAAACTAAAAATAAAAATATATGATAAAAAATTTAGCCATAAATATAAATATACTAATTGTAACATTTTTAATATTAAATGAATATATTTAGAAATAAAAAATATTTTATTATTGAAATAATTAATGATATTATTAATACAAAGGACCTTGATCAAAAATTGAAAAGTAATAAGGTTTTAATCAATAGAGTAGTAAAAATAAGGATGAAAACCTAATTACTCCATCGCGATATTATAGTTAATATCGCGATATTATCGATAATATCGCGATATTTTGACGATAACTCATTGGATACTTGTTAAAATATCGATAACTCAAAAAAACGAAAATATCGGCTTTCGATATTTAAATCCTTGATTACAGTTATATACAGTCGAGCAAAATCGCGTACATGATTCGAGGCTTCGAGCTCAATGGTGGAAATTACACAGTTACTTAATCCAATACATAAAGAAATGGGTTCTTTAGATATAAGTCCATGCAACACTTATTTCCTTGAAAAAAAACTCATCTCATTTTAAACATCTAAATATAACCCAAATTTGAAGTAAACTGCCATGTAAACAAATATATAACTATTATTTTCAAACTATTTACAATTGTGCCACAACATTCTAATTATGTTAATGAATTTAATTATCCTCCATAATTGTGGGAAATAAGTGCCTTATTATTATAAAATTGTCTACTTTATACTTCTCTTACCATCATATGTTTCATTTCTTTTATTTGTTTGATAATCATTATAGGTAAATTATTTTGCATGTATGTATTAGGCATATTTTGTTAAAATTATATATATGCGTGCAAATAATTTATCTATATTTTATGTAAAATAATATGTAAATAATTCATTTTAAATCAATTGGCTAAAAACATTTATTTATTTTGTAGGTAAATTATTTTTCATGTGATATTACATATATACTAGCCACATTTTGTTAGTATTATATAGAGTGTGCAATCAATCGACATTCTTTTATATTATTAAGGTAAATTATTTTGCATGTAGGTAAATTGTTTTATATTTTTTTCCAAAATATTGGTATTTAATTAATTTTGAATACAAATATTTATTTATTTTGTAGGTAAATTATTTTGCATGTATCATTACATAATTTACTAGGAACTTATATTGCTATTATATATATGTTGTGCAAAATAATTCACCTATGTTATATTTTAAATATTGATCATTTTGAATAAAATAACTTTTTTATATTTGTAGGATATACTAATTTACCTGTTAGCATCATGTGAAAACAATTATACAAGGAACATCGGTATCATGTAAATTTTTGTTATTAAATGCATAGGAATCATGACATTTAAATTTTTTCCAAGTCCCCATAAGGTATTTGAAGACATTTAATTGAATGAAAAATGTAGATAATAAGTGAGAGACCCAAAGTGTTATTTGGGGTAATTTAGACATTCAAAAATACAAATTTTGTCAAGTCAAACTTAATTATGGAATTGTTTAGTTTGAGCCTAGTCATTGGGTTTTTGTTAGAGAAATTTATCATGATGGGTTTTAGTTAAAGAAAATTGAATACCAAGGGGTGTACTCATAACAGGAAAACACTTACAACTTTACGAATCAAACGCTCAAGAAGTGGCTCCAGTAAGTGCTGGACTTTGTGCAATCTCATCGTTTCCAGAACCACGCTGAAAACCAGTAATGAATGCATTAGAAACTTAGAAAGAAAACAGATGTGAAAACTATCATCAGTTTATTTTGGTCTATACACTATAGTATTACTTTATTAGTACATCATAGTTATCAAGAACCAAAGGCGAGAATTCATGTCAACTTGTGATTGAATTGAACAACCAATTTCGTAACACAGTCCACACATCGATATCAAAAGTAAACTAGTTTATCTTTTACTTAAGAACACCTATATCAATATCCAATTTCCATTATCTTGAGCCAAACAAAACCCGGCCAACTCATATTCTATCCCAAATAAGATTTACAGACTCAAACCTCTGGAAAGTGGTCTTCCTACGCTTGTCCTCCGGACTACCAGTCCCATCCGACCGACCCCTGCCATCATCCTGCTGCCTCTTCAGCGACATTATCGAAACCCAGCAACACCAAGCTCACCAGTAACAAGCTCTGAGAAGCACTGGCTGTGCCACTGCCACTACACAAACATAAAGAACAGCCACAACATTCGATAAGCCGGCTATACAATTAATTTTAATGATCCACAGATATAAATAGCAGAAAATAGAATGGATAAAATAATAATAATTATTATAATACATGCGGTAATAATTGAGAAAAATCCAAAACTTGGTACAATACAAGTACTGTTTGCGGTGCGCATGTACGCTGTTGCTATCGGTTATTAAAAAGTTGGCTGCTTCCGGGATGCTTCTTCGTCGACCCGAAAAGCCATCTTTTTCTGGGGCTTCTTCTTTCATTGTCACACTGCTTTCACGCTGGACACACTCACGCAGGTGCAGGAGGAGACGGGAGAGCGTTAGGGATAGGAGATGATGGCGCGTGGGCCCGTGAAAGCGCGTTCAAAACGATTGATAGGGGCTGGTCGAGCGGCCAAATGGATGTCGTTGTTTGCTTTTTTTTTTGGTTGCTATTTTTTCAACTGAAAGGAGGATCACTCATCAGCTTATATGTCCAGTGGGTCCTTGTGCTTGTTTTGTCACGCTAGTCATGTGATTCATGATTATTGTCTTTCACCCTGGTCTGGTGAAAGTAATAATATTTATGCATTTTGGTGCGGATTTGATTCTCACAAATTCTTTTCTCTCCTAATAACTAACAATTAACCAATTAACGTTATCGTTTGTCAGAAAGAAAAAAATATATAGCAAGTAACGAGATTTGTGCACAAGTTTAGTAGATAGCAAGCCAAAATTCGTACATAGTTAATCACTTTTGCGAATACAGGTTATGTAGCAAATACCATTGTCGAAATTTTCAACATTATTGTCATTTATAAACGGGAATTTCACGGATTTATGAGGAATTCGCAAGCTAATTAAGGAGTTCAAAGTGTTGGATGATGATTACCAAAGACATTTTGAGTCAATTGAGTGGTGATTTTAATTAGTATATTAATGTTTAAAAACTTATGAACAGTGTGTTTCTAATAAATTGGGATGGCAAGTGATGAAGTGCCCTGAAAATTAAGGTCTTCCTCATCAACTCATTACGTTTTAGATTTAGGGATTGTTTGGATGTGTTTTTAAAATGACTGAAAGCGTTTTTAGAGAAAATGTTTTTAGGTTTCAAAAACATTTTAAGTGCTTTCTACAAGAAGCACCAGTTATGTACTTTTTCCAAGAAGCACTTTAGGTGCTTTTCTAGGATTTACTACTATTTTTACTAAAGATTATTTCCAAAAATATTTTCATCAAAAACGTTTTCAGTCATTTTAAAAGCACATCCAAACGAGCCCTTAAACTCTCATTTCCGTAATATAGAATATCACTTACAATAATAAAAATAATACAGCTGCCATGGCAATGAACCTTGTTACCTTAAGGAAAAAACCTAAAGTCTCTTCTTTTTTTATTCAGGAAACATGAAGTCCTTTACCATGTTATAATATGTGCATGGACTTTCTAACATCTCACTATTTACGTCAATTTTTATGTTAATATTATAAAACATAGTGCAAAAAATATAAGGTAATAGAAAGTCCATTGAAAGTTTTACTTTTAAAAAAGCCTCTTTAGCATTTCTCATGATTTAATAAGGTTCCACGTGGAAAATAAAACACAATCATTGGTGTATGAATTGAATAAGGTTAAAACTACAGAGAAAATGAAAGGATAAAAAAAATGTCCTTCCACATTTATCACGTTTCCAGTCGATACGTTCCCAATCGACAAGGCAACTCGTTCGGTGCCTTATCTATTACGACGATAAAACGCTAGTTATTGAAAATAAATCGAATTTGCCTTATCAATTGCCTAGCGCTTTGGGTACGGTCGATCTAAAGATTCGTCAACATTCTCAAGTCAGTCACAAGAACATGTCATGAAATGAAAATGTCATAAAATATTTTTTTAGCGTGTCGGAACACGGGAATATACGATAATGAAATGATACACCATATAAACATATGGTGACTTCTAACGTATGTGCTCGTGTTTCGGACATATTAAAAAATCTCTTCTCCATAATAACGTATCTTTTGTCTTTACATCAACATCATAAAGTGGATTTTTACAAACATTTCCAAAAGGACTAATAAACGTTGTAAGGAGAACAAGTAACACACCGTGCTACGTGCATGCATGTCCGAAATGTCCAAAATGTCCAAAATCACAAGATACTCCATCCCACTTCCACGAATCTTCCTACCCTTCTATTACTTAGTTAGTACACTCCTCCCGTGCACAACTTGGAAATCAATTGCAATTTACCGAAAATGCCATCCGACATGATTTCCAAATAATAGGGTCATAATATCAATAAAAAATGTTTTATTGAGCCATTTCATCAAGCACATTATAAGCACATGTCAATTACTGTCAACATATGTCGAAAGTTTATGCCAACATATGTTGACAACTACTATTATTGTAGAGGTTTGTTTATGGTGAATGCAGGATACTGTAGAGTAAAGTTGAAGACTGTCAAAGATTATCAACTAAAGTATTTCATCAAGCACATAATCGCACAGTAGAGTCGCATACAAGAAGAGAAAAAAGGTTAACAAATATGATAGAGGAAAATAGAATGAGTAGGAGAAGAGAGTTGTAATTTAGTTTACCTTAGTTGTTTAAAGGGGTCAAAACATAGAATTTTCGAAGTTTTTGAGATTAAGAACAACCAATGATCCGATGTTGGCTCTGTCACTGCTCCAATACATTCAACAACACGTGGAACTTTGAGGGGAGATGTTGGTCATTGCACAAAGTTTGCGCTTTAAACGTTGGTGATGAGGACATAAAAAAAACAGCAATATGCCCAATGCCGGCATTACCTTCTTAACTTTTATCAAAAACGGATACTATTTATACTAATTTCGGTGGGCCCGTGGCCTGGTTAGCATTAAAACAATTGGGCCCCATTCGTTTCTCGTCTCTTTCACGGGACCAGTGGGCCTGCGTCCCTGAAGTGGGTCACGTGATTGGTTTATTATTTGTTGACAGTCGACAGATGGTAAAATCTTGCAGGCGAGTCAGTGGGCCCCGCAGGCGAGTTAGTGGGCCCAGTAGGTGAGAAAGATTATTTATCCTTCTAATCTTTCTCTCATTTCCTCTCATTCTACTTAAATAATTACGGTTAAACTACGTTAACATTTTAAATTAATTTTTTTATATAAACAATAAGACAAAAAATAGAAGGGAAGAGAATCCTTCTCCGAAATTTTTGCTCACTGCCATAACTATAGTGTATGTTAACCATATACCTAATCATTTGTCATGTGTCATTTCACCTAATTCTAGTTAATTTTCATATTAAATATTACTTTTTAAAATTTGAAAAAAATTAACCAAACTTAAAGAAGAGGGCACATGGCAGATAATTAGGCGTATGGTGAGTATATATCAAAGTTTAGGGTGGTGAGTAAAAATGCTCTCATTGTGATAGGGCAGTGTTATTCACATACCTCGTTTTATCTCCTACACAACCGTGTTCATTTGTCAATTAATCTTTAATTCATTTAATCTGACAGCTGAAAATTAAAAAAATATAAAAGATAAAAATAAATGTATGAATAACACCACCCTTGTTATACAATCATTTGAGAATATCTTTTAGGCATTAGTCATGCTAACTTGATAAGTTACTGGGTCCCAATAGTGATGGCGATTTTATCGTGAAGAATAAGTAAAGTTTTGCATTCGAAACTCTTCGATTTAATTTTAAAAATTAATTATGGTGACAAATTTGTCAAACTTATTTACACGTTATACACAAGATTTATATATATAATGAGCTCACTTCTAGAGTGTTAACAAATGCCAATAAATAATTTATTTGAAAATATTTTTAACATGATCGTATTTCTTTGTTACCTTATTTTTATATTCAGTTCTTTACTAACATTTAGTTAATCACATTGTTCATTTGTCCTTTTTTCTTTAATTTTATCTCATTAAGATTTCAGGCACCGTTCCTTTTTTTAAGATGATACTTTAGTTCTTAACTCTCACGTTTAGATTTTAGATAAGCTGCTTTGACAATCTGTTGTATTTATTTTCTGTCATCTTGAATAGAAGTATCTTTCCCAACCAAAAAAACAAAGGAAAACTAATGAAAAAATGCTTGAAAATTTTGAGTTTTAACGATAAGGCCAAAATAAAGGGTAAAGTGAGTAATATCATGATTGATTTTTTAATGTAAAAATGTGGTTTTTCGTTAAAGTTAACAATACCAGGAATTTTTCGTTAAAGTTCCAAAAAATCAAAGTCAACGATGGAATATGAAAAATGTACAAGCAAAATGAGTGGGAATTAGGAAGCTAAATACATCATCACCCAAAAACTTGGTACATTTCTGTGAAAATATAAAGGGTACACTGATATTGTGCGTATTCTGCTATTCACTTAAAAACCATGTATTCCTCTCTCTCTCTCTCTCTCTCTCTCTCTCTCAATGTATCACACAGGTGTGTATTGTATATTCCTATATTCTCCAGTTACAGAAATTACATTTATTTTTTGTCAGCAGAAACAACTCCGGTTTCTTCCATGAAAATCATATGAACAACCATAGCCCGCAGTAGCCAGCCATGCTACACGATCTTCGTCTGCAATTAATTGAGACAACTCCACATTCATCGTCTGATAAACACTTGTGGTCACTACGAGCATCTGGGACGTGGCAAGCACTCTCAACTTGTTGGTCGCCACATTCCCACGAATTCACTGCTGTAGGTGGACATACTTGCGTAGACATCGCACTTGTTTGTCGTGCTTGCTTTCCGGTCTGCACAACTGAAAACGTCATGACCAATATGAACTAGCATGTAATGGCATACTGCACTGACCTACAAAGTATCAAATGCAACTAAATTTGAAAAAAAACCAAGGGGGGGCTAAATTGCAACTCAAATGGGGATTTTTTTTAATTAATTAGGTTAGATAAACAGCTTGAGAGAAGTCCAGATCGAATCGATGTAGGCCTCAGGAAGGCTTTCGTGCCAACTACATAACCCTGGAAGGGAAGAGCCCCTTGGTCGTGAAAATATAATTTTGTTCAGCACAAAAATGAATCGTTGAACAGAAGAAATAGATTTCTTCCCCCTACAAAAAAAAAAACATAAGACATAAGTTCAGATTTCTTACAAGATTATAAATCGATGAAAAAAAATAAAAGCAAGTTTAAATTAGAGTAGCCAATTTACTTTGTGGGGGTTTCTCAGTAGGACGTCTCCTATTTGTCCGGTCTTTTGTTTCCGGGCAATTCATTTTTCTTCAAAGAATTTTGTTTGTCTTCTCCAAATTTTCCAGCGATTTTTTTTTTTCTAAAGACATTTCTCTTTTATTTGAGGTAACGATTGAAATAACGCCACCAATTGGAGAAATTTTTAGATGTGACGGGAACACGGATTGTACACTATGTGTTTTTATATAAGTGGTAATAGATTTTATTTTTTAAGTTATTAACTTTTCAACATACATATCTCATCATTTATATAGCGATACGTGATGTACCATCCCGTATGACGGTTACACTGAAAAATCTCTCCACCAATTGATGGTCGTGAGCGCAGCGCAATGCATGTGTCAGTGCCAATATTGGTGCATAGATTAATGTTTTCTCCATAAGCCATTGCCAAGCTGTTTGACTGAATCTTAAAATATATATTTAAAAAATTGTTCATGGAGACTCGTTTTTTCTCAAAAATTACAATTATTCTGCGATGGACATACTATCACGCTCTGATTCTGACATACATACATGATTGATGTAACGGCTCGACCCGAAAATTTTATTTCATAAACAAATTATGGTGATAGGCCAAAATTAAACTCTTGTTTAACTAACTACTATTAATTAGAATTCTTTATTTAAGTCACTTAAACACTCACAAAATCTATAAATAGAATTTACGTACCAAAAATATAAGATTAAATTTTCAAATAATTCACCAAAATTTCACTTCTTCAATCAAATTCCCAACAAAAGATTAATCTCAATTATTTAAAGCTGTATCTAACCCATGTTAGACTGCCTACGTACCCTCGATGCGAGATCAAGTCTTTCGTAGTTCACCATTCATTCTTTTATCCATTTCCGAAAATATTCTAGTAATGGAAATATTCAACATTAACTTTCATAATCGAATCACCTTAAATGGGTACCAATTACGGATTTCAAATATCAAAATTTGAATGAAAAGGCAACGTCAGCCCATTGGCCACGCGCCGCCGCAGGTGGTAGTTTTCGACGAATGGAAACCCAATTTTCTAACAAACTCTAAAATTTACAAAATTTTACAGGCAAGTAGAGTTCAATGAGAGGAACAATTTTCATACTTGGGCCGAAATCCAATTCAGCCAAGAAACACCTGAAATCAGCCTTGGACCGCCGTGAACCCTATAAATAGGTGTTCTTGATTCGGCCTTAGATCAAACTTCGACGCTCCAACCAGATATTGCTTGGGCTTTGTTCCTGACATTGAGGGAAGACTATGAGTGGTGGTGACGGATGGAGTTAGCTTCAGATTTTGGTGAATCGAAGCCAAACATGTCACGCCCCCCTCCGGTACGGTTTCTCTTGAAATCCACCAAATTTCATCAAAATTTCGAATGAAAATGGGAAGGAGAACGATTGGGTTCGAAGTAAGGATCATTTTGGCACAGGTCATGTCGTCAACGGTGGCCAAAATCGGAAAATCCGGCCTGGTCGGGTCGGCGGGTCATATGGGATCCGGTTTTCTCTTCAATTTCTCCCTTTTTTCCCCTCCTTTTCTCCTTACCCGATTGGTCCCCCCTTCCCCCTTCTTCTCTCTCGCATCTCCTTTTTTCCTCCTCTCTCACGTTGCCATCTGGCAACTTCCAAACTTCTCTTCTCTTTTTTTTTTATTTTATTATTTTATTTTAAAGCCTCTAATTTCTCTGTTTCAACTCCGATTCACAAACGGTTTTCGCCCACACTTTTGTAGGGTTGAGCTCTATCCAATTATATCAAGAAATACGATAAAATATATGAGGATAAAATATGTCCTTGTAAAATTACATTTGGTCAACTAGTGCATTTTCGTCTTTTCCATTTATCGATAAAATTTTCGACGTAAATTATAATAAATCCCAGAAACAAAATTCTAAAATTTCTCTAATCAAATTTTCATAACCATAAATCTATTTATTCTCGATTTACTCCACATATTCATATATTTTAAATTTTCAAGGTATTATAATCGACACGCGACGTCACCAAGTACCCATGTATCTGACTAACCCCGCCTCCTAGATACGGACAAAGCACAACTCAAACTTCGAATTGCGTAGTGATTTTTCGTTTACTACATGGTTGCATCAAACCTCTTTGTTAGACTGCCTACGTACCCTCCAATGGGATCAAGTCATTCGTAGTTCACCATTTGTTAAACTCTGAACTTTTCGTAAAACACTTCCCAACAGAAAACATAGAGTACCACACTACACGTCAACCATAAGCCAAACAAGTGGCAGACCTGTAAGTTCCCGATCCGTATGTCGGATTCTCGATCCGTAAGTTCCTAAGGTCCTCAAATATTACATACTATAACGCATTAAAGTTTGGTAACGATCTAATGGTCTGATCGTCGATGGTTATAAATTATAATTATCAAGTGGTGGACCCTAACGAAACTATGTTCAAACGATGGGATTTCGTCCATTGGATGTCACATATGGAATCGGGGTATCAAATTTAGCCAAGAAGGGTCAAGTGGGTCCTCAGGCCACGTGCCATCATATGCAGCAGCCGACCACCCTGACTCGTCGGAAAATTCACTTAACCCCAAAAAATTACCAAATTTTACAAAATTGTAGAACACAACAATGGAAATGTCACGCCCCGACCCGTGAATAAAGACTATTCACAAGTTAGGGTGTGAGCCATATCTTAGCTATAGAAATAAATTCTACAACCAAGATATGGTGGAAAATAAAATAAAATAGATTAATAACTAAAACACAATACATCACATCACAAAATCTTACATGATAAAACTTGAGTTTTCTACATAGAATTTATCGAATACGCATCGGAAATAAAATATTAGTATACAAAATTAATTCATAACAAAAGTACCAACTAAAATAATAATTGAAATGAGTAGCTCTTGCAAATACATAAAATGTATGCAATGAGATGCATGAATGTACTAACTCCCTTCTAATCCCGTCAACACATACCTAAGCCACCTAAGTCTGCATGTCCCATACCATGCTTATACCACTTGACTCCGAATACCTTAGAATATAAGTTAACTCCTGTTCATCCCGTAAACCCAATTTTTGTAATTAAATTCTTAGTTTCCACTTTATTAAACAGGCACTTCCCCTAACGCCTAATTGTATATTCAAACCATTCCCCCGACGCCTAACATATACAAGATTTCATTATTTTTATAATCAACCCATTTGTATACTCAAGCCCTGCACCCTACACCTGACATATATAAGGTTCATTATTTTATATTCAATGCAAACTTCAGCTCTTGAATATCCTTACAACTTAAACACTATACACAAGTAAGCACTTGACACAACGCAACTCTTTTTCTTGCTTTGCAATGCATATATACATATATATATATATATATATATATGTCATGTGCACATAAATATCAATACTCACATTTTTTTTAACAAGCTTGTAAGCTTCAACATAAATCAAATTGATTAGTGACAATAGTATAATCAAAATATTAATAACAAAATAATAATCTTTAATATAAATGATAAGCAATATGTTACCACTTCTTCATTTTGTCGATCCTCATTTTCCATTATGTTTCTATTTAATAACTCAATATTTAAATGGTTTGCTTAACTCAAATTTATTGCAATCGGACAAAGGAACATAGATATTTAAGTGGTTCACCAATTTGGCTACATCCACTAGGGTTGTGTTTGTATTTGTATTTTCACTATGTAAGAAAGATTTACAAAAAAAAATACAATGAAGATGGCCTAGAGCCTTTACATAAGGTAAAAGAAAAGGATGGTGGGAAGAGTGGTCTATGAAGAAGATGAGGTTTTGTTTCTTTTTTCCTTGTGTGTTGTTGTTGGTGATGTGGTGGTGTTCTCCCTCCGTTTTTCTCCTCCATCTGCTTTTATGGATGAAGAAATGAAATCCTCCATTAAGCCTCAAGGACACGTTTCACTTTGTTTTGCAACACTTGGACATCTTGTAATTGGAAGCAATCATTCCCATGCATGTGAACAAATACTCAAAAGCCAAGGTCAAAGTCTAAGGATTATGAATCCCACCTCTCCAATTTTTTAGTGGATGAATCATCACCAAACATTTAACTCTTAGATTCCTAATGATTACAAACTTGCCAACTCACTCTTATTTGGTAAAAATGTCAAGCCAAACTCATCATAATTCCTTTCTCCAATTCAAATTAAAAATATCTGTAATTACATATGAACATGAAATACTACTAGCTAGTTTTTTTTATATATAATTTGTAGCAAAAAGGATTTTAAATATCGAAAGTAAGTTATTGCATAAAAGAAATATAATACAATCATTACGTAAAAATAATTACCCAACATACACCCATATATATATATATATATATATATATATATATATATAACCATTTTTTTTAAAATACGGGGTATTACAGGGAAGAACTTTAATACCTAGACCAAAGTCCAATTCGGCCATGAAACACCTGAAAATCTCCTCGATCCGTCGGAAACCCTAAGAATGGGTGTTCCCGTTTCGACCCCAAGATGAACTCTGACACCTCAACCACTGCTTAGGCTTTGTTCCTAAGGTTGAAAGGAGTCTATTGGTGATGGTGGTTGACGGAGTTAGCTTTCGGTTTGGTGAATTGCCGCCAAGAACCTGTCGCATCCAACGTATTGTTTTTCGCAAAATCAAGGCCAAATTCCGTTGGTTTTTTAGTGGAAATGGAAGAGGAAAGGATGCTAGGTTGATTCCAGGGGGTGAGTAGTTTCAATTCACCGGAAAATCACCATGAAAGCGTCGGGAATCATGGATTCCATCAGATCGGGTCGCGGGTCGAAGGGAAGCGACCGGGTCGACTGGTTCCCCCCTCTCTCCTTCCCTCCTTTCCCGTCCCTTTCCGTCCTTTCCTTCCCTCCTGATTGGCCCGTCTCTCACTTATTTCCCTCCTTTATCTCCTCATCTCTTCATCCTAGCCACACACGTGGCACCAAATCAGTGCTCCAGCAAATCTAGAGCCTTCTAGGTAATGGTCAAATGACCATTTTGCCTCTATCTTTGCTCGTTTATATCTCATTCGTTATAGCTCCATTTGGCGAACGATTTTGGCCTACGCACTCGTGAGGTCGAGCTCTATCCAAATATATAAATAAAAGTGACAAAACATATAGGAATTAAATACGTCCTCGAAAAGTCCATTTAGTTCATTAAGGGCGTTTTTGTCATTTTACTTATAAAAAAAATATACACCGTAATTACAAACGCGTTGAAACTAAGAATACGAAATACATAATTTTAACTAGTGAAATTCAGCGATGGGATTTCATACATACAAAACAATAATAGAAAATAAATTTTAACTGCAAGTACACGAACTAATGTACCGTAAGAGCGGCGATTGGTTTGTCATAAAACTCAAAACACATTCAATAAACTTAAAGAAATAATCTTAGTGGAGTAGAATCCCAGTGAGGCAGCCTGCGACTCTGACAGAATAGCTTCCACCTCCATAGATACAGATAGTTGAAAAACAAAGTATAGAGGAGAAAAAACGTAATTAAGGTAGAAAAAGTATACTTTGTTTTTCAACTTTCTATATCTATGGAGGCATAAACACGTTTTGAGTTTTATGACAAATCAATCGCCACTATTACGTACGGTATTCTAATAAGAGAAGGATCACTTCCTTGTAATTAGAATTTTCGATCTTCGTATTACATTAGTTCGTTAAGTGTGATTGCAGTTAAAATTTATTTTCTATAAATTTAATTGTTTTGTATGTGACTATAGAATAATTGTAAAATTTTAGAATAAACGAGCCAGCATGGACAATCTTTTTAATATTTACTTAAGGGTTCAGTCAAATAGTTTCAGAATGGCTTACGTAGAAAACATTAATCCATGCATCAATATTAACACTGACATTTGCTCTAGTGACATGTAGTAACATATCTAATTACATATATCATATGTTCTGTCCACCGCCACCAATTGGTGGGGTTCTTTTAACCGTCACCCTCGAATTCAAATACAAGAGAAACAGCTGAACACAAAAGAACAACATAAAAATTCGGAGGAGACAAATATAAGTCTTCAAATAGAAGAGAATTGCCCATAAACAAAAGACTAGCCAATAAATTTAGAGAACACAAATCGGAGACGTCTTACGAATAAACTCCCTGCGAAGTAAGTTGGTCACTTTGATTTGCACCTGCTTTTATTTATTTTTTTATCGATTTATAAGCTTGTAAGAGATAACTAGCTGCAACTTCATATGCTTCCACAATAACTTATTTTAAATAATGGCAGTTTAGTAATCAAGTTAGTTTTAATTCTGATTCAAGTGAACTAGTAAACAATTTACATGGAACCAATATCATTCATACTCATTTTCTAGTTAGTTTAGTAAACAACTTTAAAAAGAATCGAATTATGCTTCATCCTCAATCAAATTCCTCCTTAATTCAATTTCTCTCAATCTAATTACGAATTAGTAAACGAGCCATAAGTGTCATGTAGGGCTGGTTCGGATCAGGATCTCGAACCGAAAAGGTAAAATTGAATCTTGAACTGATCCCTTCAGGACAAATTTTGAAAACTGAAACTGAACCAAAATTTTGGAATTTTTGAAAAAATTTCAGTATGGTTCGGGAGTATGATTCACTTTGTACGAATTAGATGCGAAGTCATGTGAATTGATATTTGACACATACAAATCCGCATCAGACTCTCCCTGAGGACTTTCATCAAAACCATAAATTTCAAAACAAATGCCTCGATTTTGGGGTTTGAGAGTCGCTAGATCGAAAATGAGAGAGATATGAGAGGCGGAGTTGAGAACTTGAGAGAGAGTATGGTGTGGACGATGTGGTGGTGAGAGGGTATGATGTGGTGGCTGTAGTCGAGAGTCGGAGAAGGTGGGCGGAGGAGAGGCAAGAGTCAAGAACTCGAGAGAAATGAGAGAGGGTTCAAGAAGAATCAATAATGTAACACCATGAATGTGAGAAACTAAGAGAGATTGAGAGATTGAAATTGGATGGTTGAGATACCAATCTGATGGTTGACATAATTCCTAAATCTTAATTTAAAATTAAAAAAGAAAAAGAAAAAGAAAAAAAAAATATATATATATATATATATTATAATATGTTCCGGTTTAGTTTGGAATTACCGAACAAATGCCTATGTGAGGCCTAATTCCGTACTGAACTGTTTAGGATCGGTTAGGTTTCCACTACCCAACGTGACAAGATTTTGATTCGAGCCTTTTTCAGTACGGAACTGGTACGGTTCAGAATTTTCGCTAGAGAGATTATATTCACACATCCCAAATTACTTCTCACACGACCTTTTAATTTTTTAATATTTTTCTACAAGTGTTAGTGGTGTGTCAAAAAATATTAAAAAAATAAAGGTGTAGGAGAAGTAATTTGGAGTGTATGAATATAATCTCTATTTTCGAGAGATTTTTCAATGTGATAGAACACAGAATGATACACCACATTTGAATTTCGGTACGGAATCATTAAGAGAGTCGGTGAAACTTTTATTAAGTGGTTTTAGCTCATCGTGCGGCAAAGAATGCAGTTTTAATATCATACAAACGGAAGTGCAAAACCTACAAGAAATAATGAACAAAAAACTAACCCGAAATGCATGGACCATGTAGTTGTCATATGCGTGATAAAACCTGAAAGGAGGGAAACAACAAAACATAGACATTGTATCAGATACTGTTGTGCAGAAGTTTCAAATATGAAACTAATAAACTAATACTAAAAAATATGACATGATAAACAATTCAAATGACACAAGTATTTATATGCCTACATCCAATTCAGAAACGGCGAGGAAATTCCATTAATAATCAGAATGAAGATTATGGATAAAGTTTAACTCTCAAATCCCAAATCCTATGTACACCTAATAGTTCTCACTCAAAAAAATACAAATAGAAAAGATAAAAATACATACCAAATCTTTTCTCTCCAAAAGCCACAAAAAATAGTACCAATATCTTTATATGAGTGATTACCAACAAATGGAAGCATTTCTTCCTTTGTCTTCCAATAGAGCAGCTGCTGCCCTTTAACCCTAGATAGTCACAGCTCCATTATGGGCAATTAAACAACCAACCAACTTGGGCTTGACACAAAATAGAAAGGCCCGACTGCTCAATTGAAATGGATTGATAACTAGATGTATGAAATTAAAATGTATTAAAGACGTTTTATGAAGTTGTAATTGTAACCAAATTTAAAGGTATAAAATGTAGCTTACCCTAATTAAATTGGTAAATAACTCCACCACATGAGTATGATTGACACTTTTTACTATATAGATCATCTCTTGAGACATTTCTATAACCACATCGTTAGCCTAGGTAATATCACCATACAATTAAGTTGATTCTGAAATTGAACAAATATATACGGTTCGTTTGGAAATACTTTTAAAATAAATAAAAGAGATTTTTGGAGAATTGTTTTAAAAGTACTTCAAGTGTTTGTTCAAGATTAACTTGCATTTTCATTAATGATTGGTTTCAAAAATATTTTCACTAAAAATGCTTTCAGTCATTTTAAAAATACATTCAAACAAGCTCATAGTTTTGATCAAGATGATTGATAGATATGTCCATCATATATTTATGTAGGTATATTCTGTATTTCATGTTTGCTTCACAAGAAATCGAATGATTAAACTGTATAGCAGTTAAATTTCGATTTCTGTTGTACGGATATAATCTTGACAACAATCATATGTCATTCAACAACGAATTGGAGGCTGCATGCATGACTCTATGATCATTTGCATGCCTGTTCTCTCTGGTCTAACGCACTCCTCGCTCAAATAAAAAAACCAAAACTACATGCAATGCAAAAATAGTAGACAAAAAACCACAAATGCACACTCAAATGTCAAATCCAACAACAATTCCATGCAAAAATGGAACGCAAACTAATTTAAACAGTTCTTTTTTCTCTCAACCCTTCCTTTGCATGCACGGTAGTTGTACGTAGTAACAACACATCAAATCCCCTAAAAACCCTCCCATCCACAAATCAAACACGCACCCCCCCTTCTTCCCCTTTCCTCCATTTTTCTGAAACCTACTATACATAATTTGCCTTCTCTTTCCAACTTCCATTCAGGAAAATCTCAGAGGAAGAAGCAGGGTCTCATCACAAGCCCTGAGATCTTCTTCTATCGTCGTCATCGTCTCTCTCTCTATCTCTCTCTCCCTCTCTTCCTCCAACAACATGGCTATTCCTATACTGCTGCTTCTCTTCTTCTCCATTCCCTTCTCCGAATCGCAACTCACCAAGGATTACTACAAGCAAACATGTCCAGACTTTGAGAAGATTGTCAGAGACACCGCGTCCCAAAAGCAAGCCGCCCAACCCACCACCGCTGCAGGAACTCTCCGCCTCTTCTTCCACGACTGCATGGTTGAAGGATGTGACGCCTCCGTTCTCATTGCCTCCAACCATGTCAACAAAGCTGAGCGCGATGCTGACATCAACCAATCCCTGTCAGGAGATGCGCTTGAGGTGGTAGTCCGCGCCAAGACCGCCCTAGAGCTTACCTGCCCGGGGATTGTCTCGTGCGCAGACATTCTCGCCGAGGCCACACGTGACCTTGTCACGATGGTTGGTGGGCCTTTCTACTTCGTCGAGTTGGGACGAAAAGATGGACAGGTTTCCCTTGCCTCCAAGGTTAACGCAAACTTGCCAAGAGCAAACCAAACCATGGATGACATCATCAAATTCTTCGCCGCTAAGGGTTTCACAATTGAAGAAATGGTTGCTTTAAGTGGTGGACACACAATTGGGTTCTCTCATTGCATCGAGTTCACTGACAGGCTTTTCCATTACAGCAAGACTACTCCAACAGACCCAGAAATCAACCCTAGATTCGCCGAAGGCTTGAAGATGACATGCGCTAACTACACAACTAATCCTGCCATGTCCGCCTTCAACGACGTGATTACACCCGGAAAATTCGATAACATGTACTATCAAAATCTGAAGAGGGGTTTGGGGCTGTTGGCATCGGACCATGCACTTGTTAAGGACCCGAGGACGAAGCCTCTTGTGGAGTTGTACTCTACTGACCAGGCGGCATTTTTCAAGGCTTTCTCTCTTGCAATGGAGAAGCTTGGACGTCATGAGATTAAGACCGGGAATCAGGGAGAGGTGAGGCGCAGGTGCGACACGTTTAACTCGCTTCAGGCTTAGATTATATATTCATTAAGGATGAGGTGAAGAAGAGAAGAAGAAGAAGATGACGGTGAAATGAGGGGAGAGGTTTCACAAATCTTTCTGTTTTAATTCATCACTACAGAAACAAGAGAGAATTTTCGCAAATCTTTCTGTTTTAATTCATCACTACAGAAACAAGAGAGAGAGTTTTCACAAATCTTTCTGTTTTAATTTTATTTTACATTCTTTTCTTATTTTTTTCGATCTGTGACATGATGATGATGATGAAATAAAGATGGTTCAAATGTTCATGATTATATGATATTTGAGTATTCATACATTATACAATGTGACTTGAGATAGTGTTCTAGGAGTTATGATGAATGAGTTGGATTCTAGATCTCTCAAATCAATTGACAACTATATATGTCATCTCAAATGTTAAGTAATTGTCTGCTATGGTCAAATCATTATCGGGAAAAAGCCTTTGCGATCAAATTTATAGAGAGGCATGCAGGGAAACATCACATTTTTTTTCAGATTAAATACCAAACAAGGGATCTTCCATCCCTCAAAATTATGAAGAGTGATGTTGATTTTCAAAGTATGTTTTGTATTTTCATCATAATATCATTACAATTGTATAACAATATATAAGGAGATTGACCCCTTGATTTACACCACAAAGGTGGCTTAGGGAAGACAACCGACCAAATGGTTTAGGGAAGACAAGCTCCTTGAATTAAGGAGTTGACACAAAGTTGATTGACACAAAGTTGTGATTGACACAAAGTTGACACAAGGTTGACTGATATAAAGTTGTGATTGACACAAAGTTGATTGACACAAAGTTGTGATTGACACAAGGTTGATTGACACAAAGTTGTGATTGACACAAAGTTGACACAAGATTGATTGACACAAAGTTGCTTCCAATAAGTGAAATTGCCGATTTGAAAAAAAAACTTCGCAACCATAAATATAATATGGAAACAAAGTTTCACCTAGTGTGTGCCCAACTGAGGGAAAAAACTGAGGAAAACTAATGAAAAGGGCTTGAAAACTTTGAGTTTTAATGATAAAGACAAAATAAAGGGTAAAGTGAATAGTACCAGGATTGACTTTTTAGTGTAAAAATGTAATTTTTCGTTAAAATGAACAGTACCAGGTGCTTTTCGTTAAAGTTCCCAAAAAACTGAGCGGCAGAAAGTTATCAAAGAAACTTGCTGCTGTTACGGGGGAGGCGGAAAGTCTGCCCAACATAGTTAAGCAGTTCAACATGACGGGGCAAGGTGAGGCGGAAGATTGAGATAACATAGATGATGGGAAACTGAACGACTCGCTGAATAACCGGACGGTGACCCCCAACGATGATGGACATGGCAATGCCGGATTGAATGGAGCAGATACGAATATGGCCAAAGCAGCTGCATACGAAGACAATCCATGCGACATGGTATTCGGCCAGATGACATGAGTATACGATATTTGAGTATTTATACATTACAATGTGATTTTGAGATAGCTTTCAAGGAGTTGTGATGAAATCTTAAGAAATATAAAACAGCTTCATATGTGTACTTACAGGAACCCAAAGCCTTTGCAACCTCAAACACCTGCATATTGAAGATTTGAGCTTCAAAAGAATCGCATCAATTATGTATAGCAATAAGTACCGTGGTGTGTCCACCGGAAAGTCATCTTTCTGAAGTCGGAACATCAAAACACAAGACACATGGCTGCCTATCACCCATTTCACAATTCATGCTTGCCATTGCTATGTGTGATCTTATGATTTCCAAGGGAAAATGGAAACTTTTGGGAACAAAAATTGGATGTGGGGTTGCAGGAAGCATATTAGGGTTGAATAAAACTGAATCGAATTAATATAAGGCTGTAGAAGGCTAGCTATTGCCAACTAAACCGGGTAGTAGTTCTAACTGACAAGTTGCTTAATAGATACTTCTATTCAGTTAAGAATCGTCGATCGAGCTCAAAGTTGTTACTTGTTAGTCGGTTGTACACACCTCATAGAACTGTTGGACCATCATGTATAAATTTCCAGCCTTATTCGTAGTTCTTCATTCATTCAGCAAAACAAAACAAGTTTCTTCAAAATTGTTCCACTTTTCTCCTACCTATGTTTGATTTTCTATAACATTATTAACAACAAACCAAATCATTTCTCTCCCTCTCTAGCCAGCTATCTCTCAATCCATGGCTCTTCCAATCCTCTTCCTACTCTTCCTCGCCATTCCCTTCTCCGAATCCAAGCTCTCCATAGACTACTACAAAAAAACATGCCCCGACTTCGAGAGCATTGTCCGTGACACCGTGACTTCAAAACAAATCGCCAGTCCCACCACCGCGGCAGGCACTCTCCGCCTCTTCTTCCACGACTGCATGGTTGAAGGCTGCGATGCTTCCATCCTCATCTCCTCCAACTACGTTAACACTGCAGAGCGTGACGCCGACATCAACCAATCCCTCTCGGCAGACGCCTTTGACCTCGTGGCACGTGCCAAGACCGCCCTCGAGCTCGCCTGCCCCGGCATTGTCTCCTGCTCCGATATACTCGCCTTAGCCACCCGCAACCTCGTCACGATGGTCGGCGGTCCGTTCTACAAAGTCCGCTTGGGACGGAAAGACGGACAGGTTTCCAAATCTTCACTAGTGGAAGGAAATCTCCCAAGAAGCAACCAAACCCTAGACGACATGATCAAATTCTTCGCCACAAAAGGCTTCACACTCCAAGAAATGGTGGCTTTATCCGGTGCACACACAATTGGATTCTCTCACTGCAAAGAATTCGCCGACCGGATTTTCAATTACAACAAAACTACACCAACAGATCCTGACATGTACCCAAACTATGCTCAAGGGCTCAAGAAAATTTGTGCAGACTACAAAACGAACATCGCCATGTCCGCTTTCAACGATGTGATTACGCCCGGCAAGTTCGATAACATGTATTATCAGAATCTGAAGAGAGGGTTGGGGTTGTTACCTACGGATCATGCACTTGTTAAGGACCCGAGGACGAGACCTTTTGTGGAGTTGTACTCGACGGACCAGGCTGCCTTTTTCCAAGCTTTTTCTCATGCTATGGAGAAGCTTAGCCATCATGGAATTAAGACTGGACGTAAAGGTGAGGTCAGGCATAGGTGTGATGCGTTTAACTCGATTAACGCTTAATGTTGAAGAAAAATATTATCGTCACGAGATGTCATTAGCCACGGATTAAATTCACCGGAGAGTAAAAGTGAGGGAATATATATTTTTTTTATTCAATTGTCATATTATATAAACTTTTATGTATCATGGTGATGATAATGAAGATACATTGATGATTATATCATATTTGGGAGTTTGTCATATTTTCTAACACATACAGTACTCTGATTGAGGATTGTGGTCTACGTATACAGTAATTTTATAATTCCAAAGATTTTCAGGGTGTTGAGAACACAGTCTGGTACATCAAGTGTCATAATATAAGTAATTGGATATTTGAAAAAAAAAAATTCAATCACTTGTATTATGACACTTGTTGTACTTATTTCCCACTCACTAAAAATTTTGCTTATGACACATCATATTGAGAAATTTTATTTGGACCTAGTTATCTTATCTCTACACCCAATTAAGACATTTTCTCCATTAAACTTCCAAGTTTGCCCTTAAATAAATAACAATAAAAAAATAAACATTGGTGTTTTTATCTCTGCACCCAATAACTCAAAACCTAGCACACAACTGCACTCCTCCATTATTTCCGGCGAAACCCACCAAAGTTCTATCAAGATCACGAACGACCATGGGCTCCAAAATTTTCAATTGGGATTATTTATTGGAAATTTTAGGGGTAAATTATCAAGACCATATCCAGTAATATAATCGAAATTCAAGTAATGTAAAAATAGTTTCATCCACTTAACAATTTGGAGAACCCAAAAAAGAAAATAAGCAGAAGTTGCAATTCAAAACCACTTTTGTGAAGGAGAAGATGCGGGAAGCCATACCTGCCCCAGTAAAGGAGCTTCCATGGAGAAAAGCAGCAGATGCAACACTGGAGCAGCTGCTTCTGCTTGGAAAAGAGACATTCATATGGTCATATGTTACTTTGGGCACCCTCAGTTTCTTATCAGACATCATATTTTCCATCTCCAGAATTATAAATTGGTGATACCATTTGGTCTGTTTGTTGGGTGCTTCTTGAATGATGTTTTGAAGGAGATATTATAGTAAGTGCTTTCCAGGTTGGAGGTGAATGCCAATGGGATAGCAGTTTGTTTCGCTGAAAATAATGGAGGGGTGGTTGGTGCGCTAGGTTTTGGGTCATTGGATGTAGAGATAGAAACATTGATTTTTATTTTCTTATTAAATTATTTAAGGTTAAACTTGAGTGGATAAAACTTTTTAGTTGGGTGTAGAGACAAGATAACTGGGTTCAAATAAAAATTCCCCATCATATTTTATACCAGACAGTGTACCCGGCACACTAAAAAACTTAATTATATGTATCATGGTGATGATAATAAAGATATATTGATGATTATGTGATATTTGGGAATTTTTTCTCCTCCAAATAAATTATAATAAGGGATTTTTTTAATCAGAAATTACAAGGGGAGGTTAAATTAAACATTTTGTCGCAAGTGACTTGTAGCTTAGTTGGTTAAAAACATTCACCCATGCACCCGAGTTTCCGTATTTGAATTCCCCTTCCCGTAGTTTAACATTTTGTCCTTAGAAGAAGGCAACACATTGCAACTTTTACAATTTACTGACAGTAACGTAATAAAGGACAGGAGTTATCATGGGATTCCTTTCCTTGCTGGCTATCCCCTTTCTTGATGCATTTGCGGCAGAGCTTGCCGTGAGTATACAGAAGGCAGTTGAGGTCAAATTTGAGTTCGTTCGGGATCCATTGGTTGAGATGAAGATACGTCTTATTCCTGTCCGCTTCAGCTGGCACCCAACCAATAGCCTTTGCAATCTCGAACACCTGCATTTACCAAATTGAATGCCAAAACTCGAAAGAAAAAAATGCATAAATGTATATGATGGTAAAGTATTTGAACCATCATACTAACTCACATGAGTGTCCACCGGAAAATCGTCTTGCTGAAGCTGGAACATCAAAACACAAGCCACCTATCATCCATTTCACCAGTGTTATCTAAAGCCATTTAAATGAGTGTATGCTCTATATTTATCAACTCATACAACAACATAAAACAAAATCGAAATGTAGATTATGGCTTATATCGAGGCTTAGATGATACGGAAGAAGAGAGTTGTTACGGTTTTTCTCATGTTTATCTGCGTTTGAGCGATATTTAAAGAAAGCACACGATGAAGGTGTTGAGAGCACTTAATTTATCACTACATTAGCGATGAACTAAAAGAACAATTAACTACAACAGAATGAATTGAATGTAAAGCAGCTCAATGCTAACAGATGAAAAGAAAGCTTACCGTCTTGGGACCGATTCCTTTGAAACAAGATAGCTCGGACTTAATTTCGTCAACTGACAACTCTCTCAAGTACTCCAAGCACAACTTTTCTTTCTTCTCCAGTAAACACCTCAACATGTTCTTAATACACGACGTTTTAGTCCTGGCTAGGCCTCCACATCGTATGGCATTCTCTATGGAATTTGAATCAGCACCAAGAACCTTGATCGGAAAATCAAAGCACACAATTCAAAACCAATGCAGACGATTCAAAATCAATGCAGGCAATTCAAATTGTAAGTCTAAATCTCACTTACCACAAACCCAAAACAAAATATTCGAAAATTTTAAATGGTGAACCAACCAAAACAGAAATAATATCAGATGATAAAACCAACTTAATGAAGTCCTAAATACTTCAAAGTAGATGAAATTATAGGGAAACTAGTTTAAGGGCCAGTGCGTATATGGAAGTGCTTCTCCAGAACGAACTTCCATTTTTATTAAAAAATGTCCACACGTTTACAATAAAAGCACTTCTAACAGAAGCACTAAAAGTGCTTTCTGCGAGCAGTTCAAACTAGGAAAGTCTCCAAGAACCCAATAAACCAAAAGAAGAGAAAATTAACTACAACAAACAGAACCCATCAAATATTAGCTCCAAAAGCATACAATCCCACCATTATCTCCTAAATGCAACCACACCCAGAATTCCAAAACCATCAAAAGCTCAAAAGGAAAGCAGAAAGCTTACATCTTCCCAAGTCGGAAAAGCTGATTTGAGAGAAGCAAAAGCCTTTTGGGAATTGACTTCCGTGGTGTTCTGCGACAGCAGCGTCCTCACCAACCCATCCAAAACACTCTCTTTCCGATCTGACGGCTCTGAATTCATGGCGCCGTCGGTTTCAAGAGCCATCAGTCTCTGCTTTCTGTACTCGGCGAACTCTTCCGGGAAGCCGTGGAAGGCCAAGAGGTCGTCGCGTACGGACAAGCATTCTTCTCCGGTGGGTCGGGGGTGATTCGGGTATGGGTCCTTTGCCGTCGATTTGAAGGGATTGGCGGTTTTGGCTGATTTGGTTGCGGATTTTGGCTTCTGCTCAGCCTCCACGTGCTTTCTTTTGCGAGTTTTCGGCATTTTTTTGTTGTTGTAGAAGCTCTGTTCTTGTCGTGAGAGACATGGTGATAGGCGTTTATGGGCCCGTTGGATTTGTCTGTGGCCCGATCGGTATTTGATGAATTGGGCCTAATTGGATCAGTTCATTGGGTCGTCCAATATCTAGTAGGTCGAGCTTTGCTCTCCTACACATTAAAAGGCAATAGAGAACAGTTGAGATTTAATCATTTAACTAAATTATATTTAGTTAAATCTCAACCGCTCACTAGGGATTGGCAAAATATCTGTCGGTTTGGGTAACCGTGGTTATCTGTCTATTTAAAGTTCACCGTTACAATTATGGGTAACCGTTTAGACAAACAAACGGTTATGGGTATAACCGTTTATCTGTGAAATTTAAATGGACTGTTATGGGTTTACCTGCGATTATAAACGGGTATCCATCGGTTATGGGTATTACCCACGGTTATAACGGGTATCCATTTGCCCATTTAATTTAATATATGTAAAATTACCCATTATTTTTCAAAATCTTATTATTATTATTTTTTTTAATGAAAATACTCAAATGTAATTATGTAATAAATTGAGGGGCAAATATGTAATAAGTGAGGAGCCCTTATTCTATAAAATGACTCATCACTCTCCTCATTAAGAGAGGCCAATTCTTAGGCCTGACTCCCACCCTCAGAAGCCTCACTCTCCTATTCAGAGGCTCTCTCTCCCTCTCAGAGAAATACAATATCAGTGTGGACGTAATCCAAACATTGGGGTGAACCACGATACATCTTGTGTTCTTTACTTTCTTGCAGATTCACGGTATGATTTATGTTGTTTCAAGACCCTTCCGGTTTTGTGCATCAACATTTGGCACCATCTGTGAGAATCGATACGAAAAGTTGTGTCGGTTCTCTTTCATTTTTTCACCTTCGCCGTGAATCTGTAAAGAAAACCCAGGAACCAAATAACCCAACACCCACACTCAGAGACACACCCATTCAATTTACAGAGAGAAAGAAAAAAAAAACCCAAACACAATATTCTCTCTCAAATCCAAATCTCTCATTCTCTCACAGAAGCACGCACATACTGTTATTCTTCACGAGCAAACTGAACGTGCGAGCCCACAGAGACTGACACCTCCATTCGCGCTCTGCTTCCGAACTCAATTCGCTTCGATCTCTCCACCGCCGAGTCTTACCATCTTCTCTCTGCGGAGCTCCGCACCGACTTCCTCGAGCTCTCGAAAAAATGCCTCTCATGCTCGACATCAAGCAGAAATTTGTGCAAAGAATCGAACGAGTTAAGTCCTTGGATCTATATCCATCTGAGCCATGGATCCTTGCGAGTCTGTATTCGAGAACTGTGTACATCTTCAATTACCAGTCACAGAGCACGGCAAAGTCTTTTGAGGTATCTGATTTGCCAGTTCGGTCGGCAAAGTGAGAGTGTCAGCGACGAAGTCGTACATCACATTTCAAGGAGCCGGGAAAGATGCGACGGTGATCGAATGGCATGACCGTGCCAGTGACCCTGGACCCAACGACCAGCAGCTCAGAACTTACCAGAATGCCTTCCACGGCGTCACTGCCCAGCTAAATGAGCAAGAAACCGAGCGGCTAGAGGAGCAAGACGAAGTCTTGGTGATTTTCCCAGAGACTAAGTACGAGTTCCACACCACAAGGAGTCCCTGAAATTTCCTGGAGACTAAAACCTCGCCGTAATTCATCTTCGAATTGATCAATCCTACTAGAAACAATGGCGGCTGCTGACGACGGTCTGAAGAAGTTGGAGTACCTTTCCCTGGTTTCCAAAGTCTGCTCAAAGCTCGAAACGCATCTAGGGTTTAGGGACAAAGTTCTGGCGGAAGACTCTGCTTCTGCTCTTGGGAAGATCTACAAGGATTTTCTATTATTAACTATGTTATTATTCTTTGCCATTTTCTAAAAGACAGCAAAAGCAAAGCAAAAAAAAAAAAAAAAAAAAAAAAAAAGCAAAACATACATGGCAAAGCACCATGTAAAAGGAGAGATTTTGCATTTACGAGACTTTGCACTGAGAGAGCACATGGGAAACAAAGACAAAAGCAACAAAGGTGCAGAGGAAAGGCAAAAGCAATCAAGTAAGTTGTGGGAAACAAAAGCAAAAGCAAGGAATAAACACCCACGCTGCAAAAGTAAGGAATAAACATCCCACCAGAATGATGAGATTTATTTTCCTTATTTTTGAATGATGTAATTTATTTTTTGTGTCTTTCAGAAATATCTGTATAACCCCATCAGAGGGTAATAAAAAAAATAAAATAAAAACGGCAAGCCCAAAATAATGGGCTGGAATGTTATGTGGAGGGCGAAGGCCCATATGCCCAAAAGAGCCAGGCCCTTTATTATCACCAACTAGGTGATCAAAAGTACGTCCAGTATTACCAAAAATTATTCGGCAGCCTGCCGCTCTTATCACCAACCAGGTGATCAAAAGTACGTCCAGTACTCCAAAATTATTCGGCAGCCTACCGCTATTATCACTCATGTCAATCATACATAAACATTCATGAGCATCATTCATGTCAATCGTACATAAACATTCATGTGCATCACTCATGACAATCATACATAAACATTCATGACAATCATTCATGTCAACATTCATGAGCATCAATCATGTCAA
This sequence comes from Malus sylvestris, assembly GCF_916048215.2. Lineage (NCBI taxonomy): Eukaryota > Viridiplantae > Streptophyta > Magnoliopsida > Rosales > Rosaceae > Malus > Malus sylvestris. The sequence goes on from NC_062265.1 coordinate 30,577,828, forward strand.
ACATTCATGAGCATTACTCATGTCAACATCCATGAGCATCACTCATGTCAATCAACATAAACATTCATGAGCATCACTCATGTCAATCTAGCTTCAAAAACTTCATTTACAGAGCTCTAACTTCAAAAGCTTCATTTATAGAGTTCTAACTTCGAAAGCTTCATTTATAGAGCTCCAGCTTCGAAAGCTTCATTTACAGAACTCTAGCTTCAAAAGCTTCATTTACAAAAGTTCCAGCTTCGAAAACTTCATTTACAGAGCTCTAGCTTCAAAGCTTCACTTGCAAAGCTTCACCTACAAAGCTTCAGTGCAGGGTATACAAATACCGCCTCTGAACAACCGCCACTTCGGCCCATACATAGATTCAATTTGAAGTTTCCAGCTAACAGACTCTAGTGACCGAAGACTTGAGGGACTACATTATGTACCATATATTGGGCCTCAACTGGGCTTCATGAAAAATACTTGAAGAACTTAGCCCAATATTTATGTGTTGAGGAGCAAGCCCTTATTCTATAAAAGGGACTCCCTCACTTTCATTAGAAAGCACCCATTATTCATGTACTAAGGAGCGATCCCTTATTTTATAAAAGGGACTCCCTCACCCTCATTAGAGAGTATCGCCGCCAGCTGAGCAACCGCATCGCCGCGAGTATCACTCATAATCCATTATTCATGTACTAAGGTGCGAGCTCTTATTTTATAAAAGGGACTCCTTCACCCTCATTAGAGAGTATCGCTGCCAGCTGAGCAACCATCTCGTCGTTAGCATCACTCATAACCTATTATTCATGTATTGAGGAGCGATCCCTTATTCTATAAAAGGGACTCCCTCACCATCATTAGAGAACATCGCCGCTTACTGAGCAACCGCCTCGCCGCGAGCATCAACTCTAACCCATCATTTATGTATTGAGGAGCGAGTCCTTATTCTATAAAAGGGACTCCTTCACCTTCAACGTCACAAGTTGAGCCAACCAAGGCAACATAAGCCACAAGCCGAGCAACCTCACAACATGTGCTACTTCTAGTTGAGCATCATTTCACTTTGAACACCGCCTCATATCAAGTATCAACTCAAGACGACATCTAGTTACTTCGACCAACACATGGACTGAATTTCAAGTCTCCAGCCAAAAGACTCTCTTGAATGAAGACTTAGGGGACTACTGTTTATACTATACTGAGGGCCTCCGTATTTAGACCTTGTATAAATACTTGGGGAACTTAAATGTAATTATGTAATAAATGGATAGGAAAATATGTAATAAGTGATGAGCCCTTATTATATAAAAGGACCCCTCACTCTCCTCATTAAGAGAGGCCAATTCTTAGGCCTGACTCCCACCCTCAGAAGCCTCACTCTCCTATTAAGAGGTTCTCTCTCCCTCATAGAAATACAATATCAGTGTAGACGTAGCCCAAACATTGGGGTGAACCACAATACATCTTGTGTTCTTTACTTTCTTGCAGATTCACGGTCGGATTTACGTTGTTCCAAGACCCCTCCGATTTTGTGCATCAACAAACGGGTATCCATCGGTTATGGGTATTACCCGCGGTTATAACGGGTATCCATTTATCCATTTAATTTAATATATGTAAAATTACCCATTATTTTTCAAAATCTTATTATTATTATTATTTTAATGAAAAGAATTGTTGGAGGGATCGATTTTTGACAATGATAAAGTGTGTATTTATACGTTTAGGGTTGATGAATTCATATGTTTTTTAAATGTTAAACAGTTTCGTGGTCATAACTGATGAACTATATGTTAAATTAATTTATTCAATCGGTTATGGATATTACCTGCGGTTATAATGGGTATCCATTTACCCATTTAATTTAATATAACGGTTATATCGGTTATGGGTATTACTCTGTGATCACTTACATATGTTGGATTCATGCTAATTGGTGTCAATGTTCCTAAATAGGATACTAATTCAATTTATACATTTCTTTTGTATGCCTCTTTTGGTGGCAACGAGTCGATGAGACTTTGTGATTGAATATGCTAAAGCATTAGTGTTCGAAAGTGTTTAGTTTCGGAATATTTTGAAGCTTTGAATCATATAGTATTCAAGATAATGACTATTTTTTGTTTTTAAAAGCGTTACTTTGTAATCATATGGATTATAATTAAAGACATGCTTGGGTGCGGGAGAAAAATATCGTTCGTAAATTATTATTTCAATTATTGAAATTGTATGAGGACTTAAATGATTAAGATAGGGAAATGCATGCTAAAATGTATCTATAACGATATTTAATTGTCAGAAAACGAAAATTATGACAATTTTTTCTTTTGAAATTTTCAAGTTGTTAAAAAAAACATGTAGACATGTGAAAAAAGGGTAAATGGGTAAAAAAAAGGATAAACGGATTCAAAAATGTGTAAACGGGTAAATGGTTATGGTTAAATGTGTACACAGTTATGGATATGGTTAACCGTTTATAAATGGTTATAGGTATGGGTATAAACGTTTATGCAATTATCTAACGGGTAAACGGGTATGCATGTATGAACATAAACGGTTATGGATAAATAACCGCGGTTACCCGCCCGCCATAACCGTTGCTCATCCCTACGTCTCACTCATAAAAATGAAGTGCACAGAAAAAAAGTTGGTCTTTGAAAATTAAGAATTTTTTTACTATTTTTTAATAAACAGTATATTTGTCAGAAATTCGATTATGCCACACATGAACCAGCCATAATAATTGTATTTTGTTTATCTTAGTCTCTGGCCCTAAATTAATGATTTGGAATGGCTATACAAACCCCAAAAGTCATAAACTCACCAACATTTTTGTGGAATCCAACCATTGACTTATATCCAAACAGAAACATCCATATCTTTGACATGTATAATGTAATGTGCAATTGAAGTAAGAGAAATCATGCGCACACATTCTTTTTGACCAAACAAAAATTCTCAACCCCTTCTAGGCTCCAGAGACATCATCACGAATTAGAACATGACAGAGAAAAATCACCGGTGGTTTAGTGGTTGAGGACTAATTCAGGTCTGTATTCTACATGATACATCTTGGGTTCGAGTTTTAGCGTTGGCGAATCACACGATAGTGACCAAAGAGGCTGAAGTATTAATTTACTTTTAATACTTTCAAATTATAAACGTCTTTAATCTATAAAAATAAAAAGTGTTAGTTTTCGGATTTGGATCCCATCCGGATCCAAATTGTGGGGATCTTAGGGATCCTCACATTTTAGCCATTCATCGTGCATCGTGTGGTCAAAAATCATTTGACTTTTTTTTTATATTTAAAATTAAACACAAATAGCACCTGATGAAAACTGACCGCACGATATACGATGAATAATTAGGATGTGGGGATCCCTAAGATCCCTACAAAGTGGATCCGTAGAGGATCCTCTTTCTTATTTTTTTACATACCGTCAAATCAGTCATATTTCCGTTCAAATAATGATTATGTTTTTAAATGAGGAAGAACACTAGCTGAACATGATATAAATTTGACAGTTTAAGAGTAAATTGACGCATTTGATTATGTTTGTTGTTCATGTTTTAGCTTCATTTGGAGCAATTAGTTATGCTTATTATTAGTGGTCTACAATTTCAGATTTTATAGCCTCTGGTCATGCTCGTGACATTTCATTTTGTCTTTATTATCGTTTTGGTTGATCGTCGTTGTCTTCGCATGTATTGGTTTAGTCCTCCGCTTGTATCTTTTTTTTTACTTACATTTATTATCAATAAAGTTGGTATAGGAGGGACATGTGAGGAATTGGGTGTAATGGTCCTCACTCATTCAAGAGAGAGTAGGTACCTCGCACGCGATTATTATTAAAAAACTAATCTCGTCTAATTTTTTTTATTTTAAAAGAAAAAAACATGATTATGTAAACTTGAAAACCAAAATATTGAATGACGACAATGCAAAATGGAGAGTGGATGTGAATTGACAGGAGCAAATCATCGATCGAAGGAAGGGCGAGGGGAAATATCGGTGTAAATTTACTATATGTTTGGTCAAAACAAACAGTTAACATCAAACGAATTTGACTTTATCTGTTTTGGGGGTGGGGGCAACAAATCTGATATTTTGACAAACATATAGGGCCAGTTTAGTCCAAAACTGAAAGCTCTTCCTCTTCATTTCTTTCAATATTTTATTGTGTTTAGCAACTACTAATTAAACAAATTTCATTGTTAAGCAATCTATTAGGCATGGGATTGATAATTAACTAATATTAAATAAAAAATATTAAAACTCAAAATACAAGAATTAGGAATCACCATGGGGTGGCCGAGAGGTCGGGAACGAATTCCACATTTGTATTCCATACGGCACATTTTAGATTTAATTCCTGATACTAATGAATTACACGATGGTGGGTAATGGGCATGAGGAGATTAAAATTCTTCTATGAATCTTTCTGATTCCTGAAATGATAAATTGCCGTGACGAAGTTTCTTTTTACATATAGAAAGACAAGAATTAGCCATGAGCAATTAAGCACCCACCCCGCTTCATCACCACGTTTCCAAAACGGGAACACCAACCGACATGCAAGCAAGATGCCAAAGGACGAGCAATACTGTCAAATAAAAAACCTAATTTTCTAAAGGGAAGTGTTTTTTATACTTCAAAATTTTCATTCTACATTTCTGTATTTTTCTTTCCAAATATAGAAAATTTGAAGTGTAGAATGAGATTTTTGAAGTGCCAATAACAATTCCCTTTCTAAATATGGAGTGATTTGTCTTCGATAATTTAGCTTATCAAGTAGTTCGATTTTTAATAATTGCCACCATTTGATTTCTTTGAGTTAATTTTTACTGTTCATTTCCTATGACTACCAAGTAGTCCCGAATTATTGAAAAAAAGTTGGATATGAACATGTCTATGTCTTGCAAGTTCACAAGCAACATAGATGCCTCCATAGAGTTGCATCATGGACCATATTACAACCTTTTTCCCAATTACCAATCTACTTTTTTTTCATTTCTTTCATTTATCTTAAAAAGTTAATCTGTTACGAGGTGATATTTTCACCATGTATATAACGTTTTTCACATAATAAAATCCATTTTTTTGTCATTTCTTTCATCCATCATAAAAAGTTAATCAATTGCAAGGCGAAATTACACCAATTTATACAGCATTCTAGGCTTCTAGTGGACTAGCACAATAAAAATCATTAAATTGTGAAGCAAATTTCCGTTGATATATACAACTTTTCTCCCACAATATCAAGCTGACAATCATAAAAAAAATATATTTTTGGTGTTAACAAAAAGAACAATATGTTTTTGGTACATTTGGGACCATAAAACCCGAAGCAACTAAACTACAATCTAATAGTCTCCTTTGTTTCGGCACATATGAGAAAAAGTTACCAAATTGTTCACCTTTTGCTTTTGCAAATCCTCAACCAAGAAAAAGAAATGCCAAAAGCAACAAAAAAGCAAAATTCTAAATTGATATAGCAACATGGATGGTGGTCATGAGAGACAGAAATGTCTTTGTGAGTCTTTCTAGCAGTAGATTACTATGGCGAAGCCACTTGCCGGTTTTTTTTTTTTCTTCTTAAAAAGAACATGATATAGAAAGGCTCATAATCCTACTAACAATAAGGGAAATTTTGGCAATGTTCCATAAATTTAGTATAGTGTTATAATTTACTTCTTCAACTTTCAGATTATGAACCTCTTTAATATGCAAAAATGAAAAAGAGTTAATTTTTCACATACCATCAAATCAATCATATTTCCGATCAAATAGGGTTATGTTCGTTAACTTAAGCGAGGAAGAGGAACATAACTGAACATGATACAAATTTGACTTACATTTATTATCAATAAATTTGGTAGAGGAGGGGCATGTGAGGAGTTGGGTGTAATGGTGGTCCTCACTTATTCAAGAGAGAGTAGGTACCTCGCACGCGATCATTGTTAAAAAACTAATCTCGTCTAATATTTTTCTATTTTAAAAGAAAAAACATGATTATGTAAACTCGAAAACAAAATTGAATGACGACAAGGCAAAATGGAGAGTGGATGTGAATTGACAGAAGCAAATCATCGATCGAAGGAAGGGCGAGGGGAAATATCGTTGTAAATTTACTATTTGTTTGGGTCAAAACAAACAGTTAACATCAAACGAATTTGACTCTATGTGTTTTGAGGGTGGGGGCAACAAATCTGATATTTTGACAAACATATAGGGCCAGTTTAGTCCAAAACTGAAAGCTCTTCCTCTTCATTTCTTTCAATATTTGATTGTGTTTAGCAACTACTAATTAAACAAATTTCATTGTTGAGCAATCTATTAGGCATGGGATTGATAATTAACTAATATTAAATAAAAAAATATTAAAACTCAAAATACAAGAATTAGGAATCACCATGGGGTAGACGAGAGGTCGGGGACAAATTTCACATTCGTATTTCACACGACACGTTTTAGGTTCAATTTCTGACATTAGTGAATTACACGATGGTGGGTAATAGGCATTGGGAAGTTAAAATTCCTTTGCAAGTCTTTATGATTCTCGAAATGATAGACTGACGTGACGAAGTCATTAACTGATTTTCTTTTTACATATAGAAAGACAAGAATTAGCATTAGGCATGAGCAATTAAGCACCCACCCCGCATCATCACCACGTTTCCAACACGGGAACACCAACCGACATGCAAGCAAGATGCCAAAGGACGAGCAATACTATCAAATAAAAAAACCTAATTCTCTAAAAGGAAGTGTTATTGACACTACAAAAATATCATTCTATATTCCTGTATTTTTCTTTTCAAATATAGAAAATTTGAAGTGTAGAATGAGATTTTTGAAGTGCAAATAACAATTTCCTTTATAAATATGGAGGGATTTGTCTTCGATAATTTAGCTTATCAAGTAGTTCGATTTTTAAATAATTTCCACCATTTGATTTCTTTGAGTTAATTTTTACTGTTCATTTCATGTCTATGTCTTGCAAGTTCAGAAGCAACATAGATGCCTCCATAGAGTTGCATCATGGACCATATTACAACCTTTTTCCCAATTACCAATCTACTTTTTTTTTTTTTTTCAATTCTTTTCTTTATCTTAAAAAGTTAATCGGTTACGAGGTGATATTTTCACCATGTATATAACGTTTTTTCGCATAATAAAATCCATTTTTTTGTCATTTTTTTCATCCATCATAAAAAGATAATCAGTTACAAGGCTAAATTACACCAATTTATACAACATTCTAGGCTTCTAGTGGACTATCACAATAAAAATCATTAAATTGTGAAGCAAATTTCCACCGATATATACAACATTTATCCCACAATATCAAGCTGACAATCATAAAAAATAAATGTTTTTGGTATTAACAAAAAGAACAATATGTTTTTGGTACATTTGGGACCATAAAATCCGAAGCAACTAAACTACAATCTAATAATCTCCTTTGTTTCGGCACATGTGAGAAAAAGTTCTCAAATTGTTCACCTTTTCTTTTGCAAATCCTCAACCAAGAAAAAGAAATGCCAAAAGCAACAAAAAAGCAAAATTCTAAATTGATATAGCAACATGGATGGCGGTCATGGGAGATATAAATGTCTCTGTGAGTCTTTCTAGCAATAGATTACCGTGGCAAAGCCACTTGCCGGTTTTTTTTTTTTTCTTCTTAAAAAGAACATGATATAGAAAGGCTCATAATCCTACTAACAATAAGGGAAATTTTGGCAATGTTCCGTAAATTTTGTAGTGTTATAATTTACTTCTTCAACGTTCAGATTATGAACCTCTTTAATATGCAAAAATGAAAAAGAGCCGATTTTTCACATACCGTCATATCAATCATATTTCCGATCAAATAAGGGTTATGTTCGTTAACTTAAATGAAGAAGAGGAACATAATTGAACATGATACAAATTTGACAATTCAAGAGCAAACTACGACATTTTAAAAGGTGGATTGAAAGGAGCAAATCGTCGATGGAAGGAAGGGAGGGGAAATATCGCGGCAAGTTTACAATTTGTTTGGTCAAAACAAACAGTTAACAACAAAACAATTTCGTTTTTTCATTTTTTTATTCAAAAAAAAAAAATCAACAAACGAATCAGATAGTTAGACAAACAAAGAGGGACAGTTTAGTCCAAAACTGAAAGCTCCTTCTCTTCATTTCTTGCAATAATATATTAGGGTTTAGAAACCACTAATTAAACAAATTAGGCATGGGATGGATAATTAATTAATATTAAATAAACTAAAAATATTAAAACTCAAAAGACAAGAATTAGGCTTGACCACACACCCCATCATCACCACATTTCCAACACCAACCAACATGCAAGACAAGATGCCAAAGGACAAGAGCCTAAATATGGACGTATTTGACATTTGTCTTCGATAATCTCCAATTTTTTAAATAATTTTTATCGTTAGATTTTTTCAAGTTAATTTTTACCGTTCATTTCCTATTACTATTAAGTAGTTCCGAGCTATTGAAAAAAAGTTGAAAACGAAAATGTTTATGTCTTACAAGTTAAAAAGCAACATGGATGCCTCCATAGAATTGCATCATGGACCATACAACCTTTTTGCCAATTACCAATCTACTTTTCTTATTTCTTTCCTCCATCTTAAAAAGTTAATCAGTTATGAAGTGAAATGTTCACTATCTATACAACGTTTCTCACACAAAATCCGTTCTTTTTTCTTTCCCATTTCTTTCATCCATCATAAACCATAAATATGGTGAAGCTCTTTCAATTCTTCATTCATTTGCAATATTTCCTTCAATATATTTTTCAATATTTCCTTCATTTGCAATATTTCTTTCAATTTTTCAATAATTTCTTTCAATATTTTTTCAATAATTTAAATAATAAATTATGTTTGTCCCTATGGCCCTTTGTCCCTTTGTTGGAGACGGTTTTTTGTGACAGGGCTAAAACGAGTCATCTGGCCATCTGGCCCTCGGTTGGAGACGGAGGCAAATATGACCATGTACTGTTCATTAAAATATTAATATCTTGGAGAATCTTAGAGGGCCAAAAGGCTAAAACGAGCCCTCTGGCCAGCCATTGGTTGGAGATGGCCTAAGTAGTCCAGAGCTATTGAAAAAAATTTGAAAACGAAAATGTCTATGTCTTACAAGTTAAAAAGCAACATGGATGCCTCCATAGAGTTGCATCATGGACCATACAACCTTTTTGCCAATTACCAATCTACTTTTCTTATTTCTTTCCTCCATCTTAAAAAGTTAATCAGTTATGAAGCGAAATGTTCACTATCTATATAATGTTTCTTACACAAAATCCGTTCTTTTTTCTTTCCCATTTTTTTCATCCATCATAAACCATTAATCAGCTACAAAGCGAAATTGCACCAATTTATACAACATTAAGTTGTGAGGCAAATTTCCGTTGGTATATACAACGCTTCTCCCACAATACCAACATGACAATCATTAAAACATATATTTTGGTGTTAACAAGAAGAACAACATGCTTTTGGCACATTTGGAAGCATAGAATCCAGAGCAACTAAACTACAAAATTTAGTAATCTCTTCTTTTGGAACACTTGAGAAAACGTTACGAAATTGCTTACTTTTAATTTTGCAAATGCACAATTAAAATCCTCAACCAAGGAAAAGCAATGCCAAAAGCCACAAGAAAGGCAAAATTTTAAATTGTTCTTATCCAATCAATCTTTTCTTGAAGCAAAAATCTATGTGCACATTACATTCCAAAATCCTTAATTAAACCTTACTTACATACACTAATTAACACTAAACAAAAAAGTAAAAAGACAACACAAAAATAAAGGAGACGTGGACCATTCCCCCGCCAATGATTTACACCCGCCATCGGCCCCGCCGCCGTATCCCAAACTCAGTACCGAGTCACGACTAACGAGTCGACTCGGCGACGATTACATTTTCTTTTTTATTTGTCATTTTTTAGCGCTGATATACAAAAAACCCATTTTCTATAATTTAAAAAAAAAAGAAAAAGAAAAAAAAAACTAAAACGTGGTTGAGTTGGCGGTATGCAAGTTCCTCACAACTCGGTACCGAGTCGGATCGAGTCCAGGTCCGGAACCCGAGTCCAACACCGAGTCCCAATTTGGCTCATCCTCTCTCCCTCTCATCACCATCAACAGCCGGTTGGCCTTCTCCCTCGCCCTCTCGCTCCCGCTCTTCTCGATCTCACTCAACACCTCCACCGCCTTCGCCTCCCTCGCCAGCCCACGAAACCTCATCGACCCGTGACTCAGCGCATAGAGCGCCGCCACACAGTTCTCCCGAGTCGACTCGGAATCAAACTCGGTTCGCCTCCTCAGCATCCCCACCAAACACTCCACCGCGTTGGCGTCGAGCATGGAGGACCTCCCCTCGTTGCAGCTCGCTAGATTGCACAGAATCAGCAGAACTCGGCCCGCTGACGCCGGGGACTTAGCCAAGGCCAACAGAGTTTGCACCGCGTTGTGTTGCTTAACGAGTTTGACTCGGTTGCTCTCCACCAGCGTCAAGTGATAGAGCGCCAACGCCGAGTCATTGCGCGTCCGCTCACTCTCCGCCCTTACGAACGCGTGCATCAGCGGAGGCAACGCGCCGAGCACTCCGATCGCCATCTTGTTATCTTCCTCCAACGCCAAGCTGAAGAGCGCGCCAGCGGCGTGCTCCTGCGACTCACTGGATCCTCCCTTCAATACATCCACCAAATGCGGGACGAATCCTGACCGTACAATCTTCACCTTGTTGGCCTTCTCCAGAGACAAGTTCACCAGCGAAGCGAGGGCGTTTTGCTGCACGGTGCTGTATCGCGAGACAACCAGCGATCCGACGGCGGAGAGCAGCCGGGGAGTGCAGAGCGAAATCCTAAGCTCCTCTTTCGTCCTCGTGAGCTTTCTGAGTAAAATTACCCCCTCCTCCTGCTCAATTACCTCGGAGCTTCTCAGCTTTGTCATCAATTGCTCCTCCTCCTCGCATCCCGGCAACGAGGAATTAAGATTTAGGGTTTGAAGCTCCGCTGTGATTTCGGAGGAAGACGACGAGGAGTAACACGACGGCCGGGTCGCGAAGGGAAGAGGAGTGGGGGGACTCGCCGAGGGGATGACCACTGACTCTTCCGACGAACTGGAGTAGAAATGGTCGACTCGGCAGCCCAACTCGGTCGCCGCGTGCATGTACCTAACCGGCGGCCTCTCCGCCATCCCCCTCAGCAGCTCCCGCTCCGAAACCCTAATTCCTGGGTCTTCCCTATCCTTCTCCATCAGCGCCCGTACGGCCTTCTCGAGTGCGATTGAATCGGGTGGCTGCGGGTGTTGGGCGTTGTTGCGGTCGCACCAGTTCTGGATGGTAGACTTGATGGCAAAATTGGGAATCACGGTGGAGAAATCGGGTCGGGTCCCGTCTTCGAGTTTGGGGGAAAAGCCCAGCTCGCGGCAGAGTTGGACGGAGAGGCGCTCGAAGGTCTGACCCGAAGAGACGACGACAGGGTCGGATATTAAGGACCCGGAAATGGGGCATAAGAGCTCCTTTGGGGGATTCTTTGAGCCGGAATTGGAGCGGTAGAAGGAGATCTTCCACCTGTGCTTGCCATTACCGCCCATGCCCAAAGAGGAGACGGTGGAGGTTGCGGCGGCGGAACTATGAGACCTTTCTGGAATTTTGGGCTGATGGGTTTCTGAGGGATTGTGTTACGGTTGTGTTGGACATGAGTAGGGTGCTGGGAGATGATTAATTAAGGTGCTTTTTCTCGGAAGCCTTGGGTTTTGTTTTGTTTGGTCTTGTTGTATACGCTGTGTGAGCTGTTTGCTTGACCAGTCAGTGACTCAGTGCATTGGCAATTATCCCCTTGTGGAAACCCACTTTCTTGTTTTTTGTTTTGGGGGTGGGAAAATGTAAAACCTTAGTGGGGTTTTCTTGTGTTTCGTGTGTTTGTTTTTTAACGATGCATTTTTGATAAACTAGTGATTTATATTACAATTTGAATTCTCTCCTCGTAATTTATATTTACATGACTAGCACTTCAATGGTTGAATATGAGAAAATAATGATTCTGATCATCATCGTATAATATTGCATGATCAAAAGGTCGAATGAGAAGGTAATTGCTAGCATTCCTCTACTTACTTAATCGTTGAACATAACTCTCATAATTGGACAACTTGTATTGTACCTTGTAAAAAAAAAAGGTCGAATGAGAAGGTAAACCCACTCTCACTGTCGCTTGTAAAAAAAGAAGTTAGTTTTGAGATTAGGTAATACCATTTTTTAAGTGTATTTAAAATTTAATCTAATTGGTTTCAAAGGACACCTCTAAACCAATAGAAGGTGCGGCTGGATCACCACATTTTTAGGAAGATCTAATGTTTGTTGGATATTTTGATAGAATTATCTTCCTTTTCAAATTCCCTCCCCTCCCTCCTTTCTCACTTTCATCTATATATTTTTCTCTTTATAAAGAAGTCAAAACAATATGTTGACGTGACTTAAGTGGAGACTGGAGGAGAAGATAATTTAAATATGAGAGAATCATACTCCGAAATAGATCTCCTTATAAAAACAGATGCCAACTTGCAATACTAAAATTAAATTCCTAGACAGTTGTGTATTTCAACTACTAATCATACGTAGGATACTACGTATGCGAAGCTTACGAATCCACAGGTAGAGATTGTATGAGAGCATGGAGTTTGAAAGGGTCCTTGTCACGGACTCTCACGTGCCAGGTTGGTGGCTTCAATAACCCTAAAAGTTTAGGGTTTGAATTACGATTGAGAACTTACGTTTACTGTAAATCGGCAGATTTTTGAGCCTACCAAACTTGCAAGTAGCTATAGTAGAGAACCATCTTAAATTTGTTGAGAGGGATCGCGTTCATCGAGCCGGATATTCGATGTGTCATTCATATTATTGATATTATGAACAAGTTGGCATCAATATGGCGTTGAAAATGTTTCAATATGTTGTCGGCATGGCCATAACTTAATGAATTACTACTATTTTTGTGTCTGAAACTCTAATCTGGTGGATTTGGGAAATAAATGAAGATTATTCAACTACAATTAGATAGAAATTAAGAAACAATTAAGAAAGTTTTAGTTAACTAAAAGATGCTTGAACTAGACTAGAAAGATTCTTACTGATATATCAACTTTGAATGCTTTTTGTTTTGTTTGGGGAATGAGTATAGAATATATACAATCAGTAAAATTTAGGGTTTGTTTGAAATTACTTATGCAAAAAGCACTTATGTTTATATGTTTATGCTAGAATTGTTTTTACTAGAAACACGTAGAAAGTTCTATAAAACCATGTTTTTCATGGAAAAGTATTTGAAAGTGCTACTTTAGGCGCTTTCATATAAAACGATTATGGGATTCATAACTATAAGTTCTTTTAAGATTTATGCCGCCAAACAAATTCAGAAAACACTTTTAGCTCGTTAAGATTCAATCCCAAACACACGTTAATGTATCGTAAACTACTTCATTCTCCCATTTACACTTGGACCTGAATTGTCTGCCCTCCCCATCCCATACCCTTTACATCCCCTCCTATTTCAGTGGTCACAATTAAATCACGTCAACATTTTAGATAATTTTTTTTATAGAAATAATAAGACAAAAGATAGAAATTAAGAAACAATTAAGAAAGTTTTAGTTAACTAAAAGATGCTTGAACTAGACTAGAAAGATTCTTACTGATATATCAACTTTGAATGCTTTTTGTTTTGTTTGGGGAATGAGTATAGAATATATACAATCAGTAAAATTTAGGGTTTGTTTGAAATTACTTATGCAAAAAGCACTTATGTTTATATGTTTATGCTAGAATTGTTTTTACTAGAAACACGTAGAAAGTTCTATAAAACCATGTTTTTCATGGAAAAGTATTTGAAAGTGCTACTTTAGGCGCTTTCTTATAAAACGATTATGGGATTCATAACTATAAGTTCTTTTAAGATTTATGCCGCCAAACAAATTCAGAAAACACTTTTAGCTCGTTAAGATTCAATCCCAAACACACGTTAATGTATCGTAAACTACTTCATTCTCCCATTTACACTTGGACCTAAATTGTCTGCCCTCCCCATCCCATACCCTTTACATCCCCTCCTATTTCAGTGGTCACAATTAAATCACGTCAACATTTTAGATAATTTTTTTTTATAGAAATAATAAGACAAAAAGCAATAGGAATATAAAACATTGACATAGCTTAACCGTAACCGTATAAATAAGAGGGGATGAGATGGGAGATGGTGGACAATCGAGGTCTTTTACACTTCTAAGATTCAAAATAGGTGAGGTTAAAAAAAAAAAAAACTAAAAAATCCGACAAATCGATGAACTCCTACAGTTCCTGGTTGCACAAATCCAAACAATCGTAGCTCTTTCATAGACACAAAGGGCCATCTGAAAAATTATAAATTAAGTTAAATGTTGACAAGTTTGTTTGACGAGAGTGGGAACACGCCCAGATGATCCTCCATTACATTTACAAAATTACATATGTAATGTGACAGTGAAAGAAGATCTTTATTTTTATTTTTTTTGAAAGCAGAAGACCTTTATTTTGTAAGGGATTTTAACGAAATGTTCACGGTACTGTTTACTTTAACAAAAAATCATATTTTTACACTAAAAAGTCAATTCTGGTACTATCTACTTTACCCTTTATTTTGTTCTTATCGTAAAAACTTAAAGTTTTCAAGTCATTTTCATTAATTTTCCTTATTTCTTATTTGTTTAAAGGCAGACGTCACATTAAAAAAAAAAAAAGAATTAAAAGCACTCTCTTTATTAACAACTAAGGCTAGTTTGAAAATAATTTTAAAATGATTAAAAACGCTTTTTATAAACGTGTTTTTGAGTGTCATAAGAAATTGAAATGCTTCTTACAAAAAAATCAGTTATGTGTTTTTTGCATAAAACACTTTAATGTTTCTATAATTCACTTACATTTTTACTAAGGATTGCCTTCAAAAGCACTCTCATAAAAAACGTTTTCAGTCATTTTAAAAGCTATTCCAAATGAGTTCTTAATATTATAACAAAAGAAAACTAATGAAAATGGCTTGAAAACTTTGAGTTTTAACGATAATAACAAAATAAAAGATAAAATGAATAGTACCAGTATTGACTTTTTAGTGTAAAAATGTAATTTTTCTTTAAAATAAATAGTACGAGAATCTTTTCGTTAAAGTTCCTATTACCAATGCTAAATGACCGATTCAAAAAGGTTGGAAAGTTCACTGGAACATACAAGGCTCAAGATTTTCATGGAAATCAAGCGCACGATATGCTTGCACTTGCAGTGGGCTTGAATGTGTGAGCTCCAAATTCGTTTTTGCTTTATTGAGATTTGTGGGCTTCAATTGGAGTGGGTTCTAAACGGACAAGTCACAAGTTCAAGTATATCAAAAACATTTTATTTGGGCTTGGGCTTGGGCTTTGGTACTTACTCCCTCTTAATTTTCTCACAAACATCTATTCGAAACCGAATCATGAAAATCATGAAATAAAAGCGTCATCAAGTTCGCGCTGCCTGAATACCATTATGGGCACATAAAGCGTTAAGCTTATCTACAAATACTTAAAATCTTCACAACGATCTAAGATTTTTTTTCAAAATTGCTCTGATGGTTAGTGTCTTACTTTTTTAACTCACTGCGTTTCGGTACTATTTCCTTTAACTAAAAAAAAAATTTCACATCACCCTTTTCATGAATAAATTGAAGAAATTTTGTGCACGTTTGGTTGTTTGTGCAGAAAATGCACTGCCCCTCTTAATGTGCAAAAAAACAGCTCTCTTGCTTTTGATCTGGAAAGGTAATTTTGATGATCAAGTCTATACAAATCTTTGATAAGAACATATGAAATGCACGTTTTACTTGTCATTTCAATTTTTTTTTAAGATAATTACTTACGAACAATGCATGGCTACTCAAAGATGAGTAGGAACTCCTACTTCAATCACAGAGTTTTGTACTTATGATAAACATCGTTTATATTATGAATCACTTTATAAAGATCATCTCTGCAAAAAATGAACTAAAACTAAGGTCGTTTAGTTAATCTATTGTAGGAAATACATAGACGATTCATAATACTTTTATTAATTCCGTTCATAAGTTTTTATACAGGTCGGTGACTAAACGACCTTAATTAGTTTTAATTGATTTTTTTTGCAAATGCGATCTTTATATAGTAATTTATAATATGAATGGTTTTAATTATGAACACGAAATTCTATGAACCGACAACGAACATTTTTGAGTAAAAAAACTCATACTCATTATTAAGTAGCCAAATATTATTCATTACCTAAAAAGATTTGTGCCATATCTTTGAACTTCCATATATGTAAGGGACAATCCACATGCAGTATGCAAACTGGTTACCAGTCTGAACAGACTGAAAGTGAAGGGCATGCTTTGGACAATCCACATGCAGTATGCAAACTAGTTAATAACTTGAAAAATAAAATTTCTCACCATTCCTATTAAAACATATGGTGTATCATTTATGTTCCCGTCACAATTAAAAATTTCTCCATACTTTAGACTAAATCTCCTCGGTAGGCCGAGAAAGAAACATGACATGCAAGAGGACAGAATAAACCAAGAATGTGGCATGCATATTTCACCAACAAGAACCAGGCTTCTCCACAATCTTGCAAAATGTCTTCCTTATTAGACGCCGTGTCTTCTGTCCTCAACAAATTAAGCAAAATACACGTGTGTTGACATGAACATTGAACACTCATGTGTTGAAGCGTCTCATATCGGAAACCTGATGAAGCGGTTTCACTATTTTTTTATAAATTCCGTACTTATTAGATTGCATAAGTTGTTAAGTTGAAGACAATAACCGTGTAATTAGTAGCGTGTTGCTGAAGCGACTGTATAACTTTGACATCATGTGCTCCTAGACTTGGTTTTTCTTTATTTTCTAAGCAAAGACTAGAGAAACTTAGAATTTTCATCCCCTAGCTTCTAATTAATGTGAAAGACACATGATCAATTCATAATCGTCAACCCCCATATGAAAAAGGTTGTGAATATGATGGATCGATTCAAAATTCAAACTGGAGAACAGCGGGAATAATTAAGTTGTGTTAAGAAAAATTTTATTTGAACCCATATAATCTCTCTCTACACACAACTTACTATTTATCCTCATAATCTTATTTAAACTATATAAATTTATTTTTACACCAATTTAGCCCAATTCGGGTTTGGTCGATGGGAAAGTGAAAGGAAATCACATAGAAGGATGAGCAGTCGGACGAGCGGGTAGAAAGGGGTTGGCCGCGGTGGAGTTCTGCTGAATGAAGCAAATGCATTCGGTCGAGTCCTTCTGACCGAACAGTTTCGCAGATAGAAAATGAGCATGTTTAGCAACGTTTAAGTAATAATTCAATCATTAACTTTCATGTTATTTAATTTACAAAATTTGTTTACAAATTTAGTCTCCCTGGGCATTACTCTAGAATGAAATATGCACTCTATGGAAAATCGTATGGCTGCAACCTTAATTTCAGCATAAACTCCACCAATCAAAGACCCATTTTTCTTTCCAACCTCTCCTCTTTCTCACGGTAAAAGCTAGGCTAGGCATAAATCCATTTTTTCTTTCTTTTGTTTCGCACACTGATTTGGACTAATAAAGTCCTTTTCTGCACTCAATATTCACTCTTAAATTCTAAACAAAAATAATTGAAATCAAATAAAGAAAAAATTGCATAAATCGATTCATACCTTTTAGAGAATTCAAAACTTCAAAATCAGAGCATTTTTCGTTTTGACAGCATCTAAATAGAATGCAAGAGAAAGATTGTGTGATGTTAAAGGTTTAATTATATCGGGTGTTAGTTTGTTGATAATTATTGCTATTTTCATCTTGTATTCGATGATAAATATACAATAGGGTAAACAAGATAACTGACATTTAAAGATTAAGTTAAGTTTAAAGTTTAAGTTGGGTGTAGAGTGAGATTAAATGGATTCAAATATAATTTTTCTTTACTTAATTATGTTATAATGTGAAGAAGATACCCAGATCAGTCTCATGAAGATCCACGTTAATTAAATCCTTTAATCTAATTAAACACACAGCTGCCATGAGACTCTGAGTGTCAAACCAAAGTAACCAAACCCTAGCTAGTTTAACAAATGCATGCACTATGTTTCAGGCCGGCTTGTAGTACTGCGAATAACAGCTAGTGCACGGAATTTAGAAACTGAGAAATGGAAGATCCTTCAGAATATATAAAATAAATTTAGTAATAAGACCACATCATTACTTATAAACACTCAACAATATGCAGACAAAATCTTACAAACAAA
The DNA here is from genome assembly GCF_916048215.2 of Malus sylvestris. NCBI lineage: Eukaryota > Viridiplantae > Streptophyta > Magnoliopsida > Rosales > Rosaceae > Malus > Malus sylvestris. Next base: position 30,596,185 of record NC_062265.1, read on the forward strand.
GTGAAACGAAATGCAATAATAATCATGCCCTCACATAAAATAAATTTAGTAATAAGACCACATCATTAATTATAAACACTCAACAATATGCAGACAAAATCTTACAAACAAAGTGAAACGAAATGCAATAATAATCATGCCCTCACATGTTTGCAGTGCATCAACACAGCAAGACTACTAATTAGATATGAGTTGAAGTAGAGCGTCTGAACATGTAATTAAAGAAAAGAACTTTAATTACTTAATTAAAAGAGAGAATTAAAAGTGAACAAAAACACTTGATTCAGAACAAGTTGGTAGCCAAAAATTCAGAACAAGCTAGGTATGTGTGGATTTGCTAGGGTTGATGTAGCAAATGATCGGACCGAGATGCTTGATTCCCCTTCAGCCAAAGAGTTGGATAACCCTTGTCTGAGAAACCCTATTCATACAATAAGTAGGGTTTTGATCTCATATATAAGAGGTAGCAGTACTAGTGAAGGCCTATGCCAGCTCTCTCCCCCTCCTCCTCGTCCTCCTCTTCTTGCTGTTGATCTTGATCAGCCGCTGCTTGTTGTTTTGGCAGCAGTAGTAGCAGAAGTAGAAGTAGGTTTCCTGCAGGTGCTGAGTAGTGTTGGAGATGATGGTGGTGGTGGGGTTGGTGGATGGTGGTGGTGGTGGTGATGATGACGATGATAAAGGTGGGGGTGAGGGGGTAATGATGGTGGTAGAGAGTCAGAGGGAAGGGCTTGGAGGAGAGCATCATGATTGCTGTTTGGTTATTGTGTTGAAACTTTGAACAAAAATCCAAGCTATTGCTGCTGTGTGCCATCGCTGTTCTCTCTCTCTCTCTCTCACTCTCTCTCTCTCTTGATGGAGATCGAGGAATTATATATTATTATGAAGCCGTGGTTGCTTTTTCATTCCCCCCAGCTCCTGTTCTCTAAGAAAAGATTTTTGCATTTTCTATATGGAAAAAGAAATCTCCTGCAACACTTGTTAAAGAGATTTTTCAGTATGACCGGAATACGTGATAATTAGGGTCGTCTTTGAGAATTTGGAGGTCCATTTTGGAATTTGTAAAAGGGACCCTTCTTAAGATAGTTTTAAGTTAGGTTTTTTAGCCAAAATGGTTCCTGAGATTTGCATAACACATAACTTTGGTCCCTGAGATTGAAAATCAATAGAAATGATCCATGAGATTGTCCACCATCCATTATTTTGGTCATTCTGTTAAAAACTCAGTTAAATGTCCCAGAACTCTTGGTCGAAAGTTTGGACAATTTTCAAAGCTTCGTAACTCAATCGTTTTATAACTAAATTCGACCCATAATATATCAAAATAAAGATAGGAAAGTGTAGAACAAGATTATACCATTTGGAAGCCCAATGATTGCTGTATATGGCTGGAAAATAGCTTGAAATGTGACTGGTCCGTGGGAAACCCGAAAAACTTGCCAGATGGGTAAACTTTAAACGTTCATAACTTCTTCAATACTCAATGAAATTGAGTCATTCGAAATTTAAAATCATACTTATCGACGAGACGAAGAGAATGGTACCTTTCTTGATGGTTAAATCACCGTGGTTTGTCTGGAAAACAGCTCAAAAGTGGCTATCTTGGTCTCGAGTTAAACACTTTCAAACCGTTTTTCAGCCAAACCACGGTGAATTAACCATCAAGAAAGGTATCATTCTCTTTGTCTCATTGAGAAGTATGATTTTCATTTTTGAATCACTCGATTTCATTGAGTATTGAAGAAGTTATGAACGTTTAAAGTTTACCCAGTTTCCAACGAGTTTTCTAGTTTTCTCATGAATCAGTCACCTTTCAGGCTATTTTCTGGCCATCTCCAGCAACCATTGAACTTCTAAATAGGTATAAACTTGTTCGACACTTTCCTATCTTCATTTTGATATATTATGAGTCGAATTTGGTTAAAAAACGATTGTGTTACGAAGCTTTGAAAATTGCTTAAACTTTCAGCCAAGAGCTTCGGGACACTTAATACAGTTTTTAACGGAATGACCAAAATAATGGATGGTGGACAATCTCAGGGGCCATTTCTATTGATTTTCAATCTCAGAAACCAAAGTGATGTGTTATGCAAATCTCAGAGACCATTTTGGCTAAAAAGCCTTTAAGTTATAAAAAAATATGACAATGTATTGATACTAGATAAAATTCACTTAAATCAAAACAAAGACACTTAGTACTACGATCTAATGGTATTCCTCTTCACTTGTAAGTGAGAGGTTTTATGTTCAATTCTTGCCAAAGGCGAATTTGAACCATATTATTGTTAGCTCATTGTGAGGCTTAGCCCACTCTCCCACCCTCTTAGCGTAGATAATATCGTTTGTTCACAAAAAAAAATCAAAATAAACTTTAGCACTCACTGATTACATGTTTACAATTGTCCTTAATGATGAGTGAAAAGCTACAAACATAACTTTCACTAAATAATCAAAAGTAGTTTTATCTTAAACAACCAAACATGAAGAAAAAAAACATTAGACCTATAACTTTAAAGTTCACTTGAATATATAACATTGTTATATTATCAAATTAAGAAAATGTCGTTTTTCAAGGTGTTATTATTGACACTCAAAATATCTCATTTACTCCAAGTTTTTATATTTAGAAAAAAAAAATACTCTTATAAGGAGTGCACAATACAGTTTAAAGTGCTAACAAAAGTAATTTTTTAAATATACAACGTTATTACATGATGTTAGATGACAAAAATTTAGGAACCCCTTCAAATTTGGGGCCATGTGCGACTGCACCTTTCACTCCCCTTCAACGCCCCCTCTAGGGATGATACATCACGTATCATTGTATAAATGATAAGATATGTGTGTTAAAAAATTAATAACTTAAAAAATAAAAAATTTCACCACTTATGTAAAAACACGTGGTATACCACCTGTATTCCGATCACAATGAAAAATTTCTCCATTTGTTGGACTCCTTGGTTCCTACACCCCAATCAACTTCCTCCAAAGACTACTTTTAATTCTACATTTCTAAAAATCTTACTTGGTACCTTAATAATTAAGGAACCGACTAAAAAATGTATGGTCACTCACTCTTAAATTTGATATTAAGGTTGGAGATGTGATTTTAATACTTGCTTACTAAGAGAAAGAGATTGTACCTAATTAGTGTAGATTTTCTAACAACTGTTAATGTTAACAAGAGGTATTAGTTTAAGAATCAAACTAGCCATAAGAAAAGCAAAAAAATCTGAATGACCTATTTTTAAATTTGGATGCAATACCAAAGGGTTCCTAATAGCAATTGGATTCATGAGTTAATTGTTTTTTCTTCAATGGTATAATTTTAGTGTTTTTCATTATTAAAAAAAAATTGTAGCTTTAGTGAAGAATTATATATCTGTGTATATAACTACCCTCACCACCACATTAATATCATATGTTGTCTTGTAATATTACATATATACATAATAAATTATAATTAAATAACAATTCAACAGAAAAATTATTGTACAAAAGAAAGTTAAAAAGAGTTGGTAGAAAGGTAAAAGGAGTTGGTCCTATATAACGAGAGACTCCAAAATTAGTTAGAAAGCTTAGGTGGTGTGTACATTACACTGCATCTTAAATTTTCGAGTTCTTTTCTTTATAAGATAAGATCTTGAGGATTCCGGGAATAAGGATTCTCTCCGGATCTTCTTTGTGAGGATCCCGATGATTCTGCAATCACATTCGTTCATTATAGATTATGTGGTCAGTTTTCGTCAGGTACTAATTATATTCAATTTTAAATAAAAAAAAATTTACAATGATTTATAACCACACAATATACGATAAGCATATGTAATTAAAGGATCTCTAATCCTCACAAAAAGAATACAACGAGAATCCACACTATTTCTTTAGGGATGTGATATCCACACATCCCTTTTTACTTTTCCCATACTTTTTTAGTTTTCGGCCGTCGGATCGAATGAATTAAAGAAGATCAACGAACATAAATTAATAAGGGGTGTATTAAAAGTAAAAAAGAAATGTGTAGATAGCACACTCCTTTCTTTATACATGCTCTCCATTTTTAATTGACTACAGTAAAAGGCTGTTTTTATTTTTTGGAAACTACAGTAAAAGGCTGTCTGTGACTGTATCCGACTGTATGTAGAGAGTTGATGAAACCCTCAAAGCTTTATCGGTTTTGGTTAAAGAGGCAATTGGCAGGCCGACATATATATTATATAAACCAATATATAATAAGAAATTAATTAAAAATGTAGAGGAATCTAGAACTGATAAAGAATGACAGAGATATCAGAATCAAATAATATAAACGAGAGAGTACTCTGAGAGAGAGAGAGAGAGAGAGAGAGAGAGAGATCAGTGATCAGAGATATACAAACTTGAGGGAGAACTTGTGGCCTTGTGAGGATAACATGAATATGCATGCCCTACTCCGTCAAAATCATTTTGTTAAATAGAAGTGGACAGAAATGTGCTGGTAATTCAATCTCCTTCCTGTCAAAAACAAAAGTGGTCTTTTCTTATTTTTATAATTGCAAGCTCGAAGCCCGAAGCATGTTCTTGTGATCTAATATCTTGGTAGATAAAATGTGGGTTTCTACTTATATTTTTCGAGTTTGAAACTCTTTTTCTTCTAATTTAGTGTAATAATTTTAAATCGTATAGATCACAAAGTACAAGATTCCCAAATAAAGCATACTTTGAAGCTCCAATTGTCTAAACAATTCGGCTCCCTGAAAACATGTTTGAGCGCACATGTATCGATCCAATTGACTTATTATAGTTTCGCAGCTGCTCATTATTGTATCAAGAAAGTTTTGCAAGAAACTATCCAATACTTAAACAGTGAGCCTAAACAACATTGGTCTTAAATGACAGTTGTAAACTTGGTAATATTAACCAACCAAAGAAACCTTGTTGAGAATGGTTTACATGAAATAGGCTGACTGTTATGTGACGTTCATTGTCTAATAGTACATGTCATGTGCAAGTCTTTTACCACATGATTTGGTTGGAATACCACGTGGCAATGAATACGTTATGTTTTGTTCTGTATAAGGTGTTCTCCTTGTAATATTAGGAATATACGTGTCTAAAACATCAAAGAGAAGCTAGGGTCATTCCATGGTAGAAAACAATGACTTTGTGTTTGGCCCTGATAAAGTCCCCACCGAAACCAGCCTTTTATTCTATTTTGTAAGTGTTGCCAACCAATGTAGTCCGACGGAAAAGAAAACCCTAGCTGGCAAAAAGAAAGTAGACATCCCCGGATATTCAAATCTTTTTAGCCCCAAACAAAGTCCAAAACCAAAACATCAAAAGTTCACAGTATTTCGTGCTTGTTTCATGTCACCACGACTTTATGTTATTCCCTTACCATACAAAGCATAACTTATTGAGGATGTCCTGTTTTTTTTTTTTTGCAAGAAACACTAGTTATGTTCTTCTTTTAGGAAGCATTTTAAGTATTTTTTTAGAATTTACTTGTACTTTAACCAAATATTGGTTCCAAAAATATTTTCATCAAAAACGTTTTTAGCAATTTTAAAAGTACTTACAAACGAAATATTGAGCAAAAAATATGAGATGACAGAGAGTCTATAGAGAGTCCAACTTTTGAGATAGTTCCCTTTGCATTTCTCTAACTTAATTTTTCAAAACAAGATCCATTTTGTTTGGATGAATTGTGAAACAAACATAAAACCGGATGTATACCCTATGCGTGTATCCGCACATGAGCATAGAAACGGATACATGGAGTTATATCCAGTTTCATGTACTTTTTAAACATACACCCAGTTTCACGTAAATTTCAATTCAAGTTTAGATGATGACTATGGCTTAGCAGTTTATAACAAATCTGTCATAAAAAACCAAATTTCCACCACAATGTTCATGTAGTAGGCAATTCGGTTAGTTATTTACCAAAAGAAACAGGTTAGAGTGAAAGAGGCAGGAAAAAGTGCATTTTATTCCCTTGAATCTTTACCTACTACATATCATCATTGCATTGAGAAAGTGGGTTGACACCGCCCTTGTTGCAAAAATATTATAAACACACCGAACATTAGGCTGACAATAGGAGAAATTTTGTGTAACTGAAACACGAAACGGTACATCACATATCATTATACAATTTTAGAAAAGTTTTTTTTTTTCAACTGTTTCTCCAATTCTATAATAACATGCAGCATATAGCCCAATACTTCGGGTATACTGAAAAATCTCTCTAACAACAGAGTATGCACATTGCACACAGTACTCATGTAGGAGTGCCCTACCATTCATAACATAACATACATTTTCACAAAAGCATGAGACGCAATTTTAACTTAGTATAAAAGTGGCCCTATTTAGACGACCCCTATCGATCAAATTTCTTTGGGCAAATTACATTGTACCCCTCAGGTTTTGGGTTTATTACAATCGCATACAATATCTTCAAAACATTTCAGTTTCGTACCTCACCTACTATTTTATTTCAATATAGTACATCCGTTACATTTTCCATCAATCGATCTATTAAGAGCTGACGTGGCAGCCACAATTGTGCCATGTGGCAATTTTTTTTTTTTCATTTAAAATATTATAATAATTTACCCTTTAAATAAATAAATAAATAACCCAAATTGAAACCCACCTCCGCGCAACCCCCCACCCTTGTAAACAAACCCAGAAACCTTCCCCCCTCCCGACCGACATCTCTCTCCTCCTATCACCACTGCAACCCTTCCCCATCACCATCCCAACCCCCAGACCACTCCTCCCTCTTCACCTTCCTGACCCACCTTCTCCCTCCTCCACTCTCTCCTCCACTATTTAAATTAAAAAAAAAAAACCAAACAAACCCAGAAACACCTCTTCTCCCACCCCTCCTGACCCTCATCACCTTCACCGAGCCCAAACCCCTCCACCTCTGATGCTCTTCACCACCACCATGTCCAACCCTCTCCACCTCACACTCCTCCGACCACCCTCCCTTCTCTTTCCCCAGAGACCCACTATCTTCACCGCTTGTTTGGTCACAATCAAGACTCCCAAACCCCGTCACATAACCCTTCACATCAAATCTGAAACAAACCCACTAACCCATAAACCAAATCAGAAAGAATCACAACAAAATAATAATAATAATAATAATAATAATTGCAAGTAAATGCAAAATAACGAGAGAGAGATGTCGGAGATAACAAAGGAGAGGGAGGCGAGGGGTTGAGTGGCATCGGGGGGAGGGGGTTGAGGGAAGGGAATGAGTTGGGAACCAGGGCTCTATAAATGGTTCAGACATAAGGATTTGGATTTCAGTTCGACGTCGTCTTCGGCGGTGGGTCTGGGCTAGGGAAGGGGAGATGAAGAGAGTGGAGGAGGGAGAAGGTGGGTCGGGAAGGTGAAGAATGAAGAGTGGTCTGGGGGCTGCAATGGTGATGGGGAAAGGCTGCGATGGTGATGGGAGGAAAGGGAGGTGGGTCGGGGGGGGAGGGTTCTGGGTTTGTTTGCAGGCGTGGATGGTTGCGCGGAGGTGGGTTTCAATTTGGTTTTTTTTTTCTTTTTTTTTAAGGGTAAATTATTATAATATTTTAAATGAATAAAAAAAAAATCTTGCCACGTGGTACACATTTGGCAGCCATATTAGCTTTTAACGGATCAATGGATGGAAAATGTAACAGATGTACCATATTGAAATAAAATAGTAGTTGAGGTATGAAAGTGAAATGTTTTAAAGATATTGTATGCGATTGTAATAGACTCAAAACCTAAGAGGGTACAGTGTAATTTACCCAATTTCTTTTGTTGTATTTTTGTATTCTGATTCATCCAGACTCTTTGCAATCCCCACTAAATATGAAAGATGTTCCGATTAGACAACCCTACCAAACGTCTTTTGCAAGTCCACTTTATTCTTATATTTTGGTCATGTCAAATGCAGTTGTCAAGAAAGATGCTCTAATTAGGCAACCCGGATCCCTTCCACCTAATCTTCCTCATCAAACAATCCAGATTCTTGAAATTTGATCCAACGGTTAAAGTTATTATAACTTTTAAAGTGGGCTCCTATTTTTAACCGTTAGATCAAATTTTAAGAACTCAAATTGTTTGATGAGGAGAATTAGGCGAATCCTTTCCCTACAAAATATCTTCTCATATTCCGCACTAGCTCTACCATTCATGCTAGCCTTTCGGCCTTTGGGAACAAGTAGAAAGAATTGAGCAGAGTCGGGCCGAACCAAAGTAAGCCCATAAGAGTTTTACAGTCTCTTAGCCCAACAATCTTACTCGGGCTTAAATTATATGATTTATGAAATAAATAAAAGCCCATATACAATTTGGTTCGCAATAAGAAATGAAAATTCGTTGAGACCGAGGCAGAGAGCGCGGCAAAGATGTTAGTTAGCCGTTGCGCAGTTCCATTCTCTTTGGGGACTTTCTTCAAACACCTTCCGGCATCGAATCCGACGACGCTCTGTCCGTACAGATTCAGAAGCAAAACCCTAAGCGCCACCGCAATTCGTAGCTTCTCTTACTTTGAGACGTTGGATTCCCGCCAAAAAGAGCAAGTCCATCTATACGTCGACACTCTCCTCCAATGGAACCAGGTAATTTTCTCTCTCCCTGCGCTTATCCTCTGTTTGGTTGCAGAGAAAATGGTGGGGAAATCAAAACAAGTTACCAATTGATGAAATTTGTTTAACTTTCAGAAAATGAATTTGACAGCTGTTAAGGAGGCGGATGAGGTAATGGAGAGGCACATTGAGGACTCGCTCGCAATCATACCCCCTATCAGAAACTCATATTTCTCTCACTGTAAAGTTTCGTCCGAAAGTCTCAGCCTTGTCGATGTGGGGAGCGGTGCAGGTCTTCCGGGGTTGATCTTAGCCATTGCTTGCCCAGGTCTGTAACTGTCTTTTCAAAGTTCGGATTTTGGAAGTTTTCGGAAATTTGTGTTTTTTCATATTTTGGTGGGTACTGGGTAGGTTGGGAAGTGACCCTCATGGAGTCTATGAACAAGCGATGCGTTTTTTTGGAGCATGTTGTCAGTCACATTGGTTTGTCGAATGTTCAAGTTATAAGAGGAAGAGCAGAGGTATTGTTTCGTGTTTTTCGCAGATATAATTTGGTTTCTATAGATGTCAAATTAAGGATATGAACTTTTTTTATAGGACAGAATTTGGGGCAGGCTCTTTGTTTCAGGGAAAAATTTGATGTAGCGGTAGCCAGAGCAGTTGCAGAAATGAGAGTTTTAGGTAGGAAAGAAAATTCCTGTCTTGATTTCTTATGTGTATTTTCAAGAGTTTCATTGCTATGTGTGAGTTGCTTGATTCTTGTTACTTTGGTGGTCAGCTGAATACTGTCTTCCTCTGGTTTGCGTTGGCGGTTTGTTTGTTGCTGCAAAGGGTCACGATCCTCAGGTATGTAATCGAAAAGCCTTATCATATTAACCATTTCTTTCTGAAATTGTATCCAAAATGCCACAAAAACTGTACCGATCCATTGATACCGATAGAACTATGCTATATAAACTCTTTAGCAATCTTGGGTTGTGCATATTCTATCTAGGGAGTTTTTATGCCTTTAATAACTTCAGAAGCACGACAAATTGCCCATTTGTTCTATCGTGCAATTAAACTATTAGATATGAAATATTAAGTACTCTGCATATTTGGCACATTTGAACAGGAGGAAGTTAGGAATGCAGAAAAAGCAATTCAAATTTTGGGTGCTTCCGTATTGCAACAATGCACAGGCATGTCATATCTCTATTTGAAAACTTGACAAACCTATCATGTATATATGGTAAAGAAGGGAGGGAGGGGGAGAGAAAGAGAGATAGCTAAACATGTTTACTGATGTAACCTCTATTTGTATCCAGTGGAATCGCACAGCCCATATGGACAAAGAACTGCCATCGTGTGTTTGAAAACTAGTCCTACGCCAAGGAAGTATCCTCGCGATCCAGGTACTCCAGAGAAAATACCTCTGTAAAATAATTCAGATGCCCCCATTTCAAATGATATATATAGTTGGATTGGCGTTCCTTCCCCATTCATCAGATATTTATGTAACCCCTTCTGCTTTGGAAATGAAATGCTATATTTTGCAAGTTTCTGTCATTGTTTCTGGCTGAGATTGGTGTAGGCGTTTCTCCAAATAATTTCGTGTCGGTTAAACCAAGAGAACTTTCCTGAGTTCCATTCTGAGTCTTTTACAAAGCTAACACTCACACAGGTTTCTATTTCAGTGAAAAATTTCTAGGAAAAACAAAAGGAGGTGGAACCGATCTCCATAGTAAGTAGAAAGAAAAATTGAACTTGAGCTAGAGAATGAGAACTGATCTGATGAAAAGTTGGAAGTGAACACATATTAGGATAATCTCATAAGGTGAGATTTCAGTATGAATTTTTCAGTGCCATACTAATTGTTGCCTTTAACTTGGTGCGATGGCAAGTGCCTTCGCCCATGAGCGGTAGGTCTCGGGTTCGAGACTTGGGAGCAGCCTCTCCATAAATGGGGGTAAGGCTAGCCGACATTCACCTCTCCCAGACCCTGCGTAAAGCGGGAGCCTTGTGCGCTTTTTTATACTAATTGTTGCCTTTAAACCATTAAACTACTGAGTCAGTAGACACCTCATTTGGTGGTAAACTAACCTACACATTGGTTGAATTGCACCCGAGGTTTCTCTACCGACCACTCACATCCTGCAGACCTCATTGCACCCCAACTTTTTTTAGGTCAATCTGTACTTCATAGGGCCTCTCTCTCTCTCTCTCTCTCTCTCTCTCTCAAGTACATTGGACGTCTATGTCAATTGTAAATTTGTAATGGTCCAGAGACGTACTTTAGTGTTATGCTCTACCTTTGGCCAGCACCATCCACCCCTTTTTGAACTGAAAGTTTGGGCATTAACGTCACTTTTTTGTAGCACAACTTAAGGGAAATTAGATAAAGTTGGGCGCTCGAAATCTTGGCTAAGCATGCACGTAATCAAGATTAAACTTAGGTTTTACCTTGTAAGGCCTTGTTTGACGTAAGTAACCCGTTTTGCTTCGCCTGTACAGCAGACACCTGTACACAAAATTATCCAAATTAGATCATCAATCCTATTATCTATTCCTTAATATGGTACTTATCTTTGAGATAGTGTTATGGTCCCAGAAAAAAGGAGGTAAATCTCATACCTATTATTCATCTCTTGGGTCAACAACAATATTTAAAGTATAGCAATTAGCAGGCAGTGTGATTTGAGACAAAAAGAAGACAAAAATGAATTAGGTTAGATTAATGGTGTGGTTTCTGTCATGAGAACATAAAAATTACTGTGTTACCTAACTTCCCCTCCACTTGTAATTAAACCCCTTTTATGGTCCAAGTTTGGAACTAATAAGAACTTTAATCTCATTTGATTAGACTAATATATGTATATATATATATGTAAAAGTAGAACATTAGTATGTTAAACTTCCACGTAAACGTTGTACGAAATTAATAATTACATATTAAAGTAGGTAGATTCTAATGAATCAGCTTTGGGTTGATCCTGCTTTGGCTACCTGCTCCTGTCAAAGAAGCTTCTTATTGTAGAAGCCTAGAAGGTAGATTTAGAAGATAATCTTGCTTTAGCTGCCTAAATTAAACCCAACTTAGAGCAAAAGGAAGATATATATTGAGAATGTGGACAACGGAAGGTGAGATTAACAAGATAATGAGTGTGAGTTTCACTAATCTCTCTCTCTCTCTCTCTCTCTCTCTCTCTCTCTCTCTCTCTCTCTCTCTCTCTCTCTCTCTCTCTTTATACACCAATCCTGCTTTAACCAGAAGAGTGTTTCTCTCTTAGGTGATTTTTTTTATATGTTATCTACCACTTTTAAGAAAGTGTTTCCAGTTTTCACTAATTAATTTATTTTTAATCTGATATTTAGCCTTTTAAGTTGGGATTTACATCAAATTTGGTCATTAGTCAATTATTGGCTCTACTGTATTTGGATTTTCCCATATTTTTTTTCCAATTTCTCATTTGTGAGGTGGGTTTCCTATCTGTCACCCTCTGAAAGCCAAACATAAACATTTAGATTTTTTAATATTTTTGCCAGATGCAGAAGAATGTGACTCCCACATGCAGGTTGTGATAAAGAAACTCCATCCAATAATTAGAGCACACAGAGAGAAAGCTCATAAATTATTTGCTCTCTTTTATGATATTGTAGTTTATAGCCTCTAGAGCTATAGAAGAGAAAGTACAGACATAATCTGCTCCCCTCACTAACTAAACCAAATCACTAGCTAACACAATACTCAATCTAGAATGTCACGGTGACGGTATCTCAATACAATCACACATTTTTTACGTGAACAGTGAAAAGTTCGTGATTGTTTTCAAATACCGTCACTGTAAAATTTCAAGTGCATGGAAGTTCTTCTCGTAGAAAAGTAAATTGGAGTCCTAAAGGTCACTAGGAACAAAGACCTGCCAGACTTTGATGTCACAGTCCAAACCACCACTGTAAATAACACAGGAGGAGTTAGATGAGCTGCAATGGTCATCAATTGCAGCAGTTAAACACTTAACTGGACCTTTATGCCCTTCCAAAACTGCTAAACATGAGTAAATTTTATTAACCCCTCTCCAAATTCTTATACTTTTATCTGCAGAGCCACTGCACACCAAGTCTGCCACCACAGCCAAGCACAATATTGACTTGGTATGACCTCTAAGCACACCCACAACTTCCATATTCCCACCCCCATCTTTCTTCTTCCAAACCACAATGGACCTGTCACATGCACCAGAATACAACACACACCCATCACTGCTCAGAGCTAGTGCATTCACTCCAGAATTGTGCTTTTCCAGTGTAGCAACTAAAAAGTGCTTTTTCTCTCCGAAGTCCTTTTTCCAAACCTTAATTCTTTTGTCTGCTGATCCAGTGTAAACATATCCATCATTAGACGATGTTACTGCGTTTATAGCATCATCATGTGCATTTCTCACAGACTCCAAGCATTTGAAGTCTGTTGTGCTCCAAACCTTGAGTGTACGGTCCCATGAAACCGAGTACAGCAGCAGCTCATCGCTTGATAAGGCTAGGGCAGACACTGTGTCCACATGATGCACCCAAGTGCACTTCTTGTGCCTTCTTATTTGGACATGGTTCTTCGGCATCAGGAGCTTCGAAGCACGGTCACCAAGCGTTGGCAGTGTGGCCAGCCGCGAGCACTTTTGGAGATCGGGCTCCTGGCTGTTGATTTTCCACACTCGAATCTTGTGGTCCTGATGAGCACTGAAGAGCTTGTCACCCGAAATAGCCAGGGACTTCACTGCACCCTTTCCTGCCGCCACCATGTTGTGATCATGATGAGTAGTGTTTTCGTTGTCGAATTCCAGTAAAGGGTTGCACCTCCACGACCGGATTTCTCTATCGGACAAGCCGGTGTAGATGAAGTTTCCGGCTAGGGTTAGAGAGGATATGTAGGAGTTGTGGCCTTGCAAGGTGGTGAGACAGTGGTGGTAAGTGTTTGTTGGAAAGTTGTTTTGTGAGTTGAGTGAAGGAACTGACTGGAAACTTGGCTGAGAAATGTAGGGAAACTCTGATTGGTCAGAGAGGTCATTGGCTGGGTACTGATCGGACGAGTAGCATTCCATGCTGATCAGGGAGAGGGGGAGGGAGAAGAAAATGAGTTATTATATAGAGGATGGAAAGAATATGGGAGCATTTTTAGGAGGGATGTATAAAGCTACAAAATATAAACAAATAGATTCTGTTGGCAAAAGTGATGAAGGTGCGATGTGGAGCGTAGGGATTAGTCTTCTGCATTGTGATTTGCATCCATCATGATTCATGATTTTCATCAAATGATGCAATACTTCTCTTACTCCAATGCAAGAGGACTTTTTTCGGTGTGGCTGGCGCTCTGCCGCATAATATTATTATTATCACTCGATTCATGTTATTAGGGGATTATTTATGGGAATGAGGATCCTCTCCAAATTTTCTTTGTGAGGTTCCGGGGATCCTTTTCAAATTCTCTTTGTGAGGATCCAAGGATCCTTCAATCATATTCGTTCATCGTATATCGTAATGTCAGTTTTCGTCATGTGCTGTTTATATTTAATTTTAAATAAAAAGATTTACAATGATTTCTGGTCGCACGATCTACAATGAACGAATGTGATTGGAGGATTCGGAGAGGATCCTCATTCTATTTATAGGGTGGTGCTATACTTTTAAGTCATTCGATTCGATGGCCGGAAATCTAGAAGTGTGTGTGAAAGATAAAAAGAGATGTGTGAATAGCACGACCCATGTCATAATCTAGCTCTATGGCATATTAACTCTATCGTTCATCTATATTATAATACGTGAGTTAATAACATCACAAGAAAGTATAGCACATATTACACCCCCAAAATGCCACCGTCCAGTACAATAACAAGACGGCCACGTGTTTTATACTCTCTCATCTGCCACATGATTAATTTGGTTCACCGTCACATAAGCATTGCAATTCTATGTAGATAGCGACAGAATCAGATGGTTGTGTACAGAGTTTGGACCTATGAAAAAACAGGGCAGGATTCAACTATTTTGGTCCCCATTTGATTGATTAATTTTGTCCATGTCCACTGAGTCTGACCCTCCACTATATTTATATAACAATTTCTCCCTTTTCTGGTGGAGAAATTAAGCTCTACTCATCCAACCATTTCCCTCCACCTACTAATCTGGTTCGTGACCCAAGTTTAAGGTCTGATTGCAACCTAATTAATTATGATACATGGCCGAAAGATTAGTCTAATTCTTAGGGCATGTGCAGGTGAGCAAAGCCATCCACTTCCCAATCACCAACAATGGTTTAAGGTTTTCTATAAGTAAGTGAGAAAAATGCTTGCTGATTCGATTTCTTTTTGGATACTCTAATCCAAAGGTTTTGGGGATGTGTGCTTAATTTGACTCAGCAAGTTTATGTTGCGTATTTAATTTGACCTTACCATTACGATGAACAGACAATATGATTCGAAGATTTAGTCTACACCATATAATTACAACCTACAAGTCGTCGTTATGAGGTGAAATTAAGCACACCTTCACAACCGTTGGTTTCATTCTTTTAAGTAATTATTTGATTCTAGACTCCGCCTCTACTATACGATCAATCGTTCATGCTCTGATTAGTTACAAACCGTACAGGGCTCGAACGCTAAGATTCGATTTCATTAATGGGTTACCCTAATATAGTAATATGTAATCAAAGTCCCACAAAAAGGAGTAGTCCCATGTGAGCTCAACATTGGCCTTGGGCAGGGCACAATTGCTTGATGGTCTCTTTCACTTGCCTGCAATGTGGTCTTTTTTGGTCGGTATTCAACTCCCAGGTGGGACCCACCCCATGAATGGAACCTTTAGAGCTATCAGAGAGTGCCAAGTGTTTGAGCTCCCCTTGGGATCAGGATCCTCTCCTGAGCTAAGGATGAGGATCCTCTTCATCAATGAGTGTGGACCGTTGGATGAAAATTCAACGGCTACAAACAGGGGGTCCCTTTAAAGTTATAATAATTGTAGCCGTTGAATTTTCATCCAACGGTCCACATCCCTTGATGAGGAGGATCATCATCCTTAGCTCAGGAGAGGATCCTGGTCCCTCCCCTTGTATTAGTGACATGGTTTTGTAGGTACAATTGTTTACTCTTCGTCTTTTTGGGCTAACAAATGATGGTCCTTTTTGGCGCACATAAAAACGTTCTCTTTGGTGGAGATTTGGCCTCCGACCTCCAATGGGGCTTTTAGGGAGGGTCTAAAGGTAGAAGACAAGAAGTAGGAGCACGAGAATGATGTTTTGTGGGTGCTAATTGTGATCCGATGCAATATGGAAATTAAGTGATGGTGTGATTTCACATTTACTTTCTAATTGCACTTTGAAGCCCTATTTTGAACAGAGAGAAAAAAAAACATCGCTTGATTGTTATTGTATTGTCAGTTGTCAATCGGACTACGGTAATAATTCTCTTTTGGTTTCTTGAGTTAAAACTGAGTGACAGTGAAGATGAGAATCGAACTATTATTACACCTATTGTTGTAGTATAGGTGAGAAGTTTTATTTTCCTTCTATAATTTGCTTGTTTAAGTGTTTTTTGCTACAATTATTAGTTGTCAATCTGGCTATAATTTTGATTGAAGCTAAAGAAATAGTGAAGACGAGAGTCGAACTTTAGGGTAGGTATAAACACCACTAGGTTATTCTTGCCTTGGAGTTGGATCCTTTTTCTTCAACATATTGGGATATTTTATGAATGGTTTGAAAATCATTTGAAGAGTGGTTGTCATCCCTTTGAATCGAATTTGGATCCTCTTCGGACTTTAATGTCCAGAGCCTAAGGACCAGGAAATCGGAGCCTTTGGTTTGTATGAAAGATAAATCGGAGCCCTTAGTTTATGTGAGGTGAACCAGCGGAATGAGTTAATGGAGACCGTCAAATTCAATTTTGAGTGGTTCGTATTACTTGATCTTTGAGCTTTTGACAGTGAGATCTGAAGTGGATGTCTGTCCCTTTGAATCCAAATTGTTCCTTTGAAAAGCAGAGAACCAATTGGCACTGATGAGCTAAGAGCAAGTCCACCCCTAAGGACTTTGTGCCAGCACCCAGCGCATTTATCCACTCAAGTGAACAGTAATAGACCCTAGTGAACAGTAACAAACCAAAGCATCTCCACCCCTAAAAAAATGCGCTGGCACCCAGCGCATTTATTTGGTGTGTTTTTTTTTTTAAGTTTATTTCGGATATGATTTTTAACCAATTTTGGATAAAATTTCAAATAAACTTAAAAAAAAAACACACTGAAATAAAATTGCATACTCATCAAATAAACTTAAAAAAAAACACTAAAATAAAATTACATAAACTCATCAAATAAACTATAGAAAGAAAAAAATAATTTTTTTTTTAAATTTTATGTATTTTTTAATAAATTTTAATTAAGTTAATTAATCTGGACCGTTGATCTTTGATCGGACGGTCCAGTTTAAAAGTAAAATTTAAATTTTTTTTATTGTTGGAAATCCAACGGTCTAGAAAAACTAGCCGTTGGAAATCCAACGGCTATCGTGAAGCCACATCGCTGAGCCCAAGTGGGCTGACACCTTTTCAGGTTTCCCTGAAACCCACTCGCGCCTTGCGCGCTTGTGTTGCACGCTCCTGAGAAACAGGCCGGCTTCTGGGTCAGTCCAAAATGTGCTGGGCTGTTGCCTGGCATAAGCTGGGTGCCAGGCAATGTAACGGGCTGGAGCAAAAAAACAGGGGGCTGGCCTATTTTTTTGGCTGGGTGCTGGGGAGTTGGTTTTGGGGTGGACTTGCTAAGAAAAGTCTCTCTCTCTTGGTAGTGGCCCTTGTTATCGAACATTGGTCGATGATCTTGGTCCAAACACCTTGTTGTTGGATTAGTATTTGGAGACATAGTGCAGACATTTTTTGATTGACTCCTAAGAATCCTACATCCTACAATATACCGATAGAAACTGTAACAAGACAATTACTAGGGCAGCTCCCGCATATGATAAGATCAAAGTGTGTCGAAAGATATTTTGTAAAAAATGCCTTACGGATAATGTGGTGAGGTGCTCTTACTCAATTTTTTCTAGAATATATGGGTGCTTGGCGGCATGCTCTCGTCTTGCTTTCATGTCGTGTATAATAAACAATGTTGTATCAAAAGAACGCGAAAAGTATAAGGGAAAATTTGTGAATTCAGGATTGTAAGATGAACTTTTTTAAAGTGTCAATAACAATCTTCAGAAAAATATATAAACGAAGCCTTCTCTTTTCATTTCAATAATGCAACCATATTAAACCTTTAAATTCATTCATGCAAGCACCCTTTTCTCCGACAGCCTAATTATACCAACCTGAAGCTTCTAGTGGGAGAGAGAGGGGACCTCAAGGATTGAAATCTATTAATATATATATATATATACACACACACATGTATAATGATGAAAGCAACATGAAAGTGGAATATATATTCAAACACCCTTGTTGTACCTTCATTTTTTTTTTCCTTTTTTCGAATCGGGAATAAGGAAATGATTTTCACATTTACCTTTCACCTAAAATTACTGTGCTTTCTTCTGTATCTTGATTCACTATTGATTTATTCAATTATGTGGTTAGAAGCAAGAACAAAAGTACAAAAGAATGACGAGGGAGTGTGGAAATCATTTCTCCGAGAGTAAATATCTCCTCCTACTTTGCATCTCGAGCAACTTCAAGGTTAATGTACACTGTAACAAAAAAAAGGCACTGTTTTTTAATTTTATTTTTTAGAAGAAAAAAAATTAATCACATGAACAGTGAACTGACCTCACAATGCAGCAGATAAGCAAAAAAAAAAAAAGGACTTTTAACAAAACACTACTGGTACTATTTACTTTTAACAAAAAATCACATTTATACATTTATCTAGTACTATTCACTGTACCTTTAAAAAATGCTTTACATTAAAAGTGAAGTTTTTTTAGACTTTTTATTAATTTTCTTAAAAAATTTTCGTCAAGTAAAACCCAATAAGAGTTGTCCATGTCCCTCATTGGGTTAGGATCCATGGAAGTCAATGCTAGTTTAGCCCAAGGCATACATAGTAAAGCCCAATAAGGTCCAAGCCTCCAGATTAGACCCCCAAAAAATTTAGCGAATTTCAGACTCTCAGTTTTTTTTTTTTTTAAATCCTTTTGCATTTATTTATTTATTTTATCTCAATTGATTTTACTTTTAGGTAGTCAGACTGTAGTTAGAAAATAAAATTGCATAAGGAATAATTAACATAATTATCGATATGAAGAACATTGGAAATTATAGAATGTGCTCGTATCGCAATCATTGTTTACTTACAAGTAATATGATTTTTCTTTCCCAACGTTACCTCATCTAGCATGTCATTTGATGGGAGCCCTAGTGTGACTTTTTTTTTTTGAACGGTATTATCTACTCTAAGGAGTTAGGGAGCAGGTTAAGTCTCACAATAAGCTCGAAATAATGTAGTTTAAATTCACCAACAAGAATCAAACCTAAGACTTCTTATTTACAAAATCACAATTAAAAATAAATATTCCTAAACTGTAGTACTGAATGACGGACTCCCTAATTTGACTTGGAAATATTGATAAATGGATGGTGTGATCGGTGAAATTTCGAGGCTATGAGCCAATGAGCACATAACGGGGAAGTAAAGGCGCATAGAAATTTGGACTTTCATGGGCACTTTTTTTTTCTATATTCTTTTTTGTTGGACTATGTGGGCCGGACGGTGTGAGTTCATGGGTTAAAAGTCTCTGTTCTGGATTGTTCGAGAAGGATTTTGGAAATACACGGTTAGGTCAATCCGATTGACAAATTTGCCATTGTGAGTTGTATTATCAGTGATCCATAGATCTATATATATAGGACTTAGGAGGAGTTGGTTGACCAAAAAATGGTTAGGAGTTAGGGAAGAGGATACTCTCTGGATTCATTTTGTGGGGATTTTTAATCGTTTATTGTACATCATGCAATTAATTTTGGTCTGACCGCACAATGCACGAAAAATGGCTAAAATGCAAGAATCTCTAGAATCACCACAATTTAGATCCGAATGAGATCCAAATCCAAGAGTTAGGCCCCTAGTAGAAGAAGATGAATGACGGTAAGGGTAGTCCATGATGTATCTAATTTCAACCAAATTAAAGTATATTGTGACACATAAAAGATGAATAGTTGTTTACATGTCAATTTTCATAAATAAGTCGCACACCTTTATAATAAATTAGAAATGTGATAATTGATATAGCCAACAAACGAAAACAAATAGTGTGCAAGACAATGAAAACAATGTGCGCTTATCGAGTTCGTTTGAAAGTGTTGTTAAAATAACATTAAGAGAAAATGAGTGGGTTTAGCCTCACAATGAGCTAACAATAATGCGGTTAATCAAACCTAAAATATCTCGCTTACAAGTGAAGATGAATACAACTAGCCGTCATACTAAGTGCCAATCAATCCTTACTTAGAATGCAAGTAAACCTTGAAAAAAACACTTAAAATACTTTTTGCAAGAAGCACTTCAAGTACTTTTAGGATAAAAAAATATTTCCTTATTTCCTAACAGCAGTTTTAGTCATTTTAAAAATACTTCTAAACAAACACTCCATTTCCCATGCCTTGCGTTTATAATATCATTGAAGTCTAAAGCCACTTATTGTCAATATTTCCTTTCACTCTTCAAAGAAAATAAATTTGGAAAAGGAGATAAGGGCATTATTGTCATAAAAATTCGAAAAGAGAAAAGAGTGAAATCTTTGAAATACAAACCACCTCCACGTGTCCCAATACCTTTAATATATTCTATTTCTATTTAGGTTCCCAGCACGCGTCCGGATTTAAGATTAGTCCACCTATCAATTCTATATTTCCTAATCTTGGACGGAAAGATATCATGTCTGTATCTCTTCTACTAAAATCATCAGATCAAGTGATTCGGACTTTTAAAGTTTTATCCAACGATCCACGTATTTTGATCTCTTAAATGTTATAATAATTTTTAACGGTTAGATGAAATTTTAAAAATGTGAATTATTTGATCCGGTGGTCTTGGTAGAAGAGATCCGGGAAACATCTCTTTCAAACTTGGACCAACTACTATAAAATCAATATCTTAAAACCCACCCTTCCCAAATTCACGTTTCCAATTCTCTCAAAAAATTTCCACCCCTCCCAAAATCCCAATCCAATTTTCTCATCCTCCCCAGTCGATCGAGTTTTTCCGCCGATTAATTCCAGCTTCAACTTTTCGAGAGCGATCATGAACGGAGACAAAGCGAATTACGAGACCTCGTGGGCCGATCAGTGGGATTACAACAACAACTCCACCTACCCCGTCGAAGTCAAGGGCGACGGCGGAGTCGCCGCAAAATGCAAGCAGAAGGTCGGGGAAGGCCTGGTGAAGACCAAGGCGGTGGCTTCGACCGGCGCTAAGAAGGTCAAGGTAGGCGCCTCCGCTGGATTTCATTGGATCAAAGAGAAGTGCCAGAAGACTACCTCCAAGCGTTGATTTTTAAGTTTCTTGTAAATTTCTTGATACAGAATTTAATTTCTTCGTTTTTTGCATGAATTTACAAATCGTGATCTTCTTTTTTTTGTTTTATTTACCGTTTTGATGATAAATATGTTTATTTTATTTTCTGTAAGTATTTTTCTTACCATATCTGCCAAAAATCAAAAGGAAAAAAATCTGAATCTAATTTGCAGGCATAAATCTAGCGTAGAAGACTACCAGAAATAACATAACGATCCAATTTTATCATTTTCTATATATATATATATATATATATATTTCATTTATTTCTGTTCATCTGCGAGGCAAAATTACTGGTTGTTATTGTTGAAATTTTAGCCACGTGGTTTCCCGTAGTCGTTACGTGTTAATTTATAATGAAACGGTAAAATCACATAACGCTTATAATAAAATGGAAAAATGAGTAACGTGTTCTGAGATCACTGAAAAATTGTTCGAGATTGTTGCCAATTCGCTTATCATGCTGTATGGATGGCCAACTATTTTATATTTGAGAGCATTTTCATATTGGGAGCTGAGATTGGAAGATCGGAGTCAGGTCCCCATTCCTACCGGGTCGGGTCTAACCCACGGATAAATTCTTCGATTCAAACGACTGAACCATGTGCGGATATGGAAACATCACGTGACAATTGTCGTTTAAGAACAGATTTCTACACGTTTAGATTGAGCAGGAACTATTTAGTCCAGTCCAGCACTTAGCCCAGGACTTGGCTAATGGAATGCTAATTCCTAAGCCCAAATTGCAAAGTTGCATTCGTGCATATGTTCTACAAGTTCCAAGTCTGGACTGGGCTATATAATTTGGAAAACCAAATTTTGTAAATCAAATAATTCGGATATTATTAATTAAATTATTATTTAAATGTTGATTAACATACACTTAACATACTTATTTTATATTGATGACACGTTCGTATATTTAGTTTAAAATTTTGGTCTCTCTAGCATTATCCTATATGTCACTCTTACTACATAATTGTACCATTGTTTGTACAATCTCTCTAATTGAGATGAGACCCACATGTATTAGTGGGCCCTACCTCTATTAGAGAGATGTAAAATATGTGGTGAGTGTAGCATTACTCATATAGATATAGTTGTTGAATGCATACAACAAAAAGTAGCCAACGAGGGTTGGCTTGGTTAGTAAGGTTCATGTCTTGTGTAGTGCCCCAGTATGTTTGAGTCTTGCTGCCAACCGTTCTTATTGGTGCGCGATCTATAAATTCCTAAGAAAATTCATATCAGTGGCAATTGGCAGCTAGATGTCACGCGTAAGTCCTTCCAGCTCAAGATTGTGGTTATGTCGTGATGCTAGTGGTGAGAGCAACTAATCCCCACCCCTAAATTTTAATCAACAAACTTACATAAAAAGGTTTATCAACAACCCCACCACTAGTTCCATAGTAATGAACAAAATAAATAATTAATTAATTAAAAAAGAATTAAAGACCCTCGTTCCTTCCTCCCGCTAAAATTCAAGAGAGCTCTCTTTAAATGAAGCATTCTAAACACCGGAATTTCCGTCGAGTTTTCAGCCGTTGAAATCCTCCTCACGCGATCCGCACTTTCAGATTCCACACTACTAATAACACAACATAAATTCAATTCAATTCGATCCGATCCCATTCGACTCACCTCACTCGCTCCCTCACCGGTCCAACAATTAATTTGTTATAGTTTGGAAGAGCATCAGCGCTAGCTGAAAAATGGCGGTCCGCGTTCCGAGACGGCAGTTATTCATCGACGGGGAGTGGAGAGAACCGTCCCTCAAGAAACGCATTCCGGTCATCAACCCTGCCACTGAAGAAACCATCGGTCTCTCTCTTCCTCGACTCTCTATGCTTTTTTATATTTTGATTGTCGAAATATTGATTTGTGGTATGTAACTTGTTTTTCAAGTTAGGGCTCGTTCGAAAATGAATTTCTGAAAAGCAATTGTGGTCATAAGCACTTTTAAGCTTTGAAAGAGGCGCATATAATATTGTGATACAAAATTTATTGTTAAAGCACTTGTAGGAAATTTTTCATCTTAGAAATACTTCTAACTTTTTCTGACAATTAAGCGCTTTTGGTTATTTGAAAGTACTGCTAACCATTCTAAAAGCACTTTCAAATAGGCGCTTTTGGTATGTCGATGAAATTGTGGTTTTTGTAATCTAGACTTGAATCTGATGTGAAGAAGTGGTTGATTTGTGGAATGTGCGGATGCAGGGGATATTCCTGCAGCTACCGCTCAAGATGTGGAGATCGCCGTGGAGGCTGCTCGAAAAGCCCTTGCCAGGGACAAGGCGAAAGATTGGTCCTCTGCGCCAGGGGCTGTTCGGGCCAAGTATTTGCGCGCTATTGCTTCTAAGGTACATTGTCTCCGAGTCTCACTATTTAATTCGCTGTTAGTGAAATCATAAATCTGGTTATCATCAGTTGCATGTTAAACCAATATTATTGCTAATCGTGTTTCAATCTTCTAATCTTTCGAATGGTTTTGAATAACTGTCGCTGCGTAATGAATCATGGTTGTTTGAGATGTATTCAGTTTTTAGTACTTTTTGTTCTGGTGCAGATAAAAGAGAGAAAATCCGAGCTAGCCAAACTCGAAGCAATGGATAGCGGAAAACCACTGGATGAAACTACATCTGACATAGTATGCTAGTGACATGTATTGAAATTATTATTTACGACGTTATGCATAAGATCTTATGTGATGGCATGGCACCTAATTAACTCAAATTCGATGCAGGGGGAAGTCGCCAGCTGTTTTGAGTACTACGCAGGCCTTGCCGAAGGATTGGATGCAAAGCAAAAGACTCCGGTTTCTATTTCCACAGAGAAATTCAAAACTCACGTTCTTAAGGAACCGGTTGGGGTTGTTGGGTTGATAACAGCATGGTATGTTGCAGCTTCTTTGTTTCAAACTAGTTTTAGAAACATCTTAATAATGATTTATATGTTAAGGAACCAAAGTGCTTAACCAAAAGTGCTTATCTTTTCTGTTAAGGAACTACCCTTTATTAATGGCTGCGTGGAAAGTAGCTCCTGCCTTGGCTGCTGGCTGCGCTGCTGTTCTGAAACCGTCTGAGTTGGCATCTATGTATGCCCTGTTTGGTTTATACTTTATACATATGTATGTATTTTATTCAGTTGGTATGTTGATTTTTCACGTTTATGCATATCGTTTGTGTTATCCATCAATTCTAGAACTTGTTTGGAGCTAGCTGAGGTGTGTATAAATGTCGGTCTTCCTCCCGGTGTCCTCAACATTGTGACTGGACTAGGCAATGAAGCCGGAGCTATTTTAACATCTCATCCAAATGTTGATAAGGTTCAGCTTGTTCTCTTAACAAATTACGTTATTCGAATTTCTGCAAACTCGATAATTGTAAGATGTTCAAGTTGTTAGCCACCAGGCTGTAATTGCTATATGGTTAATATTCAACAGATCGCGTTTACTGGAAGTACTATCACCGGGAGCAAGATTATGGCAGCTGGAGCTCCAATGATCAAGGTATATGTCAAAGATTATGTTTTTCGAATTTATTATCTTCATTTGATCTTGGTATACTTTCTCCTATGTGGTTTTCTTTGTAGCCTGTTGCACTGGAGCTCGGGGGGAAAAGCCCCATTGTTGTTTTTGAGGATGTTGATATCGACAAAGGTTAGTACCTCTTTGGATAAATAAATTGCTTTCGTTAGAAACTAGTTGCACACGGATTCCATCCATGTTCGTGTCTAAAACGAATCATTTCAGAAAGCCAATAAGCATAATGTTAAGTATCTACTACTCTATGATTCAATCAAACAGCTGTGGAATGGACCTGCTTTGGTATCTTTTTGACAAATGGTCAGATTTGCAGCGCAACCTCCCGTCTCATAGTGCACGTAAGTATGATAGTACGATTGCGGCTTCATCGCTTTCTGTTAGTCCGTTCTGAGATGCGTAGATTTATACTAGAGAACTAATTAATCCCTTGCATATTGATTTTAGGAAAGCATTGCTGCAGAGTTTATGGACAGGCTTGTGAAATGGAGCAAAAACATCAAGATTTCAGATCCTATGGAACAAGGTTGCAGGCTTGGCCCTGTTGTTAGCAAAGGCCAGGTAAATCAACTGTCAACATTTTCTGCGTTTGCCTGTGGCGGAAAGCTAAAAAGTGTCACATTTAGTAGGATCTTAAGTATCGTTCTTAAGTTCACGATCGAAGGAAGTGTTATCTAATCCTCACTGCATCTGTTTCAGTATGAGAAAATATTGAAGTTCATCTCAACGGCTAAAAGTGAAGGAGCAAAAGTTGTGTATGGTGGGGATCGTCCTGAGGTATAAACTAACCAATACATAATACATGTCTTTAACCTCAAAAAAAAAAAACTTGACATGTTTTGTGAAAAAATGGATGGCACTGACAGCATCTGAAGAAAGGGTTCTTCATCGAACCGACCATCATAACTGATGTAACACCCTCAATGCAAATATGGAGAGAAGAAGTTTTTGGGCCTGTCCTCTGTGTCAAAACATTCAGTTCAGAAGAGGAAGCTCTTGAACTGGCAAATGACACCCAGTGAGTTGAATCTCCTGTTCTTGTTAGCCCCATTCCGTTCTTTCTCGACACTTTAATTTCTTCCTCTTTAGTTCCCTTGTTATGGTTCCTTTTTACTGACATTTGTTTGACCTTTGACAGTTATGGCTTAGGCGCCGCAGTCATGTCAAAGGATCTAGAACGCTGCGAACGCTTTTCTAAGGTGAGACTAAGATCTCTAACGTATAACCGTTTGTATGTTCTTTATTAGTATCTCTCTCATCACGTATGTCACGCGACAAGAGAGAGAATACTAATAGCAGCATTTTGTTGCTGTGACGTCCTGCAGGGCCTTCAAGCAGGAATTGTATGGATCAATTCCTCACAGCCATCCTTCATTCAGGCTCCATGGGGAGGCAACAAACGGAGTGGTTTCGGGCGTGAATTAGGGGAATGGTACATGGATTTTCTCACTAAATCTCAGCATTGTGTTAGTTATATTAATCTTGTGTTAATTTGATTTAATGTTGTATAATCGTTATTAAGATTTTGATTAGGGAAAAAGGGTAATGGTGTTATTTTTGTTTCGCAACAGGGGACTGGAGCTTTACTTGAGCGTCAAGCAGGTTACTGAATATGTATCAGATCAACCCTGGGGTTGGTTCGAGGCACCTCCACTGGAGGACGATTCGGAAATGAGTTATTATTAGAAAGAAAGAAAAACCCAACTACATAGAAGAAAATAAGAAGGGTTATTATAATATATACGAGCAGAGAGCACACATTGTGTGTGAACAATTTCTTTTAATAAGTGCATATTTTTTTTAATATTACATAATTACTGTTTTGTCCTCCTTATGTAAATATTGTGTATCAAAAGTGAGAGTAAAATTGGAAAAATAAGTATATGATTGTCATTTTTCTAAAAAAAAAAAGAAGGTAAAATAGGAAAAATAGGGATATGATTGTCATTTTGTCAAAAGGTACAAAATTACTATTTTGCCATCCTTTTGTCAATAATGTGTATCAAAAGTGAGGGCAAAATAGAAAAAAAGGGGAAAAAGTTGACAATGAGGGTTCTCTTAATAGTATAGATAGATATAGAAAATAGATATACATATATATATATATATAATATTTACTAGACCTTTGAGATATAGTCTTGTTATTCAATTTTATGAAAGGATTGAGATTCACTTTGGATTTCTGTGTACGCAGTCTACAAACTAAGAGATTCAGACCGCTCATTTTTAATTTTACGACATCCATTAGCCTATCTCACTACCCACTTCATAAGACCCCAAAAAACGTGAGCAATTAAGATCCCTTTCTTGTTTTGAACGGTCCCGATCTTTTCGTACTCAGCCTTGGGGTATATGGATCAGGAGTGGATCTCATTCTCTTATGAAACATGTGTAGTTAGTGAATATAGTATTGTGGATGACTTGTAATTTAAGTGATCTTGCATTTGATTTTGCTTTTTCAAAATGTAACTCGCTGCCCGCTTCTATCACAACTAAAAGCATGCCCTACTGTGACAGTATCTTAAACTAATAACGCACGCTAAATTAAAAAAGGCTTATTATATTAGCACCTCACAAATTATTGAATAAACTCCACTTACTTAATTTACCCCACATTTACTTTTTCAATTAAAAATTATCTTAATATACTCAACTTCCTTCCCCATAATACCCTCACATCCCACATTCTTAATATACACTTTATATTTTCTACACACACCCCACATTTCTCAAATTTTATAACACTTTTATTTTGCCGAATGATTTCAAACTATCTGAACGTTATTTGGCCAAATGATTTCAAATTGAATGATGTCAAAAAATGTTTAGGTTCATTTGAACGTTTTTCAATAACAATGATAATGATTTCGAAGCATTCGAAACATCAATTTTGTGTTCCATTCGTCAAAAATTATTTTTCTCAATCAACATGTTTGTAGTTTCATTGCTTAGGGTTTTATTCAACAATGGAGAATTGGGGGGTTTTGATAGTTGAAATAGATAAATAATACGTTAAAAGTGATTTGGGTATATTTATAATTTTATTATTATTTTTTATAACTAATAGAGTTAAAATTGTCATTACATAATAAAGTAAATAAGTCATTAATATTAAATTTTAACATAGAATCCATTCGATATTTTATGAGGTGATAATATAAAAGGGCTTAAAAAATATCAAACGCATTACATTTTGTTGTTAATTACGAATTTTGTAGGTAAGTAGTTATCCAAAGACTTCGCAGGCTACCTGGTGAGCCGGTAACTGTAGATCATCCTGCTCAGCTCAATCTCTGCTGATCACTATCATTGACCCCAGAGAGAGAGAGAGAGAGAGAGAGCTGAAAAATGGCGATCCAAATACCGAGCCGGCTGCTGTTCATCGACGGCGAGTGGAGAGAACCGGTCCTCAAGAAACGCATCCCAATCATCAACCCAGCTACTGAAGAAATCATCGGTCTTTTTCTCACTCTAAGCATTTTTGTCAATTACATTAATTTCTGGGTTGTTTTTCTAAGTTTTGTTTTACTGTTTAATCATCGCATTTGATCATTTGATGTATTGGGTTGTTGTTCTCAACCTATGAATTTTTCTAAATTTAGAAGCTTTGGCTCTCTATTTACTAACGCAGAACTGGTTTTGCATAAATCATTTGATTGAACTCGTAAAAAATAGATTGTTGGGTAGTCGAATTTTGCTTGATCTTCTAGTGGGGGATCCAAAGATTGTCTCTTTTTCCGACTTCGTGTGATGCGATCAGATTCATACAGAAAATGATGAAACTGGTTGTGGAATGTGCTACAGGGCATATTCCTGCAGCTACAGCTGAAGATGTGGAGCTTGCAGTGGAGGCTGCTCGGAGAGCTCTTTCCAGGAATAAGGGGAGAGATTGGGCTTCGGCGCCTGGGGCAGTTCGTGCTAAGTATTTGCGTGCTATTGCTGCTAAGGTATTGGATCTGTTGTCATTGTAATTAATCGGGTCTTGAATTGGATGTTGAAAAGTATGGGGAAATCGAGATTTGTTATGCTATACTCGTCTCGATTCTTTATGTGTTGAGGTTGATGTTTTGACATTCAAGAAGAAATGGCCCTGAACAGAACATTTTTGAATAACTGCCTTGTGTTTCTATCAAGTCTCTTTCTCAGACAAATGTTGATTTTCTAACTTCCGTAATGTCCTTTCAAAGATTTTGGCCCTGTTCAGATGTCTTAAGCTATTCTTGTTTTTGTTTGCCTGCAGATAGGAGAGAGAAAACCTGAGATAGCCAAACTCGAAGCAATTGATTGTGGAAAACCATTGGATGAAGCTGCATGGGACATAGTATGCTTTTGATTCTCTGACAATTTGAATTTTTATTTATCATGCCTAAGGTCTTATGTGCTGGCACGTGCAATGCAGGATGATGTTTCCGGGTGTTTTGAGTACTATGCAGAACTTGCTGAAGGTTTGGATGCACAGCAAAAGGCTCCTATTTCTCTTCCTATGGAGCAATTTAAGAGTCATGTTCTTAAGGAGCCCATTGGCGTTGTTGGGTTAATTACACCATGGTATTTGCTGCTTCTGTATATTAAACGAGTATGCATTCAGTTTTAGTAAGACTTTCTTCCTTGGTGGTTGCACTAACCTGTTCGTAAAGTAAGTTTTCATGTGTAAACCATAAATTTTGGCGGTCCAGTTGGTAATGAAAATATTTGGATATTATAGGTTTATCTTGTAAATAGCCTTATTAGAAGTGTCTTTATTATTTATATGGTGATGAAGTGCTTATTTTTTTTTTATGTTAAGGAACTATCCATTATTAATGGCTACATGGAAAGTCGCTCCTGCTTTAGCTGCTGGGTGTGCTGCAATATTGAAGCCCTCTGAGTTGGCATCTGTGTATGTCCTTTTTGGTTTATATGTACTTTCTTCAGCTCTTATGTTACTTTTGTACATTTTATGCCTATCATCATGTAATCAATCAATTCCAGGACTTGTTTGGAGCTAGCTGATGTGTGTAGAGAGGTCGGTCTTCCTCCTGGTGTCCTCAATATCCTGACTGGGCTGGGCCATGAAGCTGGTGCTCCTTTGGTATCTCATCCCCATGTTGATAAGGTTCGGTTTTTTTCTTGCTAATCTGTGGTTGGAAATTCTATGAAGTCATCTTGTTATAATCCTGCAAATTTGTTAGTTGTGACATCTTGGGTTGTTTTAGCTGTGGGGCAGTAATAGTAATAAACTTATATTCAACAGATTGCATTTACCGGAAGTACTATGACCGGGAGCAAGATTATGACAGCTGCAGCCCAATTGGTGAAGGTATATTCAAGTCTTTGTAATCTGATGATTGGTCATTTATATTTTTGACATTCGTTCTCTTCATTTGAACTTCATATACCATCTCCAATGTGGTTTGGCAGCCTGTTTCACTGGAGCTTGGTGGGAAAAGCCCAATTGTTGTTTTTGATGACGTTGATATCGACAAAGGTTAGTTCCTCATGAAGGGTACTTTTTAGACTTACATGTTTTTTGGATAACAAATTACTTCCATCAGAATCCAGTTGTGGAGGAAGAAAATCTATGAATCTAAAATGAATGAGATAAACATACTATTCCTGGTAATGTAATGGTAATTGTTTACTCTGTGACTCAAACAGCTGCTGAATGGACTGCCTTTGGTTGCTTTTGGACAAATGGACAGATTTGCAGTGCAACATCTCGTCTTATATTACATGTAAGTATGATAGCAAGATGATACATCACTTTTTGTCAGTTCCTTCTCTGTTGCATGGATGGCGCATCTTTTAAACTAAGTGGATATGACACGTAAATCCAAACAATTCTAGACCGGGGGGTTCGTGCATGATAATTAACTTTTGTCCTACAACATCATCAATTGTGCCACTTTCCTGCTTCTAGTTGTGTGGTTCCCCTAGAAGCTTATTCTTAGTGCCATCTTAAGCAAGCTTTATACTACAGTATTAATTTCCTTGCACCTTGTTTCAGGAAAACATTGCAACAGAGTTTTTGGATAGGCTTGTGAAATGGTGCAAAAACATCAAGATTGCAGATCCTCTTGAAGAAGGTTGCAGGCTTGGCCCTGTTGTTAGTGGAGGGCAAGTGAGTATACCGTTAACAATAGTTGCTTTTTGTTTCTGTTTTTAATTCTCTATTTCTAGAATTTGGGGATAGGGTTTTAAAGAAACAGGTCCACTGACACATATTAGACAATTGAGAAGCACTAAAGTTCTAACTGGTTATCTTTTTCTCATTTTAAGTATGTAAATATAAGATTTGGACTTATGATACTTGAGTTGTCACTCTTGTAAAACATGTAAACAAGGGTTGTCTAAATTAGTGAGTGTTCCTTCCAATATTTTGAACATATGCAGGTAGTTTTTTGGACATCAATAAATATGTTATATTCAGGCTTGTCTTGTGCGTGGGCCTGGGTTCATTATAAATTTCAAATCTTACCCGTCAATGACTGATCCATTTATATAGTATCTGGAAAGTGTTTTCTTATTTAAAATTGCCGTGTTTATGCTAAACAACTCCCCAGCCATTTATGTTGCAGCCTTGCTGGACATTCTGTTGAAAAGTTTCTTCTTTGGATGAATTTAGGCTGATGTGTTGTGTTTTATGTTTGTTATAAAAATAGAGTTCCTACGGTTTGACATGCATCAGGGCATATATAGTCACTTTTTGCGGGTGATAATTATAATGCATGTGTGTTTCTCTCAGAGACAAAAATCTGCAAAAGTTAAAACATTTAGTAACATCAAGTAGTTCAAATCTTTAAATTTCACTGTCCCGTTTATGATTGAAGTATTAGAATATTACCTGATTTTCACTGGATCTGTTTCAGTATGAGAAAATATTGAAGTCCATCGAAACAGCTAAGAGTGAAGGTGCAAGAGTTTTGAGTGGTGGGGCTCGTCCTGAGGTATAAACATATGTTTTTATCAAGCCCATTCTGCATCTTTATTTGTCACAAATTCAATATGTGAGTTATATTATTGGTGGATGGCAGCATCTAAAGAAAGGATTCTTCATTGAACCAACAATCATAACTGATGTAACAACCTCCATGCAAATCTGGAGAGAAGAAGTTTTCGGCCCTGTTCTTTGTGTCAAAACATTTAGTTCAGAAGACGAAGCTCTTGAACTAGCAAATGACACCCAGTGAGTTGACTCTTCTGTCGCTGTCCATAATGGGAGATTTGTTCGGCTGGTTTTTTTGTACCTTTTTGACCGATGAAGTTTATTGAACTTTGACAGTTACGGCTTAGGTGCTGCAGTCATATCAAAAGATTTAGAAAGGTGTGACCGTTTCTCTAAGGTGAGACTTCTTTGTACTTCTTTTGTGAATGGATCCCCTGCCCCAACATTCGTAAAAACAGCATCTGATTATGAGTTGTGTTTCTTGTTCTTCTGCAGGGCCTTCAAGCAGGAATTGTATGGATCAACTGCTCACAACCATGCTTCTGTCAGGCTCCATGGGGAGGCAACAAACGAAGTGGTTTTGGGCGTGAACTAGGGAAATGGTATGCCTTTCTCGGCATTATGTTATAACATTACATTGATATTGCATATGTTTTTGCCCTAATATAATCACACTACATATCCACATTAAGCATAAGAGAACGACAAAACATTACAAGACAGTTACTTCTGCAAGTTACGATTGATGAACTGCCGATGGTAAATAATAGTTTCTTCTCTTTTGAACAGGGGACTTGATAATTACTTGACCGTGAAGCAAGTTACGGAATATGTATCTGATGATCCATGGGGTTGGTACACGTCGCCTTCAAAGCTGTGAAAGTTGACCCGCGAAATAGCATGGTGAAAACTGCTGATGTACTATTTACAGGAATAAAGAGGGTGAAGATATGTACTGAACTAGAAAACTGGATGTCAATTTTAAACATTAGGCTAGGGCATAATATACGTTTAACCATCAAGCTTTAGCTTTCTTTTACTGCAGACTCACATGTCTTGAATTCAGAGATTACTTTGTTGAGGAGAAGGTAGTCACTCATGGTCAAAATCTTGGATGCAACCAGTTTTATATCCTCTTGTGTGCACGTGACAAGTTAGGCACAAGAGGATATACACTCGGTTGCACTTAGTTTTTCTGGTAGTCGTGGCATATTACGGTCGCGCACATAGTCATGATTATCCTTAGGCATTTCTCATTAGTCATATCCATCTCATAAAAGAGATGATAATGGCTACCCATGATGGAGTGTGTACTAATGGCAAGGGGTCCAATTATTTTATCAGTAGGGGGACCATAAATTCCTTTTGAAAATTTTTACAATCTGCAACGGAAAATTTAAACTACTCTAATTTATGAAAAGGGGGAACGAACTCGAACACAAGGAGTCAGTCATGCAGTCCTAATCGACTGGTCGGATATTTTTATTTTCCTTTTAAAACAGTCAATGTAGCTTGGGGCCGTGGCTGTTAACCCAAAGTCTGGATCCTCGTCGGATCCTCTTTGTGAGGATCTTTGGAATCCGTGAATTGTGTCCGTTCATCGTACATCGTGCGGTCAAAAATTATTTTAAATGTTTTTATTTAAAAATAAACATAAACAGTATTTAACAAAAATTGACCGTATGCTGTACGATGAATGAACATGATTCACATATTTTCAAGATCCTCGCCAAAAAAATCTGGAGAGGATCCCATTGGGTTAACCCAAACACCAGTCATCATAGTGTTGATGTATAAATTGTGATGGCTTTTTCGATGGTGGCTTGTTCCACAAGAGATTGACCACTAAGTTTGGGAGTTAATGTCACATGGTTGGAGGGCAAACCTTCAATCTTTCTCAAAGTTTGAACATGTAGGTGAAGTATCGCCTTTTCCCCTTCTTAGTCTTGAAGCCAACTTCTTCCAAATTAAATGGTGACCTCTACTTTCTTGGTGGCAAATCTCAATAAAATCAAAGGGCCAATTCACTGAATTCAGTGCATTAAAGAAAAATAAAGGCTGACGTAATGGCCAAGGGCAATTCGTCAACCAATTTTTATATACACCTTTAACACAATGAGTTTGTCATTATGATCTGATATTGTCAAATTGAGAGAAATACTATTAGATTGTAGAGCTTGTTTAAGAATTACTTTTAAATCATTGAAAGAGTTTTTTGAGAAAATATTTTTGGGTTCTAAAAGCACTTGAAATGCTTCCTGCAAGAAGTACCAGTTATGCGCTTCAAGTGCTTTTTCAGAATTAACTTACATTTTATTAAGAATTTGATTAAAAATATTTTCTTTAAAAACACTTTCAGTCATTTAAAAATATTTTCCAAACAAACCAGTGTTGCTCATATTACAAAGTTGTAGCAAATAATATTGTCATACAATATCCCACTATAATGATAGCGAGATAGTCTTGATATATCATCGATAAAGTATCAATACATTGTCAATAGAGTCGATATCGTGCATTTTTGCTATTACAATGAAAACCCAAAGAGTGTATTGTTGGGCCCCAAAACGGAATAGAGAGATAATACATTTAGGAAAGAGTTTCTCTCTAGATTTCTTCAATGTCACCAGATTAAGTGATCAGAATCGTTCAAATTTCATTCAATGATAAAAAATTATTACAGTTTTTAAAAAATAAAAACATGTGGACCGTTTGATGAAATTTAAAAGACCCGGATCACTTGATCCGATAACATTATTGGAAGAGATCCGGAGGGGATCTCTTTCCATCCATTGTCAACTAGGCTGAGAGCCTCTCACCCTCGAGAGAGCTCAAGAGATTTTTCAGTGTAACCGGTACATGGGATGGTACACCACGTGTCACTATACAAATGGTGGGTTAGATGTGCTAAAAAGTTAATAACTTAAAAAATAAAATTTCTCATCACTTTTATTAAAATACGTGATGTAACGTTTATGTTTCAGTCACAATGAAAAATTTCTCCTCACCCTCACCGGCTCCGGTCCCACCCGCCTCCTTTTTCCCCCTCCAATCCATCGCAAAAGCGGTGGATAAAAACAGAGGGAAACTTCCTCTGGCGCTCTGTCTGCACGAAACCACACGTTCTGAGTTCTACCGACCCTTTTTACTCTCTCTTTCTCTCTGAGCTGTGAAAAAGTATAGATTTTTGTCCATTTCTGTAACTTCCTTGTTCCCTCTTCAACCTCCAACCATTGGCTTTCGTATAAATTATGCATTCGGGCTCCTTTTTTACTACCACTCCATTCCTTATCTTCAAGTTTCCGGCTTTCTAGCAGAACCACCGCTGTATCCATCGGCTCTGGGGATCTGGGTTTTCTGCATAAGATATGGGCAGCTCGGACGAGAAGGTGGTTGCTGTGATCATGGTGGGTGGGCCCACTAAAGGTAATCAACAAGTTACTGTGATGATCTTTGGATCGAACTGAGACCCCATTTCTCAGTTTCTCACAATTATG
Organism: Malus sylvestris; assembly: GCF_916048215.2. NCBI lineage: Eukaryota > Viridiplantae > Streptophyta > Magnoliopsida > Rosales > Rosaceae > Malus > Malus sylvestris. Next base: position 30,631,237 of record NC_062265.1, read on the forward strand.
TTGGTGCTTGATTGAATTGTCACTGCCAAAGTTCAATGCTTTGTGCATTTTTGAGAGATTTAAATTCAGTTGTTGAATCATGAATTGGGAATCATGGCATTTCTCTTACAATCTTTGAATTTGGAAAGCATTTGTTAATGTATTGGAGTTTCAATTTCTACAGGAACTAGATTCCGGCCACTGTCACTGAATATTCCGAAGCCGCTTTTTCCATTAGCAGGACAACCAATGGTTCATCATCCGATTTCCGCTTGTAAAAGGGTATATTTCTTGGACATAAATCTGTCATTTCTGGCTTAATAGCGTGCATACTAGTTGAATTCACTGTCTTTCTGGATTGCAGATTCCGAACCTCACTCAAATTTTCCTCATTGGTTTCTACGAGGAGCGTGAATTCGCGTTATATGTGTCCTCAATCTCCAATGAGCTTAAAGTCCCTGTCAGGTGTGAGCTCCTGCTTTTGTTTTCCAGTTAGTAGTTACTGATTAGATCTTGAAAATATTGAACTGGATTGACGTTTAATCTATTGACTTGTACATTGCGTTGATGCGGCGATTAGATACTTGAGGGAAGACAAGCCTCATGGATCAGCTGGTGGACTTTATAATTTCAGAGATCGGATCATGGAAGACAACCCGGTTAGTCTTTTGCCAAGTTCTTCGTAATCAATTGATAAGTTTTTATATGGTTTTTGTTTGTTGGTTTGTTTAGGTCCTTGCTCTTAAATACGTTGTGTCCATGCATACATGTGCTAATTCTCAGGCAAAAGGCTGATTTTGGTTTTATATTTGTCTGCAGTTGCACATTGTCCTGTTGAATTGCGATGTTTGCTGCAGTTTTCCGCTTCCAGAAATGCTCGGTAACTGTTTTATGAGTTGCTGGGAGTATCGTTTGATATTTCCAGGTTGTTCGTTGTTGATTTATAGGGGATTGCCGAAAGCTTAATATCTGGTTTTTGCCATGTTTATCCGCAGAGGCTCACAAAAAATATGGTGGGATGGGAACAATTCTTGTGATCAAGGTTAGTCGATAAATGCATTAGCAAATTCTTGTAATGTTATCTCTTAATCTTATTGATTATCATGTAATCATGTTTCTATTGTTCTCCATGTCAAGTTTTCTTCTTCTGTGTACAGGTTTCCGCTGAATCAGCCAGTCAATTTGGGGAACTGGTAGCTGATCCGGTCACCAATGAACTGTTGCATTACACCGAGAAGCCTGAGACTTTTGTACGTTTGACATCGGAATTTTAAGCTTTTGGTGCTTCAATGGAGAATTATCTCTCTCTTTTTACCTTTCTTATATTCTTATTTTATTCAGGTCAGCGACAGGATAAATTGCGGTGTCTACATATTTACACCAGACATTTTTAACGCCGTTGAAGGTGTTTCCACTCAGTGGAAGGACAGAGGTAGTGATACATTCTCCATGAATAGGCTGTCCTGTGCTATTAGTGGTGATATTAAAATTTAGCTTTCAACAAGAACTCGGTATCTGTTTCAATTTTCCGTCAGTAGGAAAATTTTTGATACATGGATTCCGTCCATTAAGATGTAGTTTCACTTATTGATAGCATTGAACGGTTTTCTGTTATTTGCAGCTGATTTAAGACGTCTCTCCAGCTTCGAATCCCTTCATTCAGCAACAAGGTTTCTCTTCCTACAGTATAAAGACAACGTTACTTTAGCGAATTAAAAGCACCACTTTTATGGTGCCTTCCTACAGATTGAATTGACTAGAAAAGAAACCGCTAATAGAGAGTTCATTTAACAGGAACGCTCCCACACATTTTGTAAGGCTGGATCAAGATATCCTATCACCTCTTGCAGGGAAGAAGCAGTTATACACATATGAAACCTTGGACTTCTGGGAACAGATCAAAACTCCTGGGTAAGATTTGCGTCCAAGGTGTCTTCCTAGAACCTTGCCCCCATCAATCAGGGCCATCTTGTAAATATTTTGTGTTGATACTTGCAGAATGTCGTTAAAGTGTTCTGGTTTGTATCTTGCACAATTTCGATTCACCAATCCACATCTCTTGGTATGTGGAGATGGTACAAAGAGTGCCAGTATTACCGGTGATGTTTATGTTCATCCATCAGCAAAAGTACATCCAAGTGCTAAGGTACATTTTCTCTCATACTGGTTGTCGTAACTGTGATGTATTATCGTTTTCCAGATCATTTAGCGTTGGCATTAGTAATGCATCTATTAAATCTCCTGTTATCTGCTTGTACAGATCGGTCCCAATGTCTCAATATCTGCAAATGCTCGCATAGGACCTGGTGCGAGGCTCATAAGTTGTATCATCCTTGACAACGTCGAAATTAAGGTACATAACAAAAAGCATAGGCTACGGACTGCATCCTAGACATCACCTCACGTTGACATATCTACGATGTTTTATTTCAGGAAAACGCAGTTGTTATTCTTTCAATTGTTGGATGGAAATCTTCAATCGGGAGATGGTCTCGCGTCCAGGCAAGTTCATAAACTTTCTACCAACCCATGCTTAATAACAGAACTTCAACTTTATTTAAAGCTTTGTTGCAATTGAGTGATTGACTCTCTAAGTTCGGCACTATGGTTTCAGGCTACTGGGGATTACAATTCAAAGCTCGGGATTACGATCCTTGGTACATAAATCCTTTCGTTTTCATTCAATCCTCTTGTTCTGATAAAATTAGCATCGATATGCATAACGAGCCCATCTGAATGCCGGTTTTGTTGACAATTCAGGTGAAGCAGTGACAGTTGAAGATGAAGTGGTGGTTATAAACAGCATTGTCCTGCCCCATAAAACGCTCAACGTCAGCGTTCAGGAAGAAATCATTCTGTGATTGCTGCTATGTCATTGCTGTTGTTCAAATTTCTTTTTTTTTTTGTAAATTAACGTCTTGCTGTTTGCTAATAAAAAATAAATTATATATATTTTTTTCTTAAATAAAAAGATGAAATCTATGTTTTTGTTGTCGAACGACTCAAAACGGTGACATTTTCGTCAATCAAATAGTGAGTCTGCTACATCGGAGTCTCGGCTCCTGGACCCATTGGGCAGAGCAGACGGGGAACGGTGCAGAACGGTGCCGTTTCGTTGCCTGAGAATTGTGGTTCAGTCGGACAAAACGACCAAGCATCACTTCGTCCTAGCCTACGTGCCTATGGGCTTCAAAGAGAGGTCGGACTCTTTTGACAAGGGTTCGGGTTAAGAGGGCTGTTCGTTTTCATGTGGGAAAGAGAGTAGCGCGGAGGCTAAGCAGCGCATTAGGAGATCCGGAACGAGAGATCAGAAGAGAAGATATGTGGAGGTTTTCATGAGTTCATGCCTTTGTTCATCAAACATATCGTATGACTTGCGTTGCAAGTTTCATGCAACTTGAGCACACAGAATCTGTCATGTAAAATTGGCCCAACTTTCCAATTCCCACATGAACTTACACCATTCACAACCCATTTTTGCTAGAAGGTGCACAAACATACGCAGCACGTCTCTAACTAGTCATCGATTCAAAAGGAAATCAGTAAAAGAATTCTGAGAATGTCAAGATAAGACGGTTAAGTGTAGCATTCCTGGGGATAGCACACGGTGCATAGAGAGAAATGCATCCAACTAGGGGCCATCCCTTCTCTGCCGGGTCAAGAACGAGTTGAATTGAAGTTGATTTCCTTGTGTCAATTGGCGCATGTCAAAACGGAGAAGCATCAAGAAATTCGGATTGGATTCTTCCCAGCAACTTCAGAGTACCATGTCTTCCATGCTTCCGTATAATGAGAAAACAGATCCTTCAAAGCTGCAACATGAAGCAAAACATATAGTTTAGTAAATTTCCATGCTTCCGTACGCAAGGCCTGCTTAAAAAAATTTATTTGGATTTCTGCTATAAGACGTTTTCCTAGCTTCCTCCCCCTTGTTCTGTTCTTCCCACACCTAGTCAGTCTCCTGTCATGTTTCTTTCTCTATCCACCTCTCTTCTCTTTCTCCCACTATTTTCACCTGGTCCTACAGACAAGTTCACCTAGGCTGATGATGGATCACTGACCGCTAACGATAAATGATAAGAGCAGCTATATTTACTATTCATAATCAAATTCTTTAATCTAAAGCATGATGAATCATAAGATGATACCTTGGTTTTGATATTGAGGACGATACATAGAGGTCAGTTTCTCCCAATCATGAACCTTCCTTGTGCTGCCAGTCCCAGCTCTGGCGATAGTGACAGGAGCAAAAGGACCGAACTGATAGCTCTTTGAACCATCTTTTGAGTCTTCCAAATTGCTCCTATCGGCCTCACCTACAAGGCCCTTCTGTTTTTGCCCGTCCAACTTCCCACCAATAGAAGAGTCTACCTTTCCCCTCTTAGAACTGACATTCGTTATATCAGTACCAAAAGCTCTCTTCTTAGTCTCCTGAGGAACCTCCTCTTTTCCTCTCAATCCCAACCACTTAAATGCAGGCTTCCTCGTATCTGACGTGTGGGTCTGCTCATTTTTGGATAAGAAGCAAAACATTAAACATGGCCATAATAAGTGTATATGTTAACAAAAGTTGAATTCTGAATTTGAAAGTTTCATTTTTTTCTTGTACTGATGATTCAAATTAGTGTTTTTACCTTCTCAATGAGGTTCATGGACGACAAAACATTCGCAATATCGTAAATCCGCCTTACTTTTGCTGCTTCATCAAGTTTTGAACAAAAGTTAGTCAAGAGTTTCTGCTCCTTTTAACATACGATCAGGAATAAAGAAAACCAAGTACAAATTTCTTACTTCTCATCACTGATGCATTGTGTGCATCACCGAGCAGTAATTTAGCAGCTTCGTCAAGGGAGATCATTTCAACCTACAAGTTCATGCAGTAAAACCAATATAGACCAAAATTACATAAAACCCAAATCACAGTTTCATGGAATAAGCAGTAACAATCCATTGTTTCACTCACAGTTGAGCACACAAAGAGCTTCACAAAATTCTGGGTAAGAAGCGCCAGCGACTTTTCCCTTCTATTATCTGCTTAACAACAAATATAAAAGAAACAATCTTTAGGACATCACCAAAAATATCATTCATAGTAAATTTGAATACCCCCTATAATTTAGCCCAAAGCACCGAACAAGATAAAAAACACCGAAAACAAAGCTTACCTGATTTTGGGTTCATGGGTTTAATATTGAGATTAGGGTTCGAATTCTCAGTCTGCTGACTCCCACATCTTTCTACATCATCCTCATCATCTGAAATTTGCAAACCCTGCGGAAAATAATGGAACTTTTAAAAAATTTGGATTCAAAGACCTTATTTTGAACGGATGGACAGCCCAATAAAGAAAACCCCTAATAGACTTGCCTTGGGATCTTCGTTGCCGTCAAAGTTACAAATATTCTCTCTCAGACCCTCTTCCTATTGCACAATAAAACACCAAATCAGTACCAAATGCAAGAAAAAAGCACCAAAATTAAAGAGAGAATTGGGTCAGATCTGAATCTTAATGATGAATTGCGAGAGATAAATACCCTTAGCTCTTGTAGGGCATTAGGAATCGCCTTAAATCCTTTCCAAGAATACTGGTTCTTCGCCTTTCGTGCAAGAACCTGGAAATTAAGATCAACCCAAATGAATAAATCAATACTCGAAAAATGGAAACAAATCGAAAGAAGAATACCCAGAAAGGAAAAAGAGAAACTGACCCCAACGCTCTCCAAGACGTTGACAATATCGTAGATCCGCCGCCTCTCTACACCTGCAAGTCGAGAAACCATTAGATCCGACGAAATGAATACAAGAAAGTGCAAAGGATTCTGAGATCGGGGAAAGATGGAGACCTAATCGTGAAGCGGCGTCGTCGAGGCCGATTGAAGTCACTCCGTCGCGGTTGTAGAGGCCGAGAAAACTGCACGATTTGAAAGAAAGGAAGAATTAGAGAGAGAGAGAGAAAAAAAATCAAAGAGTCAAGAAATTGCAGACACAGAGAGGGAGAGAGAGGGGAGAAAGTACTTGGAGCACAACAGGCCGAGAGACTTCTGCTTTCTGCTGTAGCCGTGGTTTCTGGCGGAAGGACCTGCTGGGGCCGGGGCAGAGGATTGCGCTGGGGCTGGCGGTGGGGGTGGAGGATCCGCCATGGTTGAGAGAGAGAAAATGGAGGGAAGCGAAGGTACTGAAACACTAGAGAGAGAGAGAGAGAGAGAGGGAGAGATATAGAGAGAAGGAGAGAGAAAGGACCGTTAAGAAAGAGGGGAAAAAGGGGGGGTTAAGGAGTAAAAGGCGGGGTGGGGTTTACAAATTTGAAATATTTGCGAGCGTTTGGGGATCCGAAGGGCGGCAGCGGGAGGGAGCGCCGAAGCGGTGGAGCGTAGCTGTCTGCGGAACAAATAGTTTAAAAATGAGTGGGGAGGAGAGAGAAAGAGAGAGGAGAGAGAGAGAGAGAGAGAGAGAGAGAGGGCGACTGTTTTCAAATGTTTGAATGAGCGGGAAATATTTATGGTTTCGGGTTTTTTGTTTTTTTGTTTTTGTAAATGGAGCCAAATCTACCGTCCTTTGCCTCCTTTTTTTGTTTATTTTTACGTCCTCATATTTGGGAAAGAGATTCATTTCAGATATTTTCTATCAAGATCATCGAATTAAGTGTTTTTGACTTTTTAAATTTCATCGAACGGCTTACTTGTTTTAATCATTTAAAAACTACGATAATTTTTTACCATTTAATGAAATTTAAATGGTCCGGATCACTTGACGCGGTAGCCTTTGGTGGACCCGAGGATCTCTTTCCTCATATTTGGATTGGGTTGCTAATTTTGCCCAATTTAGGTCCCAAATCTCGGCCAAATTTGCTTAAACATTTATCTTTCCTCCCCACAATTCTTAATCCTAGTTCAAATTGACTCCCATGTAAAACATTAAATTGCTCTTTTAGGAAATAACGAAACAAATTTTTTTACTACGTTGAATGGAAATTTCCAAGCGTGTTTATTTAAAAGAACAAATAAAAATTTCGTTTTTGTACATACGAGGGGGGATTCGAATTTAGTTTCGTTCAACAACGGAAGGGGAGGTACCATTAAACTAGCAGTTGGTTCACTTATATAAATTGTGTGGCATTGAAATAAACTTGTTGTATGCAGTGTTTAAAATATTCACGAAATTGTCGATATTTCCGTTAAAATATCCGAAAAATTAAGGATTGATATATAAAGCAGGTGAAATGCAAACTTCAACCCATAAAGGCAATATATAAAACAATCAATGAATATCGATAATAATTACTTATTGATGACCAAAAATTTACTGTAACTCCTTGCAAATTTCGAACTTTTGAATTTTTTATTTAATTTCGATTAAATCTGAATGAAATGATATATCCAACCCATTGTAAATAAGACAATCTATATCGATATTTTCATAAAACTGCATATCGATATTCCCACCTATATCGATTTTTTAAACATTGGTTATATGAAAGTACGAATTTGAAAACAGAAGATATGTGCTCAAGTTTATTTATCGTTTTTCTTTTCGTGATATTTCATTTCCAACTAAAATGCTAAGAGGGTCGTTCTTGGGCCAGTCCTGTTTTTTTACTGCTTGCAAATGCAGTGAAAGTGTCACATCCCGGCCCGGGTCCACCACATCCCGGGCCCCTTCCATCACCGTAGCATGATATTGTCCGTTTTGGGCTTACTATTCCTTCACGGTTTTGTTTTTAGGAAGTTACCATTCCTCACGGTTTTGTTTTTGGGAACTCACGAGTAACTTCCCAGTGGGTCACTCATCCTGGGAGTGCTCTGTCCTCCTTCTCGCTTAATTTCAGAATTCCTCCAGAACCCGAAACCAATGAGGTTCCAAAAAGCCTCATGCTAAGTAGAGATGAAAATATACATTTAAGGATCACTGCCCTGGACGATGTGGGATGTTACAGAAAGCCTCTCTTTCGATCATATTTCACCAAAATGCCCACCTGATCTGATCCTCCAAACTGTAGACTTCCAACACCCGGCGATACGAGAACATCGTGTTGAAACTTCAACAGGAACAGAAACCCCTTGGAGCAGTAGTAGCTGGTGTTAAGATTGGAATGGAGTCTCAAACCTGCATGGTTCATGAGCCAATCTGAATTCCAACATGGCTCACAATTTTACTTGACGGGGAAGACGGCCACATTTGCTCTGCAATCTTAAAATCTCTTTTGCAAAACCTTGATTACCTGTTACCAAAAGCCCATCCAGAACGCGATTGAAGGTGAACCTTCGCGGCAAAAATCCTCTATCAACCATCTCAATCAACAACTTCCCTGCCACTAACAGGTCTTCAGGTTTCTTCCTCACAAACATGGCACTAATCAAAACATTGTACGTGTCCAGATTAGGCAAGCAATCACCACGACCCATCTTCTCAAACACATTCAACGCCTTTTCAATCTCTCCAGCGTCACAAAAGTACCGGATCACCACATTATATGTCTGAACATTTGGCTCACACTCATCATCCTTCATTCTGTCCAAAAACGCCAGCGCCCTATCCATGTTTCCCGCATGACACAATCCTCTAATCAATACATTATAAGTCGTCACATTAGGCACATAACCTTTGCTCACCATTTCCTCAAAAACCACAACAGCATTTTCCACATTATCTTTCTTACACAAAACCTGAATCAAAGCATTGTACGTTGCCACCGAAGGAAGCACGCCTTCTCCAACCATCTCATCGAAAACCTTTCGAGCTTTCTTAATCTCCCCGACAACACCAAACCCATGAACCAAAGTAGTGTAAGTAACAACATCAATCTCACACTTCCTCTTCTTCATCTGCAAAAAGAACTCCCAAGCTTCCTTAATCTGACCAGCTCTGAAATACCCTTTAAGCATTATGTTAAAAGTCGTTAAACTCGGGTCTAACCCCCTCTCCACCATCTCCCCCAAAAGCTCCAAAGCCTTCGGGGTTCGCTTAATCAAACACCACCCGTTCGCAATTATATTGTAACTAACACGATCAGCCTTAAACCTGCCCCTAAACACCTTAAACAAATTATACGCCTTTTCGACACGCTTAGCTTTACAAAGCACATCAAGAATTGTATTAAACGAATTCAAATCCTGAGGGCAACCATGTTCATGCATTGACAGGAACACCTTAACGGCTCTATCAGGCTTACCAGCAGCCACATACCTCTCGGTGATGATAGCGAAAGTCCTCGGCCCGGGGCCGAGCCTACGGGACCGCATTCGGGCCACGAGGGTCCAGAGGGACTTGTAGTCGCGCAGGCGGCCGGCAACGTCGACAGCGTGGTCGAAGGAGGAGCAAGAATGCGTGTAGTTCGGATGATGGTCGAGGATTTTGAAGAATTGGATGGCTTTGGGTCCATGATTCCAGAGCCTCTTCAGGGTTTTGTCGACCAAATCCGAAGACCAGTCGATTTCGGGGCTGTGAAGAATCTGGGTTAGGGTTTGCGGGTCGGATTTGAGAATCAGGTTCGCCAAGTGAGAGTCTTGAGAGGGATGTGAAGGTGAGGTGGTGAGGCTCCGACACGGAATTGGAAAACCGGGTGTTGGGTTTTTCTGTGCGGCAGTTTTGAGTTGCAGAGTGAGCATTTTTCTGGGGTTGGAGTTGGAGATGTTGGGAGGGTAATTTTCCGTCGTTATTTTCTCGGCAGCCAAACATGTTTCGCGGGCTCAATTTAATTGGGCTTGGCATTTGTCTTTTTCACTATATGAGCCCAGCCCGTCCCAGGTTAATTGTAAAGGCATTGGTCAAAATCAAATCATGTTCATGGAGAAAATATCCTCTCCGGATCTCTTCCATCAAGACCACCAGATCAAATGATCCGGGTATTTTAAATTTCATCCTACGGTCCATCTATTTTGATTCCTTAAAAATTATAATAAATTTTGACCGTTAGATAAAATTTCAAATGTCCGGATCACTTGATCTGATGACCTTGATGGAAGAGATCCAAAGTTCTGATCTTTGTAGTGTAATTGTGGTCGGGGCAATTGTAGTTTAATTTACTTTCGAGTTGTCTAAGAATAAGAACAACATGAAAGATAAAAAGCGCAAACCCAAATCATAAGAATATGGGCATATATAAGTATAATACATATATATTATAGTATATACGTTATGCGATCTATATTGAAATAATTTCATTTCTTATTGGATTAAATACGGGTCTCCGACAGAGATGAAAGAAAATATACAAGAAATCAAATAGTAGAAAAGGAATATATATAAATCTCAAACTTGCATTGTATCAATTCTACTAGATAAAAAGCCTGAAAGTTTTTATCCAAAAATATTACACTTACCATATTTTTCTTACTACATTTGTATCATCATTTTAATAAAGATGTGAGCCACATTTGCTGGAACGCCTTAGAAATTTAGATTAAAAATAGGGAATAAAGGTTAACAATTAATCAGAAATTGTTTGTACGATGTTTTGGTTACTTTTTCTATATAACGGATTAAAGGGCATTAAAGAACAAAATCTTGACTGGATGAAAAAGAACCAACACTGATTAGAATATGGTTACTGGTTTGAATGGCAAAAGAGCAAAAGCTTGTTGGATGAATGAGTAAGTTGGGGCTTTGTCATTGTACCCGAGTGTCCTCTATTTAATTCCACTTTTACATTATTTGAATAATTTTAGTATAGATTATCTTATCGCTTGAACAAAAAAAAAACAATGAGGTGAGCCACGTGCCACGTCTGGGCACAATGTAGCTGTGACATTATGTCATTAGTCCTACAACTTGTTGCGGCTGCACATGAGCTGAACCACTTTTTCTAAACAGAGATTATATTCACACATATCAAATTATTTTCCTCACACCTTTTTTTTTTTAATATTGTTTGACACACCACTAACACTTACAGAAAAATATTAAAAAATTTAAAAGGTGTGTGAAAAGTAATTTGGGATGTGAATATAATCTCTCTCTCTAAATTAGGAAATAAATCTACCTACAAGGGCAATAGTTATAACTTACACTCTCATCAGCGTAGCCAATTGTCGATCGACTTGGCATTATGTAATTGGTCCTAGTTACGTGGTCAATCTTACGTTACACACTGGATTCGCATCACACGAAGTGGGCTAATTTCTCGAGGTCATGATAGAAATTATCTGTCAGTTATGCCAATCAAAGACAACGTGGCATCATGACATTGTTCCATGTTGGCAATTAATACGACGTGCCTTCGTGTCATTGGTCAATGTTACATGGTTATTTGACGTGGCATAGTATATTAAAAAAATTAGTCGAGACACGTTTTTTTCGAGGTTTCGAGAAATACTTAATAGAACCAAGAGTGTGTCAGGTGAGGAGAGAGACAGTCACGCAAAAGTGTGAGCACCCTAGTGAAATAATTTTCCAAATTATTATATAAACACAACAGACTCTTCCCATCACTCTCGTCCCAGGAGGTGGTGGGTGGACTGTTGGGAGTCCGTCTCGCAACAAAAACCACGCCTGCTGAGCTCCTCCAACGTCGTCTTCATCGTCTCATTTGGCTTCAGGTACATTTCTTGTTTATTATTTATTAATTTTGTATGAATTTTGTTGTATGAGTTCGTGGCATTATGTAATAAAAAAAAATTCTGTTCGTAGGATTAGAAATTACAGAGTTAGGAAGAGACTTCCTCACTTGGATTTTTTTGTTTTCATTAATTTTATTAATTGGATTTTGATGGGTTTACAGAATTTTTGTCTTTTGGATTTGTGAACTGAATTTTTACAGAAGTTCATGAAGAATGTGAGTTTCCATGGGTTTGCATTCCGATTTCCCACAAAAGTTTACAGCTTTTCTCTCTAGCTGTGTGTAAATTTGTGATTTATGATGTGCGTTTTTCCGAGAAATTGTATGCGTAACTCGGCATGTATACCCCTGTTTTATCTCTCATCACGTGACATAGAGACAAGGACGGGGAGGGAGCACAGGCCCCGTGGTGGCGCATGCCCCTCCCACCTTTGTTTTCTTAGAGAAATGATGATATTAATCTTGTGAAAATAGTTGCAAACTTTCTCTCGAGTATAACCTTATTAAGGTGCATATATTTTGTTAATACGGATTAGCATTGGCATCCAAAAAACGGAGCTTTGAATTTTATAAGGTGCCTCTCTTCGTTAAATTTCTGGTTTAGCCTCTGCCTGAGGGATGTACCCCGGTTACATCCGAGATTTTCCCGGGGTTTAAGGGTGCTTATGTGCAGGCCTGCATACGTGTTTGGTCATTGAAATTGAGAGAATTGAGGGTGAAATGAAAGGCTTTTAAAACATAACACAGTTGGATGCCGATGAAGTTTCGATATGAACTCTCAAGTCTCAACTGACTGAGTTTGTAAGGACTAAAGTTACTTTTCTACCACTAGGCTATTTAGATTATTTGCTTTGATTGTGTTGGAGGTATTTGCACTAACATCAGGTGCCTCTACTGAAGGTTAGGTTTCCGGCATTGTCGAGGAAGAGGATTGCTGTCCAAGATGAGTTCAAGAAGAGGCGGTGGAAATCCAAAAGGAAAGCAGTTGAGTCAGGGTGTAGCAAACATTAGCCTGGACTCGGCACAGGACAATGGAGAATGGGAGGTAATTGGCAAGAAAACGAAGAACAGAGGTGGTGGCAGATTTGGTCCTCAAAATTCTAGTTACAAGGCTTGGGGACCACCACCACAAGGTGTTCCAATCACAGGCATGCCTGGTTCACAAGCTGCTCGTCCTCAAAAACCTGCTGGAGGAAGAAATGCAAGGAATCAGTATAACAGCACTGGTGGTTTCGGAGATAACTCTGTGGCCCCGAAAAATTTGATTCCCCCTCCGCTGGACCAAGGATGGAACTGGCAATCCAGAGCTGGCAAGAAAGACAAGAATGTGGCTCCTCCTGTTGCTGTTGCCGAAGATTATGGTGACGAGGACAACTCTGATCCTCTGAGTGATCTTGATGACTCGGATGAGGATCTTTTCAGTGATGAGTTTGACTCTGACTCTAGTGAAAAGAGTCATGAAACTCGAAAGAAGAGTAACTGGTTCAAACAATTCTTCGATGAGTTTGATCGTTTAAGTGTGGATGAGGTTGCTGATCCTGCCAGGCGATGGCACTGCCCTGCGTGCAAAAAGGGTCCCGGAGCAATTGATTGGTACGATGGCCTGCAGCCCCTCAAAAGGCATGCAGAAACTAAAGGGGCAAAGCGGGTGAAGCTCCATCGAGAGCTTGCAAAACTTATAGATGCGGAGTTGCAGCTGAAGGGAGCATCTGTCACACCTGTGGGCCAAGTATTCGGCAGATGGGCAGCTCTGAAAGATGAGGAAAAGAATCGCAAAGTTATCTGGCCTCCGATGGTGCTTATCATGAACACAAAACTCGAACAGGATGAATTTGACAAGTGGATTGGAATGGGGACCGAGGAGCTTCTTGATTTGTTTGATGATTATCATGCTAGTAAGGCTCGACACTCATATGGTCCGCAGGGACATTGTGGGATGAGCATGTTGATTTTTGAGGCCTCAGCGATGGGGCATTTTGAGGCGGAGCGGCTGCACAGGCATTTTGCAGGCCAAGGATTTGGTAGGGATGCGTGGGAGCGCAATCCTGTCTTGTTTCGTCCAGGTCTTATCCGACAGCTCTATGGTTTCTTGCCAACCAAGCGAGACTTGGATTCTTTCAACCACCACTGCGATGATAAAGGGAGGGTGAAATTCGATATAAAATCTTACCAGGAGATGGTCTTGCAGCCGACAAGGCAGATGAGTCTGGACAGCGAAGAGGTTATTCGGCTGAAGGACAAGCTCCCGAAAGAAATGAGGCTCAGGAAAGATGCTGAGGAAACTAATGCCATACTTCGTGGTAAGATCGAAAAGCTGCAAGATGAAAATCGTAGTTTGAAGCAGAGGATCACAAAGCATCTGGAAGAGAACAAGGAAGAGATGATTCTGCAGGAAGAATTCTACAAAGGTGTTATATCTCTTCCTCGAGATTAAAAGTTCGATTCAAGACCTTCAAGTATTTTACATTTCGTTTTTCTTTTCTTTGTTGGTCAAGAACTATGCTACATTTCGTTTCTGTTTTTTCTTGTTGGGATTTTCGTTTTATTTGGTAAGAACTTAATCTTATTTGAACTTCAATGTTTGTTTGGTGTTTTCCATATGGATGAGCTTTAGATTTTTATATTGGTTGATTAAGCGTTACAACTTGCATGAACGAGTTCATCGCTACTATGTCATATGTATAGGTTTCTCTTCATATTATTATGTTGTGTTATTCGATAAGAATGCCATGAGATGTACTCGTTCTATGCAAGTTGCTCTCGTATGTGAGAGTCATTCAATCCAAATATGTGACCTGCCAAACTCTTACCAACCTACATATTTGCAATAATTCCCCACCTTAAAAGACATCGTAGATGCTTACTGCGCATTTCCGACAGAGGTAGCAATGAAGTAACAATTTCAAATTTTCTATGCTACTAGAACAAAATTAACTATATCCGATGAAAGTAGTAACTTAGTTAATAAATTTAGGATTTTCATCACAAATCATCTTTGAAAGTGACCCACCTTATTAAGATGGTCTCTGAAATTAACCCACTCTATTAAGATTCAACCCAACCATAAATGCTTATTGCGCATTTACGAGGAAGGTAACAATGACAAATTTAAATTTGCCATGCTACTAGAACAAAATGAACTATCCAATGAAAGTAGTAACTTAATTAATAAATTTGGGGTTTTCATCACAAATAATCTTTGAAATTGACACTATCCATTAAGATGATTTCCGAAATTGAAAAACGATCAATATAGTCTCTGAATATGTGAGCCTCATGGGCATTTGAAAAACGATCAAAACGCCACGTGATGTACTCATTCTATGCAAGTTGCTTTCGTATATGAGAGTCATTCAATCCAAATATGCGACCTGCCAAACTCTTACCAACCTACATATTTGCAATAATTCCCCACCTTAAAAGACACCATAAATGCTTACTGAGCATTTCCAACGGAGGTAGCAATGGAGTAACAAATTCAAATTTGCTATGCTACTAGAACAAAATTAACTATATATGATTAAAGTAGTAACTTAGTTAATAAATTTAGGGTTTTCATCACAAAGAATCTTTGAAATTAACCCACCCTATTAAGATGACCTCTGAAATTAACCCACTCTATTAAGATTCAGCCTAACCATAAATGCTTATTGCGCATTTACGAGGAAGGTAACAATGGAGTAACAAAGTTAAATTTGCCATGCTACTAGAACAAAATGAACTATCCAATGAAAGTAGTAACTTAGTTAATAAATTTGGGGTTTTCATCACAAATAATCTTTGAAATTGACCCACTCCATTAAGATGGTTTCCAAAATTGAAAAACGATCAATATAGTCTTTAAATATGTGAGTCTCATGGGGCTTTGAAATTGAAAAACGATCCATTTAGTCCCTGAATATGTCCGCCGCAAATCGATGTGGTCTATCTATCATAATTTCATAAAGAATATGTTATGGGTTGATGTGGTTCATCGTAGACTCGTTGTAATGTAAAATCAAGAATAAAAAATACCAGCTCAGCCCATCCAAGTTAAAATACTAAAAAGCCCTCCCAGAACCCAAAACGTTTCGATTCCTGTTTTCGAAAAATCTGAAAACGGAGAGCGCGGGGTGGCTCGGCAGCCAATAGCAACCGTCACTCACGGCGGTCGTTATATTCCCCGGCAAACAGCTGCAGAATTGGCCGAGCCAGTGAGTGACCGAGTCAATCGATTCGATGAGTTCGAAAGAGAACTACAGAATCGAGCTTCGGACTGCGATTCGGCAGCTGAGCGATCGCTGCCTCTACGTTGCTTCCAAATGGTACCTCCCAAACCCTAAAACCCTGAATCCCCAATTCAAATTTCAATTCTTTACATCCAACTGATGCGTCGTCGTTTCAATAATTTTGCAGGGCGGCGGAGCAGCTCGTCGGCATCATCGAGCAGGACCCGGTAAAGTTCACGCCTGCGAACACGAGATTCCAGCGCGGGAGCTCCAGCATCCGGCGCAGATTCCGCACCAACGACATCACTTCGACGCCGGCTTCCGGCGTGTCGTATGTGTCCACTCCGGTGATGGAGGAAGACGACATTGTGGACGGCGATTTCTACCTCCTTGCTAAGTCGTATTTTGACTGCAGGGAGTACAGAAGAGCTGCCCATGTGCTTCGTGATCAGAACGGAAAGAAGTCGGTCTTCTTACGCTCCTATGCTCTATATCTGGTTTGTAACTTTCTCTCTTCTTTCAGTCTCTGCAAATCAAAGTTTTAGTCTTTTGATTTTTCGGTGTGTTTCGCCCATAAATTTGAATCTTCACAAATTTGAAATTGTTGAGGATGCATAGTGTATAGCTAATCTAACCAAGAGCACCAATAAATGATACTGGTCTAGGGTTAACAACCCTACGTCCAGTTTGGAGGACGGAGTCTTCCAAGAGAGCACTCACGAGTGTTTATCACTGGAGAATCCTATGACCCAATTACACCCAAGCTCACCCACTCGCGCACAAAATCAAATGAGAAACGAGAAATTTTGTTCCTGTTTCTGCACGTCAAATAAGCTGTGCAGCATCCACAATAACCAAAGAACACTCTCGGAGAAGTGTATCCATAAAGCCAAAGAAAAAATTAGGCTGAGAACATCCCATAAACAAGACTGATGTGCCACTTGAAAGCCACACGGGGTTTTCTGCAAAAAAACAAGCTTGAGACTTAAATGCAAGAAAACAAGTTTTTCTATGGAACGGGCTCGAGACTCGAGTACCAGAAACATTCAGTTTTAAGCCAAATTAGTCAACAGGTATGTAGTATGAATGAACTAGTTGAAATATAATGAGATGTAGGAATCCAATGTGGCAAATAGGATTAAACATACAAGAAAACGGGTGAAAGACAACTATGAGTGGAATCTATTGAGATTTTACATTTTGGTTGATCGGTGCTTTAAGAAATCTATGTCAGTTTAATGCTACATATGGCGGTAGTAGAAGCTTCTCTTTTGTTCAGAAATCTTTGATTTTTATGAACCTACTTAGTTCATTGAGATTTTATGATTGTATATTTTTCTTTGTTTTTATTGCTTGCTGAAGGCTGGAGAAAAGCGGAAAGAGGAAGAAATGATAGAACTTGAGGGGCCACTAGGAAAGAGCGATGTTGTGAATGGTGAACTGGTTTCTCTCGAGAGGGAGTTATCAACCCTTCGCAAGAATGGGACTATTGATCCTTTTGGACTCTACTTGTATGGTCTTGTGCTCAAAGACAAAGGCAGCAAGAGTCTTGCTCTTACAGTTCTTGTAGAGTCTGTCAATAGCTACCCTTGGAACTGGAGTGCCTGGTCGGAGCTGCAGTCGTTATGCACTACAGTTGACGTCTTGAACAGCCTTAAGCTCAATAACCATTGGATGAAGGACTTTTTTCTCGCAAGTGCTTATCAAGAACTGAGGAAGCACAGTGAATCCTTAAAAAAGTATGAATATCTTAAGGGCACTTTTGTTTTCAGTAATTACATTCAGGCTCAAATTGCAAAGGCACAATACAATCTCCGGGAATTTGAACAAGTTGAAGCAATTTTTGAAGAACTTCTCAGGAATGACCCTTACCGAGTGGAAGACATGGACATGTATTCCAATGTGTTATATGCAAAGGAGTGCTACTCTGCACTAAGTTATCTTGCCCATAGAGTATTTATCACTGATAAATACAGGCCTGAATCTTGTTGTATTATCGGAAATTACTACAGCTTAAAAGGGCAGCATGAGAAGGCGGTTGTGTACTTTAGGAGGGCACTCAAATTAAACAGAAATTATTTGTCTGCTTGGACCCTTATGGGTCATGAATATGTTGAGATGAAAAACACCCCAGCTGCTATTGAGGCATATCGCCATGCTGTAGATATAAATCCATGTGATTATCGAGCTTGGTATGGATTGGGACAAGCTTATGAGATGATGAGTATGCCCTTGTATGCTCTTTATTACTTCAAGAAATCAGTATTCTTGCAGCCAAATGATTCTCGGTTGTGGATTGCCATGGCCAAGTGTTATGAAACTGAACAGCTCCACATGACTGAGGAATCGATGAAGTGTTACAAAAGGGCAGTTAATTGTAATGACAGGGAAGCGATTGCCCTGCACCAGTTAGCAAAGCTAAATTCTGAACTTGGACGTTCTGATGAGGCGGCTTATTACTACAAGAAGGATTTGGAGAGGATGGAAGCCGAAGACAGGGAAGGACCAAATATGGTAGAAACCCTTCTATATCTTGCTCAATACTATAGGCAGCAGAAACGATTTGAAGAATCAGAGATCTATTGTACCCGTCTTCTAGATTATACTGGCCCAGTGAGTTGCAACTTCTCTTTCTCTATATATGCTTACGGAAATGTGACATTGAAATCTAATGAATTATGTGCAAACATTTCGAATCTACAGAAAGTAACTCTTAATTCGTTGTGCTTCACTGCAGGAAAAGGAAACAGCCAAAAGCTTACTTCGAGGAATGAGAATAGAACAAGCCGGTGGTCCTTCAATGGACGTTGAGCACTTTCCTCCGTAATTTAGTCATGATGTACAAGGCAGATGCCTTCTCTATCAGATTCGGCACAACATCTTGCGTGAAGCTTGAAGTGGATCGGTCACATTTGAGAGCGTGTTTTTGTATTATCAATGTTAATTAGTTTGATTTCTGTAGAAAAAGAATTCAATTTTAATGCATTGCTGTAGTTTTCTTGAGTGTTTCTTTAATCTTCCGTTCGTTCTTTATTTTTCCGCACTTGGTTGCCTATCTGCGTATTATCGAACCAGGCACGAAGCAGGCTTTGATGTGCGAAGGCAAGATCAACATATGCAGTAATTTTCTCTCTGCCAATGACAAAACAATATAAATCATCCAACCAATTGGTATACAGAAGGCAACATCCAGCTTATACGATGCTGGAAAGGCATCAAAGAAAACCAAATTCAAGTGCACAATGTCATTCACTCAGATTATTTCAAATGACTAAAAGCAATTAGAGTCTCAATCTCTGGCATTTTCTTCTCTTAACCGGTACTCAAATCAGTTCAGTTCTTGCTCGGGTCGGTGAAGAAAGCGTTGATGCCTGGCATAATTTCCGGTGCCTTGTTGCGGACGAATTTCCTCAGGAAATGCTCCTTGTACTTTTCTCCCTCGGCGTGATTGTCCAATACTCCAGCAGCTCTGTTCTCCTTGGTCACTCTGATTTAGAAAGAAAAAAAGAGATGGTATCACTATACGCTACAACAAACAACAACAACAAAGCCTTATCCCGCTAAGTGGGGACAGCTATATCCTAGAACGTTACTACGCTCGGTTTTGCGCCAAGTCTTATGCCACCATACGCTTGAAAGATTTCAAGAGCTTAACTCCAAATTGATCATGTTATATAATCACTTTTTAGGGCTTGTTTGGTGTGAAGAATTGCATTGGATATCTCATAAAATTAAAAATGTGTTAAAAGGTAGAGGCAAATAATTCTTCGTTTAGAGGGGATTATAAAAGATTAGAAATGAAGGAAACATATCCTTTCCAATCCTACCATTTTTGCGAGAATTGATAGGAATAAGTTTCATTCACTAGTAATCCATCTTCTACCTTAATAAATTTCCTTTTTTCTTCGTCCAAACACACCTTGAATATAATAAATAATCCAATTCACTCCAATCCTAAGCATCAAACGAGCCCAAATATGTAAACGGGACCAATTCCCAATATCCATAATTAAACCCAAATATTTGGTGATAAAATTAAGGTTTTTTCGCATTGAAAATATTAATCTAATTTGACAAGTTATTGGCATAGAACAAAAATAAAACGGATTACAAATAGAACACGTAGATTAGCAACAATCTAATTCTAAAGCAATACGCTTTGCAGTCCAGATTTAGAGAGAGAAAGCGAGGAGAGAGAGATACCTGACTTCAGGGTTGATGGTGATATGGCGGAACAGACTCAACCCGCAGATCCCTACGGCGACCCCTGTGGCAGCGAACAGTGGATAAACCTACATACACACACATACATACAATACGACGCCGGATTAAATGCCCAACCAACAAAATCAAAGCCGATCTGGCACAAAAACGAAAGGAAAAGATCAAGTATCGGAGGTAGATCTGCGCTTACCTCGGGCCTCAGCCAGCGATTCGCAGCCATTGATCGAAACGCACCGTACAGAGATTGCCGGAGAGAGAGATGCGATGAGGGCTTGGGAATGCGAAAACAGGGACGAAGGAAGGAGCGAAGAGAGACGACCTGAGCCGCCACTTTTATCCCTCCTTTATATAATTTCTAATTGGAAGGGCTCGGTTTTGATTGGCTGTCTCGGGACTGGGGTGCCCCACTTGCACTCTCCCGTTCAGCAAATAAGATCGCGACACGTAATTCGGTTGAGCTTCCCGAGGTTTGACTTAAAAAGGTGTATGGCAAAAAGAAAAAAAGTAGGCGCCGTTGCCGGGGATCGAACCCGGGTCACCCGCGTGACAGGCGGGAATACTTACCACTATACTACAACGACTTATTGTTTTCTGATGCTATTAGTTTTTAATTAAAGGTTACTATCCACGCTCCCATACTTCTTTCACACACCTTCTCCATTTTCAGCTGCCAAATCGAATGAATTTAAGAAGATCAGTAGACAAAAATTAACAAGGGTGTATGAGAGGTACAAAGGAGGGGGTTGGATAACACCACCCGTAATTAATGGAACATAAAAAAGAAATTAAAGAATCTGCATTAAGGTTGTTCACATCATTGCACAGTTGCATCAAGTTTTTCTCATTCACAAGGCGTGGCTAATCAAGTTTACTTGGATTGAATAAGTCCATATTATCACTTGTATAGTTGGATTCCAAGTTTTTCTCGTTCACAAGGTGGAACTAGTCAGGTTTACTTGGCTTGAATAAGTCCATATAACCACTTGTATAGTTGGTTCCAAGTTTTTCTCGTTCACAAGGCAAAACAAATCAAGTTTACTTGGCTTGAATAAGTCCATATTATCACTTGTATAGTTGAATTCTAAGTTTTTCTCCTTCACAAGGCGAAACTAATCAGGTTTACTTGACTTGAATAAGTCCATATTACCACTTGTACAGTTCGATTTTTCTTTTGATACCAAACTAGGATAGTTGATAACGTGTACCTTTTGTAGCACAACCACGATTATTACGTGGATAATCGTGATTAAGATTTTGATCTCGTTTAGCGGCTAATGTCGGACGAGAACTCAGCTCTTCAACATACACATCTCTAAAACTCGCAGTCAAATCTTGTATTAGAACATGTTAATACATCATACGCGAACACACGTACAATACAAGTACAACTAGTGGCCTACTAATACGACTACAATGCCACTGTTTTCCTCGGCCAAAATACAGCGCAACATACTCGAGCTCTTTTCATCAAGGAACGTGGACTCGGGGACACACTCCAGAAATGCTGTTTTCGAACAGAGGGAGGACTCGGGATAAATGATCCGACAATGGAAGTTCTACGGCCTCTAACTTCAATGCAGAAGCTTCTTCATTGTCAACTCCATCATGTACCTTCATATCAAAACCCAAGTGGTAGTATTAGAAAGTTCCATGTCGATATCCATGTCTTCCCCTTCGGTCACCATTCCAGACCTCAACTTGTCTACGGCTTCGGATCATGTTAATTCCTTTTGTCACGTATACGATCACGCCATGAACCTTGCTTCTTTGCAAGTACCTACAGAAATGGCAGCATCATTTCAGATATAATGTTCAGTCCGAAAAATAACCCACGGCAACATGTCGCTTAGCAACAAGCAATCTTCAACTTACCGTATCACTCAAGAGGACTGTAGTTGTAGGCTCACTTTCTTTGCTATCCTTTGTGTCGTTCTCTGCCTCAATTTCACTATCCATCACAATGGTCGGTCGATCATCTGATGCACCAAACATAGCCTCATCATGAGCAGATCTGAGCTGCTCCTCCCTTTTTGTCTACACGGTGACAGTCGAATGAGTAACGTCAGAAACCACGGAACTTTCGTCATCTTTAACAAGCCAGAACTGGAACTCAAATGCGTAAATAGCGGGAAGATCGCAGATGGACATACCTCAACTGCAGAAAACCGGAAGCTTTGGCCAATGTGCTTAACTAGTGCTGCATCATCATCAGCAGCTACACAAAAAGGTAAACATGCGCAATCAGCTCACTTTGCTCCAATCAGACGGCCAAGATATATGCTGATTTACAACTTCAAAGCTACATAAATCAGTGTGGCAGGTTTATTAATTCTCATGTCAACGATGAGCAACATAATCACGACTTTCTTTCTGAATCTAACCTATGATGACTGATTGATCCAATGCTCTATATTTCTGATCTTGGATAATAATTACTATGCCATATATAAAAAACTAAATTACTTCGTAAGGCTATAGAGCAATCGGAGTTTTAGCCTGAAACGATAATCTCTTGTTACAAGTATGGCCGAGTAAGAAGATGTAGAGGCATTTACAGCTGCAAACATATCCAGGTTTTCTCACCAAAATATGAACATAAAGACGATTATCCAACTGATTGAGAAAACAGAAGTAATGCAAAGCGAAAAATTCAATCTTCACATTATAAAATACAGTGGTGGTTATAGATGTTTAACCTTCAACTTCTTCATCATCAAGTGGTGCATCTTTGTTGAACTCGAACCTTTCCCAACCCGAGCCCATCCCTTTCGCTGCATCCTTCTCAGCTGCATTTACGAACATACAATGTTATAATGCACAGCTCTAAGCAAACCCATATCTTAGAGATTAATTAACAAGAACACAGGATTATAATGCACTATAACATCGGATAGCTCACAAGTTTCGGCAAGTTGAAGCTTCATCTTCGCCTTCACTCTCTCGGCCGCGGACTGATCATATCAAAAGAACAGCTTGTTAATCGTACTTGAGAATCGAAATCCAAAATAACGCGTAATTAGCAATCTTATCAAGAATTTCACAAGTAAATTAGTAAACTTATTAAGAAATCACTGTTCCATTAGACTTGAGCTTGATTCCTGACAAATTTCAATTACCAAACTAATCATACCATCTTATCATAGCCTTCAATCAGCTTGGAATAATCAGCACCGCCGCCTTTCCTCTCCTTCCCCGATTTACCTTTGGTCCTCTCCGAAACCCTCTCCCTCGGCGACGAGCTCCGACTCCTCCGCCGCTCCTTTCTCCGATCCCGAGGCGATCGACTCCGACTCCGGCTCCGGCTCCTCCCTCTCCGTCGTCTACCTCCATCGGAATCGCTCCCGGACCTACTCCTCTTCCTTCTCTCTCTAACCCTATCTCTTTCTCTATGTCTCTCTCTGCTCCTACTTCTCCGCCTCGAATGCCTCTCTCTGCTCCTGCTCCTGCTCCGCTTCCTCGAATGCTTATTATCTCTCTGCGAAAACCTAGCCGGTTGTTTCTCTTCTCTTTCCTCCGCCGCGTCGGGCCTCTTCCTCTTGAGCTTGTTCTGTATGGACTCGATTTGGGCCTGATTTCGGAGCTCCGACTCTTTCTTCGGGCTGGACGCCTTAACGAACTTACTGAGGAAGGAGGACGAGGTGGAGTACGCCAGCGCTGAGCCGCGCACAGGGGTATTTTCGGAATCCGAGTTTGCGGAGGAAAAGCCGAGGCCTTGTTTGAATCGGGCGGCTCCTTCGCCGCGCCGAGTCAGCTCGTCGTAGTACGCCGCCGCTTTTTCCTCCTCCATTTTTGCAACGCTTGCTGGTGCGACGGTTCGGGGGCGCTGGTTTCTTTTCTTTTTTTTTTCCAACCAAACGACGTCGCTTAACGCTGGTTTGCGCACCGGTTTAGGGCGCTTGTGTTCTTTTTGTGCTTGATGTATTAACGGGCCTAGTTTTTCTAACAGTTTGGGCTTTCTAGCCTTTCTTTTATTTGTTGCGACTAAACAATGTCGCTAGGCTGACTTCTCGAACCCATTTGAGAGATTTTTTAATGTGCCAGGAATACTGTCTTATACATTAAGTGGTATAACGTAATTGGTTGGAATTTTATTTTTTAACTTTTCAACTATTATATTATTACACTTAGTATACCAAACTGTGTTCCAGCACATTAAAAAAAATTCTCCCTAGCTAAAGCAAAGTTTGGCTTTTGGACTCCTCACCAATTACGTGTAATGTTGATGTGTCTTGTTTTACTCGTCTATCGTAGCAATATTGCTTGGAGAGCTTTTTTTTGTGTATCCGAAACACATGCTAATACACTATATTTTTCAGTGTCACTTCCTATTACTTGAGCGTCTCGTTGTTGTGAGTACCTTATTTACTGTGCATTGTGGTTTAGGTGGGTTAATTCTTTTAGGCTATGTTTGGATGAGGGCGTTGCAAGGAACGGGCCACAAAATATAAAATATAGTGAGTATCAAAAAGACATGTGAGAGGGATTTGTTAATCTCTCTTTCGTGTTTTTGTAATGCTCATAAAAAGCTTTCTTAATCCACTCTATATAACTTCTTATGATCTTTTTTTTTTAATTACTCGGCATCAAGGTATCGTTTGGTATGCAGACGGAATGGGACAGGACGGGACATAACGGAAAGGGAGCAAAGATGCCCTCGGATGGAAACAAGGAGGAAGAAGAAGGAGACGAAGATGTTATAATTTTGTGTTCCACGGATGTGGAACGAGTCGTTCCAGGGGAGAAAGGCGGAATGAAAATTCACCAAAAATTCGTCCCGTGGAACAGCATGTTCCATCCGTTTTAGGCGCATCAAATATGGGACAGAACGCATCGTCCCACGTACCAAACGATACCTTAGATCTTGAAAAAATTTCGGATGGGGATTCTCTTCCCTCTTTTTTTCCCTCCTCTTATCTCACACTTTCTTTATTTTCTTCTTTTTTTATCTAAGAGAATAAAATCATGAGCGTTCAAACAGAAAGAAAGAAAATGTGAAGAAAAAAACAGAGGAAGAGAATCCCTGTCCAAAATCCCCACCCGATAGTTTTTAGGTTTTGTTTAGGACTTGGATTGTCTGCCCTCTTAGTGATGGTGCTCTTCCATGCCCTCCTATTTTGTGCGATCACGGTTAAACCACGTCAATATTTTATATTAATTTTTTAATAAAATAATAAGACAAAAAATAATAAAAATATAAAATATTGATGTGGTTTAACCGTGACCGCACAAAATAAGAGGGCATGGAAATGCACCACAACTAGGAGGGCAGACAATCCAAGTCCTTTTGTTTAAATACGACAACAGTGTTGGTATCTTTCTAGATATGTGCTGCATCGTTTTTGAAAAGCACAAATATAAACAGTAAGAGGGATTGCAGATGATGACTCTGTTCCAACAGCTGTGACTGTGAATCCAAAAATCGACCAGCTGCAAGCCTGCAAGAATCAAGGTCCATCAACTGCTCAAATTCCAAAGCCTTTGAGCCCCGGAAATCAGATTTGTGGTATGTAGGAAGTTAAAATATCTCTCTCAATTATTTCAATTCTTAAAAAGGATAAATAATCGTAATTTATCATTAGTTATTATTATTAAAAATGTGATATTCACATACCATTTTTTATTTCTTCCACATCTTTTTGGTTTTCGACCGTTAGATCGGATGAATTAAAGAAGATCAACAGATAAAAATTAACAAAAAATGTGTGAGAAGTAAAAGAAGTATGTGGATAGCAGACGTTTTATTATTATTTAAAGGAACTGCTCAAATTCCAAATCCCACCAAAGTGCCTGCCAAATCACTATTAAATCAGATTATTCATGCCATATATTATTATTTACTTATTTTATTTTATAAAACATAAAATAGAGTATTATTATTATTATTATTATTATTATTACTATTTGTTTGAGGTAGACCGGTAGAGTATTATTATAAAAACTATTAAAAACATTTGAAAATTTTGAGTTTTAAGGATAAAGACAATTAAAAGGTAAAGTGATTAGTACCAGAATTGACTTTTAATACAAAAATTTAATTTTTCGTTAAAGTAAAAAGTACTATAAACTTTTCGTTAAAATTTTCTATTATTAATTTAAGATTTGACTGTTCACGCAGATGGAGGTTGCTCAGAGAATCATGGACAGACAGATATAATCAATTTTTCTCTATAAATTTCCTCTACCAGAAAAAGTGGGCCCCACATCGATCACCTAAAAGATACCGTGTCCCTACCAAATATATAAATATATCTATACATATTTGGGATAAGTGACCCTTCAGCATAGATTTCTTCCCATATTTGATGCCGCCGGTGTGGGACTCTGCGATTTGGAACGAACGTCATCGAATCCTTCAATTTCCCATCAAAATACCCAAAAGAAAATCTAATTTAATTTATAAAGGTGGGTCGATCCAAAATGTAATTTAATATTTGACTCCAAGTTTCTTGAGATTTTGGTCAAAACTGTAAAAAATAAAATAAAAAAATAAAAAAGTTGGAGGCTTTTGAGTGGGAGATCAGAGGGTCTGGCTGTGTGTCTCAGATTAGCAGACTGAAATTATGATGATGAACAACGTTTCTTTCTTGTCCTTTACTTTTCTTGAGAATATGTATCTTCTGAAGGGATTTGGGTTTTTCCCTTTGTGACTCATTGATAGTGTGATCTGAGTGGTTGATGGATTAATACAATATAAATTAATTAATCGGTTTATATTAGATAAATATTTGCCTATCTAATAAAAGTGATAAAGTTTACAATTTTGCTACCTTTGAATTTACTTACAATATTCAGTTCAATTGCTGGATTTATTTCGTAGTGATAATTTTTGTATGGTTACATTTTAATGGTGTGTTTGGCCTTGAACTATGATTGAATTGTAGCTTTAGTCGCTTAATTAAAAATCTATTGGATTAAAAATCTGAATTCGACGTAATAGAGCATTGGTTATTCATGCCATCTCACAAGGTTGGTCACCGTCCTGGTGACTAATGTTCAACATTTTGTCAAATTCAAATTATTATAATTAATAATTTAGAGATTGACACTACAATTAAATCATAGATTAATATTCAGCGGCGAAAATCAATATTTATACAATTTAGTATAGATTTGATTCCTTCTATATAATAACTAACTATTTAGTCTACTAACGTAATCGAAGAAAACAATACACCAATTTACTCTATTAGTTAATAGGCCCCTTTCCTTTATGTATATCCATTGCAAGCACCAATGAACTTGGGAGCTGTTTGAGTACAAGTAAAATATCCCTTCTTTTCTGACCAAGTATTTTTAAGCACTACCAAGAGGAAAGGGACCTGGGGAGGATCCCTTTTCACCTAATCCACCTAGTTCGGGATCCGGATTATTAAAATTTGATTCAATAGTTACAAATAAGAAGCATCTTTAAAGTAATAATAATTACAACCGTTAAATCAAATTTTATAAATGCGAATCCCGGACTAGGTGGAAAGGGAAGAAAAAAATCAGAGTGCAACATTAGTGGTAAAAGTTCAAACTTTCATGAATTAAAAAGTAAAAAAAAAACAGAGATTTAGAAAAAAAAATAAAGAACAATCAATAGGATCCTCCTCGAGAAACTCAGGTGTTAATCCAATATTTTAATGGATGACTATCTTATTTATTGGAAAGGAATCTTCTCTGGATCTCCTCCACATAATTCTACTGATAAAAAATTCAAGAATTTGAAATTTGATTCAACAATTAAAGTTATTATAACTTTTAGAGCAGACCCGTGTTTTTAACCTTTGGATCAGATTTCAAGGGTCCGGATTATTTAATGAGTATGATTAGATGAAGGGAATCTGGAGATGATCACTTTTCTTATTTATTGGCAAATTTACCCAGAACTGCAAAGGCATATCTTCTTTGATGCTTTTTTTTTTTTTTTTTTTTAAATTAAATGGCCATATAATGTAGAGATCATGGTTAGATTTTTATTTATAGGAAAAGAACATCATTAAAGAGAGCTTACAACTGTTCTCAATACAATTAAAGAGAAGCATTTCGCGCAAATTTTGGAATATAAAATTCTCAACTATGACTCTATGAGTGCCTGAAACAATAAGGCATTGGTGAGCAAATGCATCAGCAACAAAATTCACTTTCTGAAAAAATATGATTCTATTTGATGCTCGAAAATTTTGTAGCTAACCACCTGATGTCATCAATAATGGCAAGAAGGTTCCAAGGCACAACACATCAACCTTGGATAGCATGAATTGCAAGCCAAGATCATGGTTAGATGATCCAATAATATCCGTCAAATTTGAGAATTGCATATATATATAGAGAGAGAGAGAGATTGAGAGAGAGAGAGAGAGAGAGAGAGAGATCTCATGGAGCTCTATATAGGTAAAATTTTCAAGAGGTCTTTTGATATGAGTCCAAAATAACTAAAATTTTGACATATTTCAAAAGTTAAAAATCACTAAAAATTGAACTTATTTCAAAAGTATGTCTATAAAATTGGACCTATTTCAAAATTTTCCAATTTTCAAACCACGGGTTTCATTCTTTTCAAAAGTACTTGATATATTGCATGATTAGACTACCGTACCAATTTTTTTTCTCACATGTGAGAGTTGGAAAAATGTGTTGGAATGAAAAAAAGTTGAATTGTATGGCATCTTATATCTTTTGGTTGGGGATGGTAGGGCAATTGATTGATTTAAGAGCATTGTCATATCCATTCAAGATATTGAGGAGATAACTCACACTTGTTTGACAGATTTAGGTTAGCAATACTTAGGGTTTGTTTGGAAAGTGTTTTCAAATGGTTGAAAGGGTTTTTAGCGAAAATATTTTTGGAACATAATCTTGGAAAAACACTTGAAGTGCTTCTTGAAACCAAAATCATTTTCTCTAAAAACGTTTTGAGTCATTTAATTTTTTAAAAAAAATCTCAAATGAGCCATTACTTGATGGATATTATTGGATCACCTAACCATGATCTTAGCTTGCAATTCATGCTATCGAAGGTTGATGTGTTGTCCCTTGGAACCTTCTTGCCATTATTGATGACATCAGGTGGTTGGCTACAAAGTTTTCAAGCATTAGTGAAAAATATTTTTGGAATTAATCATTAGTAAAATGCACGTGAATCCTATAAAAGCACTTGAAGTGTTTCTTGAGCCATTACTTGACGGATATTATTGGATCACCTAACCATGATCTTGGCTTGCAATTCATGCTATCCAATGTCGATGTGTTGTCTCTTGGAACCTTCTTGCCATTATTGATGACATCAGGTGGTTGGCTACAAAGTTTTCAAGTATTAGTGAAAATATTTTTGAAACCAATCATTAGTAAAATGCACGTGAATCATAAAAAAACATTTGAAGTGTTTCTTGCATAAAGCACTCCAAGTGCTTTTGAAACCAAAATCATTTTCTCTAAAAGCGTTTTGAGTCATTTATCCCTTTGAGATTATGGCCTAACCATCAATGTGATATACTTGCACTATTCATCTCAAACGTTGTTTTTTTCTTCTGATTATCTATTCATCTTAAACATTCTTACATACGATGATATATTAACATATATAACAAGAAATCATTACGGAGTGTCTCAGTAGTTGGAACGAATTCCATGTCTGTATTCCACACGGCATATCATAGGTTTGATTCATATCACTTGTCACTCTCAAAACGATCGACTCTCGAGAAGAAGTCACTTGCTTGTCCCTTATAAAACATATATAACAAGGAGTTTGAAAATATTGAGAAAGCAGCTCATCGGTGGATTCTCAAGATTTTGTAAGAAAATTTGATGGAAAATAAAATATAGCACAAAATATTTGCCATGAACCATGTTGCTTTGAATTTTCAGCTACAAAACAAGTAATCACAATGTTTATTGTCTATATGTCACTAGGCATGGATGGGGTCCATGGGTCTGAATCCACCGGGTCCCATATTGGCTAAGGTTTTGACCGTTGGATTCAGCACACTGGATTGTAACAGATATATGTAAATCTGAAACTGAGAAACTTCCACCAAGTCAAAAGACTACACCTTTCCACCGCAACCCCACAAATCTAAATACAGATCTTCCAAATCAAAGTTAACGTTATACATTTTCTTTGACGGTGGCCATTTTCTTAAGTAATTTTGCTTTGGAACATTTATTATTATTAATCTATGTATTAATCCTATAGTCTTAGTTTATGATATTTTATTTCATTGACGTACATTTATACATAGATTAAGGTTAGTTGGTCAAGTCAATTTATTTTTTATATATGAGTCACAATCATTCAAAGATAGATTGGAAAAAAAATCTTATGTCCAACACTCGGATTAGAATTTTTACGACCACACAAGCAAAACCAAGACTGCCCACATGTTGTTGCACTTGTGCCGCATCGAATTACTTTAAAATACAGGGCTAGAAATTCGAATTTGAGTACAAGGAGTGTTAGATTCCGCATCGTTCAGGGAAGTAGATCATCTACACCCTATATGTACATGTTCACCTCTATATAGCACGAGACCTTTTGAGAGTTCACTGAGTTTGCGTGAGAACAATTCTAGGATGGGTAACCCATTAGGAAGTTCTCGTATAAGTTATCAAAAACAAAACCGTAAAAACTTAGTCGAAACCTAAAACAAATAATATCGTGACTCGACAGAATCGAACCTGCATATATCCTTATTATAATACGTCCCTTATTCGTGTTATATTATGATGTTTACTCTTGTTATAACAGGTCGACGAAAACAACAATCTGGTCACACTTAGAAAATTCACCCATTAAACTCGAGTAAATATACAATAAATAAGGATTGACAGGACAATAGACAAGTGGGGCGGAATGATCCTCTCTGCTAGATTTGCAAAGAGAAAACAAAATCTCATAAGATATATCGGATCCTCAGAATCTCAGCTTTAGCCTTTTGACTATTTAAAGCATAACCCACCCACCTCTCTTCTCTAAGTTTTTTCATTTCGAACGCGGCTACAACAAACTTTTCAAACACCTTCTTCTTCTCCTCTGTGTTTTCACTGTTTCCACGCGGACCCTTTTCACCTGAACCGCTCAGAAGCTCAATGGCGACAGCAGGCGAGATTCTCAGGCGGAATCTGACCGAAGGTTTTGATCTTTCCGGTGATTCGCAGATGCGTTCCGGCGAGCTGCATGTTCTTGCTGTGGATGACAGCCACGTGGACCGGAAGGTCATTGAACGCCTGCTCAAGATATCATCCTGCAAAGGTACGCGTGCACCCCGGATTAGTCTTTGATTTTTTTTTCTTGGAAATCTTTTTTGATTGGTTGGTTTCTGAACTGAGTTGATTTTTGTTTTTGCAGTGACGGCTGTTGACAGTGGGACGAGAGCGCTGCAATATCTGGGCTTGGATGGAGAGAAGAGCTCGGTTGGGTTTGATGTAAGAAAACTTCTGCCTTGAATCTGTTTGGTTTCCGAGAAAATGGTGGAAAAAGATGACATTTTCTCAGTTGCCCAACGGAAAATGAAACGTCTTTTTGTGGTTTACGGTGGTTTTCTGACGTTTATGTACTTTTTGTGGTTGCAGAACATGAAGGTGAATTTGATCATAACGGACTACTCAATGCCAGGGATGACCGGATATGAACTGCTAAAGAAAATCAAGGTTAGCCCTTTAATCTTGTTTTAATCCCGATTAAGGAGTAAAGTAGATGATTTACAATTGAATTCTGAGTGTATCATGGCTGTTGCTTGGAGATTAATTTTTTGATTTGCATATGAACAGGAATCATCGGCTTTTCGAGAAGTTCCGGTGGTGATCATGTCATCGGAGAACATCCTGACTCGAATTGATAGGTATATTTTCGGACTAACAATGTCTGTTTTATATTTTATTAGTACTTTAGTTTAAATTTTTCGGACTAAGGATGATGTTCCCCAATCGTTGCAAAGCGGAGAGCTTTCTTGGCGTGGGTTCGCCCTTTTACTTGATTTGTTTTAAATCATAAGCCAGAAAGATTAAATTGTGAATTAGCCATATAACCTAGGAAATTTGGTAATTAATTTCGATTGAGATTTAGATGTTACACCATTGTTTTTATCTTTTTGTCAGATCAGTATGGATTTTTCTGGTTTCTGATCTTCAGACCTGATATAAAATTCCTTAAAAAAATGGACCAAATTTTAAATAATAGGAAATAAGATTGGTGTTTTTCCTAAATTATGAAAAATATGTTAGGCACCACATGAGAATGCCATCAAATAATGTGATGTCATTTTCCTCATGAATCTTTTGGGGATTAACTAAATCTTATAAAATAGACCTCACATGGTTGGTTCAATTACATTAACAATAACAATTGTTATTATATTTTCTTTTATTGTTTAATATTTTTCAGGTATTAATCATATTTTAATTAATAAAACCCCCCATGTTATATGTCTCAATTCATATGGCCCTTCATGGAGCCTAATGGGCAAAATCTGCCATGTGAAGATTTTATGGGCATGATTGCCTTGCCCTACCCAACATTTCCTATATAAATGCATATTAGATTCAACTATTAACATGTCAGCGGAACGTCCCGGACAGATGATACAGTGTGTCATGTGTTTTTACTTTTTCACGTGCATTGAACTATTGGTTCAGGACGCCATAGTGGCATCCCATGGTTGCCGGAAAGTCTCTTGTTAAACTAAGTTTTGAGACAATCATGAGTTATCATCTCTCTTTTGGTGCTTAATGTGATTTAGTATATTCTTTGACTGATCAATCTCTTACAACTTTGTTTTACAGATGCTTAGAGGAAGGAGCTGAGGACTATATAGTGAAGCCGGTGAAGCTTTCCGACGTGAACCGGTTGAAAAACGTCATGATGGGAGGAGGAGAAAGAAAAGAAACTGAAGAGAAAGAAAATCACAAAAGAACATTTTCAGTTGAATACAACGCATCATCAACTCCCTCCCCTTTACCGCAGCTTTCGCAACCGTTCGCTTGCAATCTAGCATCGTGTCAGCTGCCACCTTTGTCGCCATCATCGCCGTTGCCATGTTCGTCATCAAAGAGACCGAGATTGCACAAGATGGATTGATTATGTCTCTTGCCATTAGGGTTTTTGGAACTTCACTTTTGACACACACCGTCCCCCATTTTGCAGAATAGAGAAATTCCTGTTGCCTGTGTGTCATGTTAATTTTCTTCCACTGCCATATGTAAATACCAGCACCAAACTTTCACTTGGACCAGGAAAAAGAAAGGGGGAAAGAGCAGACATATATGAAAGTCTTGGATTAAAATGTCCTTTTACTTCCTACTTTTTGTTGATTTTGCATATGTAAATCTCAATACAGTAAATGAAAATCCCAAACATGTGAGGGGAATATTTTGTTGTCTCAATATTCTTTGTTTCCTTGGTGTGGTATTTACAAGCGATATGATAATTACAAAGATGATTTTACGAAGGATTTAACTTAATGTTCTACTCATTCTATATATTTTACAAATATTTTTACACTCCTTTTAAGCCTTTTGATTATATGACATCCAAGGGTTTTTATTTATTTATTAAATGATATGAATATTTATGTGGATTTTAACTAAATTAAAGATAAAATAAAACTGAAAAAAAAACATAAAATCTGACAAATTAAAAATATAATTAAAAAAGGAAGACAATTTAACTGAAATTGATTCTCTCATCCCCATTTCGATCATGAGTTGGATTCAGACTTTAAACCCTAATAAAAAAATCGTGAAACTTTATTGAAAACAGCTTCGAGGGGTACCTCATTTCTTCTTCTATTATGTCGAAGGCAACCTGAAGCAATGCATGCCATATGCTACAATAAGTTAAGCAAACCCCACAAAGTAGAACTGCCTCATCACAAATGCAAGCAACTGGAACCAATAACTTTTTGGTAAATTGAGATTTTACTTGATTGGGGAAGGCAAGGAACGTCATCTTGAAAAATGCACAATTCGTTCATATAATCTTTCCAGATAATATCAGGTCTATTTGCTGGAACCTTTCAATACATGGTTGAAATCAGGCATGCGTTTAATTGCACAAGCATATGAATTTAAAGAAGTTTCATGATTTGTTTATTAGGGTTCAAAGTAGTCTTGATCGAAATGGGGATGGGAGAATCAATTTCAATTAAATTATCTTTATTTTTTAATTATATTTTTAATTTTTCAGATTTTATGTTTTTTTTTTCAGTTTTATTTTATCTTTAATATTAGTTAAATCCACATAAGTATCCATGTCATTTAATGAATAAATAAGAATTCTTGGATGTCATATAATCAAAAGGCTTAAAAAGAGTGTAAAAGTATTTGTAAAAATATTTGTCCATTGATCCTATATATATATATGGATAAGATCAAGGGACAAACATTTTGACAAATATTTTTACACTCTTTTTAAGCCTTTACATCACATGACATCCAAGGGCTTTTATTTATTCATTAAATGACATAGATGCTTATGTGGATTTTAACTAACATTAAAGAAAAAATAAAATGAAAAGCCATAAAATCCGAAAGGAATTAAAAATAAAATTAAATAGGAATAAACCCTATGAGCGTGCAAACAAGAAAGGAGTAGAACTCCATTGCATCTTCTCTTTGCCGATGGGTCTGCAACCTTTGGCATCTTAATGTCCTCAACGTCATCCCCTCTGTGCATATCCATCTTCTCTTGGTCTTTTTTTCCTGATCATTGGTAAAAAAAAAAAACCCTTCCTGATCTTTTTTTCTCCTAGTCCTTTTTTTCCTGATATTTGATAAAAAAACCCTTCTTGACCTCCATTGCCCTGTCGCATATCAGGATTTGGATTCACACCCATGTAATCATGGAAACAAATAATTACTTTGAAAACCCTAGTCGTAATTGTTAAAAAAAAAAGAAGAAGAAGAAAGGATCAAGAGGTCTGCAACCTCCGTCTCCCCCTTATTTATCGCCTTTGAAAATGCCCTAAAAAAGGTAGGCAATGAGGAGCAGAAGGTCGATGATAGCGCTGGTTAGGACGTAGAGGCGGAGAATTTTGTTTCGAAAGTTGAAAATTGTGCGGTCTTTAATGTTAGTTGAAATCACATAAGCATCCATGTCATTTAATGAATAAATAAGAGCCCTTGGATGTCATGTGATCTAAAAGCTTAAAAAGAGTGTAAAAATATTTATCAAAATGTTTGTCTCTTGATCCTATCTCCTATCCCATATATATATATCGTCATTGTATCTGTATGAGTTCAATAATATCCTATAACAAATTTAAAATTGGATGCTGATAAACTATCTGATAACTTTAATATCAAAGTTAATATATCGGTCTTGCATCTGTGTGAATACGAACGCTATTCTACAACTATACTAACTGTTGATAAACTATCTGAACATTTAATATTAAACTCACTATATATCGTTCTCATATTCATCTGAATCGAACAATCTTCTATAACTAAAGGGAAACGTGGCTCTAGACCAACTAATGGTGTACAATCATTCAAAATGATTCAGTATCCGATTTTGTGTCATTTTTCCCCTTTGGTGTTGGAACAATGGAATAATTTCACGTGGTGTGTTTATGCATGCTGCTTCCAGAAACCCTACTTTGGTGCCAAATATTTTGTCAATGGGGCCACGATGGAAAGATTTGAAGTAAATGTGTGGAGAGATGTAGACCCTTTGAATCATTATCCTCACTGGTTAAAAGGGACCCAATTCATATATAAGATTCCACCTATGAGGTTTCTTCGATGCTTTCCTTCTTTCGTTTTTCAGGTCCACAGAGGACACGGTCACGCGGTTCAGTAGATTTCCGTGTCCATGAAGGCTTACTACTTTTTGAACTTGAGGTCAAGCGTTTGTTACGAGAGTATACTAGTATCAGTCGTTCAAGTATTTGCATGTGATTATGAGACGTTGCGAAGTGGGTTATTTGTGCATTGGTAATTGTGGACCGCAAGGGCGGAGCCAGCTATAGGTTTCCTGTATAAACTTATTTTACACTCCATGCTCTGATAACAAAAGGAAAATATTAGCCCATTCTTATATTAATTTTTAGCTCCACAATCGATGGACCATTAATCTGTTATGAGCGTAAACCTTGAATGCATTTTGTGTATGTTGGCTCATTGATTATGTGTTGTGAGACTCGCCATGCATTAACAACTTACAGTTGCTCATGCACATGCCGTAGCGCTCTTATTTCAAATGCTAAAGATGCAGACCATATATACTTCGATTGCAAGCACTAAATCTGATGCAGGACAGAACCAAAGGTATCGAGGAGAGGGGAATAGATAACCTGGGATTCGCCCAACCAGGGGCAACGGAGCTCGCTCACGTCGTTAATCGTGAATCCGCTCACATGACCAAACCAAATGCTTGATTTTAGAAGGAGAAATCACTCTCTTCAAATGCACAAGGCAAATACAAAGTTAATTCATTCAAGTCTCCCTTCAAGACTTTCTAGTACAATATTTATATGGGTTTACAAATTAATCAACCTCATGTTTCTATAACACCCATACAACTTTCAAAATAACTTAACAAATTCCTAAATAATTAAAATACAAAATCTTTGTTATTCCAAAGCATATTAATGGTTTCAAATTGTTTTCTTCAAGGCCTGCCTCCTGCATCAAAATCCATACATCTATGGTGAGCTCAAGAGCTTTTGATTTGTTGAAGCAATATGGCATATTGAAGGCTCATATAACTTTGTTAATAACGAATAATTAAAGCACATGTCAATATTATTTTTTATATGTTATAATTTGACAACCAAACAATGCTAATAGAACATACATGGAGGCAAAGATGGCATACATTATTCTATCACTATCACCATGCACATCGTACTCAACAATGAAGATTGGGAAAAAAGAAATCTTGGGTGCAGAAATCAATGCTCTTAGCTACTTGATTTATAAGTAACTTATCACACAATGATAAAACACCACCACCAACAACAACAACAACAAAGCCTTTTCCCACTAAGTGGGGTCGGCTATATGAATCCTAGAACGCCATTGCGCTCGGTTTTGTGTCATGTCATCCGTTAGATCCAAGTACTCTAAGTCTTTTCTTAGGGTATCTTCCAAAGTTTTCCTAGGTCTTCCTCTACCCCTTCGGTCCTGAACCTTTGTCCCGTGGTTACATCTTCGAACCGGAGCGTCAGTAGGCCTTCTTTGCACATGTCCAAACCACCGTAACCGATTTTCTCTCAGTTTTCCTTCAATTTCGGCTACTCCTACTTTACCTCGGATATCTTCATTCCTAATCTTATCCTTTCTCGTGTGCCCACACATCCAACGAAGCATCCTCATCTCCACTACACCCATTTTGTGTACGTGTTGGTGCTTCACCGCCCAACATTCTGTGCCATACAGCATC
The DNA here is from genome assembly GCF_916048215.2 of Malus sylvestris. Lineage (NCBI taxonomy): Eukaryota > Viridiplantae > Streptophyta > Magnoliopsida > Rosales > Rosaceae > Malus > Malus sylvestris. The sequence goes on from NC_062265.1 coordinate 30,668,570, forward strand.
GCCGGCCTTATTGCCGTCCTATAAAATTTTCCCTTAAGCTTCAGTGGCATACGACGATCACACAACACGCCGGATGCACTCTTCCACTTCATCCATCCAGCTTGTATTCTATGGTTGAGATCTCCATCTAATTCTCCGTTCTTTTGCAAGATAGATCCTAGGTAGCGAAAACGGTCGCTCTTTGGTATTTCCTGATCTCCGATCCTCACCCCTAACTCATTTTGGCCTCCATTTGCACTGAACTTGCACTCCATATATTCTGTCTTTGATCGGCTTAGGCGAAGACCTTTAGATTCCAACACTTCTCTCCAAAGGTTAAGCTTCGCATTTACCCATTCCTGAGTTTCATCTATCAACACTATATCGTCTGCGAAAAGCATACACCAAGGAATATCATCTTGAATATGTCCTGTTAACTCATCCATTACCAACGCAAAAAGGTAAGGACTTAAGGATGAGCCTTGATGTAATCCTACAGTTATGGGGAAGCTTTCGGTTTGTCCTTCATGAGTTCTTACGGCAGTCTTTGCTCCTTCATACATATCCTTTATAGCTTGGATATATGCTACTCGTACTCCTTTCTTCTCTAAAATCCTCCAAAGAATGTCTTTTGGGACCCTATCATACGCTTTTTCCAAATCTATAAAGACCATGTGTAAATCCTTTTTCCAATCTCTATATCTTTCCATCAATCTTCGTAAGAGATAGATTGCCTCCATGGTTGAGCGCCCTGGCATGAACCCGAATTGGTTGTTCGAAACCCGTGTCTCTTGCCTCAATCTATGCTCAATGACTTTCTCCCAGAGCTTCATTGTATGACTCATTAGCTTAATACCCCTATAGTTCATGCAATTTTGTACGTCACCCTTATTCTTGTAAATAGGCACCAAGGTGCTCTTTCGCCACTCGTTTGGCATCTTCTTCGTTTTCAAAATCCTATTGAAAAGGTCAGTGAGCCATGCTATACCTGTCTCTCCCAAGGCTTTCCACACTTCAATCGGTATATCGTCTGGGCCCACTGCTTTTCTATGCTTCATCTTCTTCAAAGCTACAACCACTTCTTCCTTCCTGATTCGACGATAAAAGGAGTAGTTTCTACACTCTTCTGAGTTACTTAACTCCCCTAAAGGAGTACTCCTTTCATGTCCTTCATTGAAAAGATTATGAAAATAACATCTCCATCTGTCTTTGACCGCGTTCTCTGTAGCAAGAACATTTCCATCCTCATCCTTGATGCACCTTACTTGGTTTAGGTTCCTTGTCTTCTTTTCCCTTGCTCTAGCTAGTTTATAGATATCCAACTCTCATTCTTTGGTATCTAGTCGCTTATACATATCGTCATAAGCCGCTAACTTAGCTTCTCTCACAGCTTTCTTCGCCTCTTGCTTCGCTCTTCTATACCTTTCACCATTTTCATCGGTCCTATCCTTGTATAAGGCTTTACAACATTCCTTCTTAACCTTCACCTTTGTTTGTACCTCCTCATTCCACCATCAAGATTCCTTTTGGTGTGGAGCAAAGCCCTTGAACGCTCCTAATACCTCTTTTGCTACTTTTCGGATACAGCTAGCCATGGAATCCCACATTTGGCTAGCTTCCCCCTTTCTATCCCACACACACTGGGTGATTACTTGCTCTTTGAAAATGACTTGTTTTTCTCCTTTTAGATTCCACCATCTAGTCTTTGGGCACTTCCAAGTCTTGTTCTTTTTTCTCACTCTTTTGATATGTACATCCATCACCAACAAGCGATGTTGATTAGCCAAGCTCTCCCCCGGTATAACTTTGCAATCCTTACAAGTTATACGATCCCCTTTCCTCATTAGAAGAAAATCTATTTGTGTTTTTGATGACCCACTCTTGTAGGTGATCACATGTTCTTCTCTCTTCTTAAAGAAGGTGTTGGCTAAGAAGAGATCATATGCCATTGCAAAATCCAAGATAGCTTCCCCATCCTCATTTCTCCCTCCAAAACCATGGCCACCATGAAAACCTCCATAGTTGCCTGTCTCCCTGCCCACGTGTCCATTTAAATCTCCTCCTATAAATAACTTCTCCGTCTGAGCAATTCCTTGCACCAAGTCTCCAAGGTCTTCCCAAAATTTCTACTTCGAACTCGTATCCAACCCTACTTGAGGTGCGTACGCACTAATCACATTGATGAGTTCTTGTCCTATTACAATCTTGATTGCCATGATTCTATCTCCTACCCTCTTAACATCTACAACATCTTGTGTCAGGGTCTTGTCCACAATGATGCCAACATCGTTTCTCGTTCTATTTGTGCCCGAATACCAAAGCTTAAACCCTGAGTTTTCTAGATCCTTTGCCTTAAGACCAACCCACTTAGTTGCTTGTAGGCAAATAATATTTATCCTTCTCCTCACCATAACTTCCACTACTTCCATAGATTTTCCCGTTAAGGTTCTTATATTCCACGTTCCTAAACGCATTCTACTCTCTTGAACTCTACCCTTCTGTCCTAGCTTCTTCACCATCCCCCGTCTAATAGGATCAAAGTACTTCTTTTGTGTGTCCTGTGTAAAGTTGATAGGAGCATATGCTCCCAAACAACTTTGAGTGGAGTCGTTCGAAAAGAAGTTTCTATGGCCCCCTTGCTCATTTAACACTGCATCCGGGTGCCGATGGAGATACAGCGACCCTTGCTCACTTATCACTGTGCTCGGGCCACACAGCGCGCCACTTACGGGTGACGTCCTAGCTTTAGCGCGATTTCGTTCTGGATTCATTGTCATAAGGATTCGACGTAACTGTGGAGTGCCGGCTATCGACTACCTGACGCCCTCCCCCTCCTCCTTTATCCGGGCTTGGGACCGGCAATGTAAGATAAACTTACATAGGCGGAGTTATGATAAAACACCTAAGTGATAAAAAAACTTTATATAAACTATCGTCTAGTGCTTATCTTATGACATTTTAGTGTTCATCGGGTTTTATTTTTATTAAAATTTCGAAACTCTTTCTATTTATGATGACAACAAACTTTTAAATTCACCAGCTTGGAGCAGAATTCTGCACACCGAGTCCAAATTTAAAACATCCATATTCCATACATGGAATTGAAAAAATCCCACCAACTTCTCCAGTTCCTTGGATTTGGCGTAATCTATTCTTTTACAAAAGCACTTATCACCTAACTACTTTTCTGAGAAGTTGTTTTCCAGATTATTCTCTTGTGGTCTCTCCGGTGTGTAACCCTGGCGATGCCACAGTCCAATGGAACAGTACTTACCGAGACAATTGCAGCAGCAGCTGTAGCCACGCTTGCTATTGCTGGAATCTTGTTCTTCCTCTACAGATTCCTCGTTGCTCGCCGCTGCACGAAAGGCAAGGAAAATGGGAGTCTTCGCCGCAAAGAAGTTGAGATGAATCGCGAGGAGTTTAGGCAATGTGGTGGGAATGTGAAGGGGTTGATTGTTAGTGAAAATGGGGTGGTTGTTATAAACTTGAGGAAATTGGAAGCTGGACAAATTGATGCAATTTCTCTAAAGATTATGTTTAACCCTAGCTATGAAGAATAAAAAAGGGTGGATTCTAAGCGGTCTGATTTTATCAACGTAATCAATTGGTAAAAAACCATTTTCTCTACATCCTCCAAGATCTCTAAGAACAATTTCACCTAAAGTGTTGGAAAAGCATGCCCTAGAATCACAGCCTCCTCCACCACCCCAACTAATCTGCGTCGCCGCCACCTCCACCATCACCACCACCACCTCCTCCACTACCGCCGCCGCCGCCACCTATTATGGTAAAAAAGAATCCTCTACCGCCTCCTTTGCCTCCTAAGGCAGGTGGTTCGGCTTTGTCACTTAAACCGCCGCCTGCGCCTATAGTCAGAGCAAGCTAGAGCAAGCAACAAGAGCAGGGAAGAGGCTTAAACCGGGGAGGAGGGCTTAAAAGCAATCGGTGGCGGGCAAACGAAGCTGAAGCCGCTGCACTGGGATAAGGTTATGGCAGCTGTTCATCATTCAATGGTCTGGGATCAACTCAATGACGGATAATTTAGGTAATCAAATCTCACTCTTATTATATTATACTTGAAACTAAAAACTAAAATGGTTATTAAACGAGCGTATTATCTTGTTTTTTATGTCATGGCTCTAATCATAACTTAGACAATTTCTTATGTTATATGCAGATTTGGCGATGAGCTTATGGAAAATCTCTTTGGATATTCCACGATTAAAAACCAATCCTCTGAGAGAAAGAACCACTTGCCTTCAGCTTCAAGCAAGCCAAACTCTTGCCCCAACACCTCAGGTTTTCATATCCTCGAAAGTCTCTGAACACCGCGATAGTGCTAAGGTCTCTTGCAATCTCTCGAAAAGAAATTGTAAATGCTCTCCTTGATGGACAAGGACTTGGTGCTGCTGCACTAGAAAAGCTCACAAAAATTTCACCATCCAAAGAGGAAGAAGCAAAAATCCTCCAATTCAATGGAAACCCTAGTAAACTAGCACTTACTGAATCTTTCCTCTACCACATTTTGAAGGCTGTTCCTTCGGCATTCACACGTTTCAATGCGATGCTCTTCATCGAAAACTACGATCCGGAAGTCGTTCACCTCAAGGAGTCCTTCCAAACACTTGAAATTGGGTGCAAGGAGCTAAGAACTCGCGGGCTCTTCCTAAAGCTTCTCGAGGCAATTCTCAAAGCCGGCAATAGAGGCAATACACAAGGCTTCAACCTAAGTGCTCTTCTAAAGCTATCCGATATCAAAAGTACTGATGGAAACGCTGCTCTACTGCACTCTGTGGTTGAACAAGTAGCTCAATCCGAGGGAAGAGGCTTTGTGATAAATCAAAACCGCAGCTTTGGAAGAAACAGTACTCGATCAAAGAAGCCAAACTAGTACACTGAATTCAGATAATCTAACCCCTGAAGAACGAAGAAAAGAGTACTTAATCCAAGGTTGTCAAAGCTAGAAGAGTTGAGCATTGAACTAGCAGCAACCATTGAGTATGACAGATTAATCCACATGAGCTCTACTCTAAGCAACCGTGTCAGTGAAATCAAGAAGCTTTTGACAGAGAACGGCAATGCCGAGAGAGGAGGGTTATGGAGCTTGTGAGGAAAATAACCGAGTACTACCAAGCAGGAGCTTCGAGAGACAAACGAGGTGCACCATTCAATTGTTTGTTACTGTGAAAGATTTTTTTAGACATTGTTACTCTTGTTTGTGTTGAAACTACAGAAGAAGAGTTCTACGAAAGCGGAAGTGGTAGAATCATCGTCACCTCCACTGTAACTTTCAAGCATAACATCAAAGAAGTTGATGAACTTTCCACTCACATATTGTTTCAGATGTGTCATGGACATCTTCCAGTGAATCAGAAAATGAATTCTGAACCTGATGTAATATAGTTTTCTAAACTTATTGATATTTATTCTTTGAGTTCTTTTCCTTTTCCTGAATTTGCTCAGCAACCCAATGGCAAGAACATCCCAGGTCCCAATTTCCCAAGGGGAATTGCCTAGGAAAAAGCATTAGCAATGCCCTGTGAAGTGCGACTAACTTTCAATTTGGTTATGAGCTCCCTAAGCTTTCATTTCGTACCAATGTTTAGCAAGGAACTAGAAAAATTGACCCCGTGCGTTGCTGCGGGACAAAAAAATTCTATGGCACACTAAATTTCAAATATATAAACGCTGGTGGTAGGAGGAGAAAATTGAAGAGCCTGGATCAGAAGCTGAAGTAGTGAAAATATGTTAAAGCTAAGCAAAAAGGAAAAGGTGCAATCTTTAATTAATCTGAAACACATTATATAGTCCAGTTTGATTTCATGATTTGTTTACTTGGAACAAAACGTTGTCCTTATGAAGACAAAACCATGCAAAAGAAACATCTAATTACCCAGCATACTGAAATTAAGAGGTGAACCACGTACTCTACACATAAAAGTTTTAATTGATATAGTTCACATATAAAATATTAGAAAATGTTGGACCATTACTACACAAAAATGATGAGGTTGATACGTTCCCCTTGAACTATCTTTCTACTCTTTGATCAAGATCAGTAGTTCCAGATACAATATATTACAAAATATTGTTATGTTTGTGTGCGAAAAAGAATGGGGAACTGATGCTATATAGGGCTATTTACATAGCAAAAAAATATCATCAAAGATTGTTTCATTTGCAGACATAAAGGATGATAAAGGTGTTTAGCAGCACAGCAAAAGTGTTTCGGTCTTGGCAGTCGATAAGGAACCTATAAAAATGGAAAAGAAAGTAAAATTTTTTAAAAACATGGATTAAATTTGCATACCAATAGATTAATATTGTAAAAAAGATGGTGAGACAATGGTTTGGTTACCTAGTTTTTCTTTTGTGGAAGAGGATCTGTTTTTAGACCGGTTGGGGAGGAGTCCTTTTTCAACAATTTGATTGGAACTTTGTCAAACTCTTGTAGGTTTGCCTCTAAAATCTCTTTTGCCTCGGTATTTTGTTGAAAAGGTTGAAAAAATAAAATTTAGATTAGTTTCAAATTAATTTAAGATATATAAACAGATCTTGTCAGGTCTAAGACAACATTTTTTCAGCATCGGTAAAAAGCGGTCTCCTGATCGATTCCCTTTTTCTCTTATGCGGTTCTCCAGTCATTTCAAGTGGACAAATGGAACATGACAATGTGGTTGAAGACACGGTAATTTCTCTGATAAAGGACTGTGGAGTTGCTGGTTGTATTTCTGCATCTTCATAAACATTGTAGATCAAGATATCGTTTGAATTCACAGCATTTTTCCTACTTCCAAAGCGCAAGTGAAATATTTGTTTCTGTCCTATAAGTCTGAGAAACTCATGTGGCAATTGTTGTTGATCGACTGATTGTTGATTGAATACCAAGTCGTTACACGCTGCACCAAACACTTTTTCACCTGATTTCTCGATTATAAGAGCATTGATTTCACTGGTTTCGTCTTCAAGAACTAAGGATACTTTGTACCTGTATTAAAAAGCAAAAATTAATTTTTCTAATTAAGTTTGTAGCAACTGCATTTATAAGTACACAGTTAAATATTAGTGTTAACTAATTAAGTAATAAAAACATAGCTATACAAATGTGTAGGCATGTTTTAATAAGCATGAGGAGATAATTTAGTTGTTAACTCTATTTAATATGGATAATGTTTTAACTATAATTTAGACAATAGAATATAGGATGCGACAGAAATTAAAGGTTGATTTTAATAGTAAGTGATAGAATTAAACTATAACATGTTTGTTATTACCAGGAGTTGGAATTTGGTTTGGATGCTTTTGACAAATGAGTTGACCAGTAGTTGAATCCTTGTGCATTTGTTTTGCACCATTGGGGCATGCACTATACCACTTATAACGCGTGTCAGAGTGCTTAACCGATGCTTTATACAAAAATATATCATTCTGGAATTTTTTTTCAAAGATGCATGGTAATGATTAAATATATATCTTTTAATAAGAAAAAAAGTTCTAAACTATAGCATTAATCCAAGATAACAAAATATAATCAGTATTTATACCTTATACAAATCTGCATCCAAATAACCCAACTCCTCAATTGTCACTTTTTTTTTTTTTTTTTTTTGCAGTTTGCAAGGTTTCAGCCTCATTGACTTGCTTGGAAGAAGGGGCAGTATTTTGATAGGTTGTACAGAACTTGAAAACCTGCAGAATTTTAGAGATAACATTATTGAATAGCTTTGTGAAAATAACACTTCATTTACCTGTTGCAACTGAGAACATTGGAGATTTTTTTAATACAGATCCAAAAATTTATACTTTTGGTAACAGTACTTTGTTTCACAAAGCAAACCAGGAAATCTGAATGTTGCATACAAAGTACATAGTGTTGTTGAAAATTTCTAAGGGAGTAGTTGACAATGTTGAAAATGTTGTTAAATAAGTAATAAAGCAGCGAATTATGTTTGTTTTCATGCATGATATAGGGAGGTACATATCACAAATCAGTTAAAATTTTGAACTAAGGAAATGAGGAAAGATGATGGAATTAGAATCCATGAAGGGCTTTTGTACACTAAATGTACTTACATTGATTTGTATGAATTTAGCTCCATGATGTCTAGATCAATGAAGAAAAGTGATGAGCCAGTGCTGTTTAAAATGATATTTCATGTTCATTTAAAAAATGGAGTTTTAACAAAACACTTCTGGTACTATTCACTTTTAACGAAAAACCACATTTTTACCTTTAACTGACACTATTCACTATACCTTTAAAAAATGATTTTCATTAAAAGAGAATTTTTTTTGAACTTTTCGTTAGTTTTCCTTTCAAAAAATGATTGATAAAGAAAAACATGAAAGAAAAAAATCAATGTACATTGTAAATACTTTAATATAAGTTTAATAAAATGACGTTAATCAAAGCTATATAAATAAATATGCCTAACACAAATATATAAAGATTTAACATTACATAAAGGGCCCCTACATAAAAAGTGGTATTGGAGAAAAATTTAGTCCAGAACTAGTAAAAAATGTGATAGCTGAATCCTACACTGCCTCAGTTAAAGGGATAAATGAATATTATAATTTTAAGTAGTGTGATGCTTTCATAAAACATTTTAACTCTGTGTAAATACATAGAGATTTAAATGCTTGCAGAAAGAGGTTAACCCTAAACCGTATAATTTTAGATATCATAATTTGCAAAGAATATACAAAGAGAATTAATTTTTTTTATCAAACTAAATACCTTGGTCATGCCGTGAACAATCAATAACAACATCAGATCAACGAAATCATTCAAATAAAAAAATACCCAATAACCCAAATTAAATTTTAATCAAACAAATGAAAACATGCGCTCTGATGTAAACAGGAACTAAATCAAATGACACAACCCAAAAAACACTTCTCAGCCACCAAAACCCAACGAGCAAGACAAACAAACCAAATACAAAGCAATAGAAGTGTATTTTCGCCCGTTTACTGTTAGTGAAATGCTATTCATACCATGTCTTTGTACTGCATTTTCATACCATCTTAGGTGACATTTGATGTGGACAGCCACATTATTTGAATTAATCAGATTTTTAAATTTAGTTCATTATTTAATAAACTAATAATTAAGAAAAACTAGTTAATTAAATGATGATTGTGATACACGATGAGTCTTTCTCCTTCATATCCTTGGATTTTGCAAATTTTTCAAATGATGTAGTTGTCTACATCCGATACCACCTTAGGTGATATAGAAATATAGTATAAAAGCATGCTATGAATATCATTACTTGGCCTTAAATATTTGGACTTGATGATGATGGACAGGTGGACATAAGAGCTAGTGAGAGAGAGTTAATGAGAAAAATAATAGGAAACCTAACTAAAATGGTTTGAAAACTTTGAGTTTTGATGATAAGGACAAAATAAAAAGTAAAGTGAATAGTATCAAAATTGACATTTTAGTGTAAAAATGTGATTTTTCGTTAAAATAAACAGTACCGGAAGTTTTTCGTTAAAATTTTCAAAAATAATTATATATAACAACAAAACAATTACCAGTTGTTTTACCCCATGGATAAACAAATTGGTTTTTGGACGAAGAAATGATAAACAAATAGGCTGCAGGACCAAAAGAAATGATTAAAGTTGTCAAGAGTTAAACCCGGCCACATCGTTTGTGGCACCGAAAAAGATAAAAAAAATGACAAAGAAATTGGTTGTAGGGAAGAAATGATTAAAAAATGTGCGTTGGGTTTAAAAACCAAAGAACCACACGTGATGGACTGGTAGATAGAAAGGGTAAATCCGGTATATTACCATACAAAAATGGAAAAAGTACACTGCCAAGTCTAACATGAGGGGCAATTTAGTCAATTCACTGTTTATGAACAGGCATGCTCTCGCAGAACTATGACCATCCTCAATGGTTGGGTTAAAAGCCAAATATTTTAGGTCGGAAAATTTAGCTTTTAACCCAGAAACAGTTTTTCTGCTCCAACCGTTCTAGCCTAAAATTTTAGCCCGGGATTATTAAAGAATGAATTTAGGCTATTTTTTTTGTTAAATTAATTTTTTTTAAATAAATAAATATGTAGACTATTGTAAATTAATTTTATGAACATTTTAATCTAAAAAAATTTAAATTCCGATCAATATTGAAAAATTTAAATTTCGATTTCTAGGCTAAATTTCGGGGGGAATCTGGCCTTGGTTTAGCATTTAGCATTTAGCCCAAATTTTCCCCTTGGGTTAGAGTCGGTTTGGGGGGGAATTTTGGGGGATAATTTGGCTTTTAGCACACCATTGGAGTTGGTCTAACAGTGCTATTCTACTAAGTTTTAGGGCTGGTTTGGTATTGCTGTTGTGTTTTGAAAAAAAAACTGCTTCTACCGTGCTGTGACAATAAGCTCATTTTTGCTGCTTAACATTTTTAGTTTTTTTTTTTTTACCCAAAATTGTGGAAATAAGCTGTTTTTAAGTGTTTATCAAACACATTTTTGAATTCATCTTTTTTTTATACCCACTTTTTATAAAAGCACATCAGTACCAAACCAGTACGTAGTACTTATAAATAATGTGCGGGGTTGTATCACGGCTTTACTGCAATTAGTCGTAAAACCGATACTAGACTTTTACATTCTTCAACAATTAGAACTAAATAAAAATAGAATTAGAGAAATACTAAATCGTCAAAAAAGAATTCTTATATAAACCACGCTTAAGTGCCTCTTCAGTAGTTCTTTGGGGTTCCATTTAATTAAAAGTTTGTAATCAGTTTTATTTCTGTAGAACAAAAAACAAAAGTCGTTGGTCTCTGACTCCTACTATTCATTCGGGCTCAATTTCTCAAAAAATTCCCATGAAAAGCACAAACATTTCCTTCAAAGACGAGGAAAGAGAACATTCACAGAAAATGGAAGGAAAAGACCTTGCAGCAAGCAACAAAAAACAAAACAGTTTAATTTTCACCAATGGCAGGAATATTTACTGCAGAATATTCCAACCCTTAAGAGTTAATTAGGACATTAAACAAAAACTAACTTTTAGGATAGTTCCTAGAAGTTTAGAGAAATGCTAAAGAGAGACTCTCAAAAGTTTATGAACTTTCTGTCACCTCATGTTTTTGGTACAATATTTTAAACTGTCGGGATGGAATTGAGAGTTGACAGAGAGTATGAAAAGTCTGACTTTGAGATAATTTCTTTAGCATTTATTCTCTCAAAGTAGGAGACTCTGTCACCTCATGATTTTGACATACTGCTTTATAATATTAGTACAAAAATTAATGTTAAACTGTAATATGATGGGAAGTCCATAAAAAATCTCACTTTAGGAGTCTTCTTAGCATTTCTCCAAGTCTCCCAAAGTCAATAAACCGCATCGACCAAAGTTTAACAAAAAGGGATTGTTTAATGACAATAAAAAAAAGAAAAATTAATGAAAAATGTTTGAAAACTTTGAGTTTTAACGATAAGGACAAAATAAAGGTTAAATTGAATAGTACCAGGATTGACTTTTTAGTGTAAAAATGTGGTTTTTTGTTAAAATGAACAGTACCGGGAGCTTTTCGTTAAAGTTCCCTAAAAAAACAAAGTAGTTTCATTTGCACCAATAGCGGGAATATTTCCTGCAAAATATTCCAACCCTTAAAAGTTCATTAGGATATTAAACAAAAACTAATCACTTCTAGGACGGTTCCTAGAAGTTTAGAGAAATGCTAAAGAGACTCTTAAAAGTGAGACTCTCTATAAAAATTTCTATCATCTCATATTTTTAACATAATATTTTATAATATTCATACGAAAATTAACATAAAACTATGATGGGACAAAGAGTCTATAGAAAATCTCATTCAACATTTTTTTGAGTCTCCCAAAGCCGATAAACTGCGTCAACCAAGTCAATAAAAAAGGAAATGTTTAAAGGAAAACTAATGAAAATGACTTGAAAACTTTAAGTTTTAATGATAAGGACAAAATAAAGGGTAAAGTGAATAGTACCAGATTTGATTTTTTAGTGTAAAAATGTGATTTTTCGTTAAAGTGAACAGTACCGTGGGCTTTTCGTTAAAACTCTCAATGTTTAATGACAATAAAAAAAACAAAGCAGTTTAATTTTCACCAATAGCAGGAGTAGTCCCTGCAAAATCCTCCCAACCTAAAAAGTTGATTAGGACATTAAACAAAAATGAATCGCGTTTAGGATAGGTCCTAGAAATTGTGGTTGCTTACAGTGCAAGAATAAAAAAATTAAGCCGCGTAAAACAAAGTCAATAAAAAAAGAATATTTTAACGACGTCACTCATTATTATTGTTTGATAATAATTATCTTCACTTGTAATTGAGAGTCTTAGGTTCGATTATTGTCAAAGACGGATTTGAATCATATTATATGTGATTTTTCGTTAAAGTGAACAGTACCGTGGGCTTTTCGTTAAAACTCTCAATGTTTAATGACAATAAAAAAAACAAAGCAGTTTAATTTTCACCAATAGCAGGAGTAGTCCCTGCAAAATCCTCCCAACCTAAAAAGTTGATTAGGACATTAAACAAAAATGAATCGCGTTTAGGATAGGTCCTAGAAATTGTGGTTGCTTACAGTGCAAGAATAAAAAATTTAAGCCGCGTAAAACAAAGTCAATAAAAAAAGAATATTTTAACGACGTCACTCATTATTATTGTTTGATAATAATTATCTTCACTTGTAATTAAGAATCTTAGGTTCGATTATTGTCAAAGACGGATTTGAATCATATTATTATTAACCATTATGAAACTTAATCAACTCTTGCACGATTGCATCCACTTAGTAGAGATAATATCGTTTGTTTAAAAGAAAAATTTTAATGACAATAGTGCCCATTATTATACACCCAAAAATCAGCACAAGCCTAAAGTCTTGGTCAATCTTCAAGGGCATTCTTGTAATTTGAGTCCACACTGCATTCTCCAGCTTTCCTATAAAAGCAACAGCATCTGCAACCAGAAACATACCAAAAACAACAAATTAAATTCAGAAAAATGGGAAGTGAAAGGCTTGGAGAGATGCTGGATATAGGGGAGGAGACTATCAAGAAAAGCTGCTCTCTTGCCTTGGAGGCACACAAATTCCCAGGTGAACCGTTTCTTGTGGAGAACTCTGCTGCAGGATCATCAGATGTTGTTATCAGCTTTCCTGCAGGAACTTGGTCTGTGGAGAGTTTGTTTTCTGGAGAAAGTGATTTTGGAGAAGCAAAAGTCGATCTCGAACTCTTTCCTTCCTTGAAAAGTGTTGGGAACTATGATCCAGCAAAGCCAGAAGAGATAGACTTTGCAATTGCAACTATCAACCAAGCATTCGTTGACAAAGTTAAACAAATATTGGACAATTCCCAGCTGAAAATCAAGGTACTGTTTAAAATTTGAATACATTTGGCAATTGTTTAAAATTTGAATTGCCATAATGCTATTAGATATTGTTTCTGTGTTACGGAGTAGGCAATTATAGTTACTTGTTTGTTTGGATGTGCTTTTAATGCTATTAGATATTGTTTTGGTGAAAATATTTTTAGAACTTATCTTTAGTAAAAATGCAACTGAATCCTGAAAAAATACTTAGTGCTTTATGTCAGAAGCACGTAACTTTGCAGAAAGCACTTCAAGTGTTTTTGAAATCTAAAACCATTTTATCTAAAAACACTTTCATTCATTTTAAAATTACATCCAAACAATCTATGTGCGACTAATGACAAAGTTAAATTAACAGACCGGATTTAGGTTGAGCATATTACAGCAAAATTTGAGGCATATAAATACGATGTGCTGTAGGCCAATTCAATTGTAATTCGTGTTGTCATTCACTCTTAAATCTTAATTTTCTCAGGTGCAAGAGGCCATCACTGCAAAGAAGAGAATAATATTTACCGGCCACTCTACCGGCGGTGCAATTGCTGCGTTTGTCACAATCTGGTTCTTAGAAAATTGCTCGAAAGAAATCAGTGGATCTTTCTTCTGTGTGACTTTCGGATCTCCCCTTATTGGTGACCACATTATTTCTCATGCTCTTAGGAGAGAAAATTGGTCTGAATACTTCATACATTTTGTCATGAGATATGACATTGTCCCTCGGATTTTGCTTGCTCCTCTGTCATCCATTCGACAAGAATTCGAGAAAATCCTCCCCTTCTTCGATCCAAGTTCCTCTGAGTACATGAGTCAACCAATTGGATCATCCCAGGCGGCCTTGGATCTGTTTACAAAGGTGATGAGCAGTGCATCATCTGTTGCAAGCAGTGCCGCCTCTAAACTGATGGGGAGTCCAAATCTACTACTCGAAACTGTAACGAAGTTCATTAACCTAAGCCCTTACAAACCTTTTGGCACTTACATTTTCTGTACCGGGAATGGGAAACTGGTTGTCTTGAAAAACCCTGAAGCTGTGTTGCAACTCTTGTTCTTTACTTGTCAATTAAACAACGATACTGAAAGGGCAACAATCGCCAGTAAATGCTTGAACCAGCACTTGGGATACTATGATGAACTTGAAGGTAGCTTGGACATGCAGAGTGTGACTTGTGACGATAACTTAGAAATGCTCAACTTAGCGTCAGATGGTATCTTTGATGACCTTGGCCTGGTAAGTACTTTTTTTCCTTTACAAATGTACTTAAAAATAAAAACGAAATGGTTATCACACGAGCCCTATTATTGTATCTGGGGTCTGTAACGTGTTCTGATATTTTTCTTGTAATATTGCAGAGTGCAAGAGCTAGACAATGTGTTCGCGCAGCAGGTGTATTCCAGAAGCAAAAAAAAGAAAACAAGGTCAAATTTGATTTAAAAAAGGGAAAAATGGAGGAAGAAATGAAAAACCTAAGAGCCTACCAAGGCTCGAACGAGGACAATGGGGGATACTATGATGCGTTCAAGCTTCAAGAGGTGAAGAGAGATTTCGAAGCGAATGTGAGTAGGCTTGAACTTGCAGCCGTATGGGATGAGATTACTGAAATGCTGAAAAAATATGATCTTCCTGATGAATTTGAGGCTATATCAGACTGGGTAAAGCTTGGAACTGAATTTCGCCACCTTGTCGAGCCTCTTGACATTGCTAACTTCTACAGGCACGGAAAGGGAAAAGAGACTGGAGTCTATATGAAGAGAGGCAGGCCAAAGCGTTACAAATACACACAAAGATGGCTCGAGCACGAAAAAAAACTGCCAGTAGGTTCCCGGGGGGAATCTTGCTTTTGGGCAGAGTTGGAGGAGTTGCACGCACTTTCTGACAACCTCCAGGCAGTGAACAAGGAGAAAAAGAGAGTCTTGGACCTTCAGGAACAAGTAGGGAAATGGATTGTGGATGGGGTTCTCAGCAAGGATGTCTTGAAGTCGTCCACCCTCCAGGCGTGGTGGAGCAAACTCCCCGTTGGCCTCAAAACTGAAACTATTTCAGGACTTATGAATGGTGCAGGAAATATGCAAGTGGGGTAGTACTAATTAGTAATTAAGTGATAATAAGGGGGCAGAGCTAGGGTTAGCACCATAGCCACTGGTCAGACTGCCTGCCTCCGGCTCTGCACCCAAGTTTGAATCCCCTCTCCGCGGTTTTACTGTTTGTTGTGTGTGTTTTGTTGTGTCTGTGTTTTGTTTTGGTATGGTTTTGGTTTCAAGTGCCGTTTTCGTTTGTAAAGGTTTTGGTTCCAGATATGCAATGAGTGTTCAGCAAAAATAACATCTATACTTTTCTTAAGGGAACCAGGATGGTCGCAAAATCACTCGTGTTGAAGTTGTGTGGCTCGATACATGCCATGAACATATATGGCCATAAAAACAAAAACAATGCCTTCTCTCTAGCCCTATTTCGCAGTAAATTTCCAAATCAACCGAGCAAACACAATTTCCTGCAAAGTAAGAAAGAAGAAACTTTCAACGAAGTGGAAGGCCCGTCAACCAAGTCTTTAAATATTAAGAAAACATTTTCTTCTAGTCTTCTTTAAATATTAACAAAACATTTTGTTCTAATCTTCTTTAAATATTAAGAAAACATCTTTTGGAATACATCCTAGAAGGTTTGGTTGACTTATAGGCAGGGCGGATGCATATATGGACCTGGGTGGTCTCGGGACCACCCCGAAGTTTGAAGAAGCGCCTGTGAAGACCTCTAAGGATCACCCAACGGTTTGGACAGGTGGTGGAGGAGAGAAGATTTAAACCAAGAAGAAAGATCTAATTTAGACGAAGATGAGCACAAAGAAGACCACCATAGCTATGCTGTTCTTGGACCTTAGTTCCATAGAAGACGAAAGACTCCCTCTCCATTTCCCTAGTGATCAACACCCCCCTTTTTTTTAATTGTTATCCAATTAAGTTATGCCGCCTAACATTTTAATTAATAAAAAGATGGTGTAGTACTCAACGAATACTTTTTATCAAATTTATTCGACTTCTAAAGAATATTTTGCAAAGTATTACAAACTTTTAGTCACTTGAACTTTCATCTTATACCACCAAATTTACTAAATACTAAAGCAAAAATTCAGATATTTTATTTTAGGGTGTTATATGTTAAATAATAAATTTAAATTCTCAAAAATATAGTTTTTTTAGTGTAAGTGTGTATGATCTCTACGCGCATAGGATTGCTCACCAAACAACGTTATGCATTTGCCCTGGCACCAATCTGCCTCTTAGACAGATTTGATTACTCCAATCAACAGCCTGTCGCCGGCAGTCTGCCTCACCCTCTGTATCAGCTGCGGGCGTGTTACCTTGTTCGCCTGCAAAATCAATCGAAAAGTTCGAAACAAAGTGATAATGTTGTCATGAATCATGAAGTTTCCACTCCAGTCTCTACCTCCTTGCAGCTCGATTGCTTTGAGCCCGGCGCCACCATTTCTGCCTTCCCCAAAATCGCACGGCACAGCAAGATGTGCTTCAGCCCATTTCCATCCACAGCCGACCACAATGCCCTACACAAATGTTCAATACAATCCACCAATTTATCGATAAAGATGAAACGTTTCGATTTTAAAGATGTCGAACCTTGGCATTCTTGGTTCTCTGTATCCGCAACTCCTTGAGAAATTAGTACAAAACAGGACGCTAGTCATATATGAACCTGTTCTTACCAGTAAGAACACGTTCATTAATAAAGCTGAAAATTTACACGTGTTCTTATCGGTAAGAACATGTTCATTTGTAGAGCTGAAAAATTTACAACTGTTATTACCGGTAAGAACACGTATAAATTTTCAGCTCAATTAGAGAACGTGTTATTACCAGTAAGAAGACGTTCATATATAACTAGCGTCCTGTTTTGTAATAATTTCTAAAAAAATTAATTTTAGGCCTCGGGGTCTACTCCTTACTAGATTCTCTTTATCAGCTGAATGTAGGGTATGACATGTCTTGACAAGTCATGACCTGTCTTGACACGCTAACCCTCCACTAGCATGTTGAGTGTGTTAGTTCATGTGGAGATGATGAAGAAGCTTGTCCCTCGTTTGGCTTCAGAACCAAAATTCGTGCTTGTTCTAGGCATGCATATAAGGGTTGGTGCTATATGTTTGGTCCTTCCTAACCCCATTGCACGTCGAAAGCGAGTTCAAGTGGCAGCAACGAAGTTTCTTGGTCCCCGTTGAACTCTTCGGTTGACCCTGTTGCCTCGTTTACGATGGGCTCGTGCGAGCACAATGTGGGATACTACGACGCGTTCAAGCTTCAAAAGCACAGGAAAGATTTCGACGCGAATGTGACAAGGCTTGTGCTTGCAGGCATATGGGATGAGATAACTGATATGCTGAAAAAATATGATCTTCCTGATGAAATTGAGGCTATATCAGATTGGGTAGAGCTGGGAACTGAATATCGCCACCTTGCCGAGCCTCTTGAAATTGCTAACTTCTAAAGGCACGCAAGGGGAGAAGACACCGGAGTCTACATGGAGAGAGGCAGGCCAAAGCGTTACAAATACACACAAAGACGGCTCGAGCACGAAAAATCCTGCCAGTACCCCAGGCGAATCCTGCTTTTGGGGAGAGTTGGAGGAGTTGCACAATCTTTCGGGCAACGACCAGGACCACCAGGCAGTGAACAAGGAGAAAAAGAGAGCGTTGAACCTTCAGTGACAAGTAGGAAAATGGATTGAGGACAGGGTTCTCGGCAAGGATGTGTTGAAGTCGTCCACGGTCGACCTTCAAGGCATGGTGGAGCGAACTCCCCGTTGACCACAAAACTGAAACTATTTCGGGACTTATGAATGGTTCAGGAAATATGCAAGTGCAGTAGTACCAATTAAGTGATAATATTGGGGTCAGACCTGGGTGTAGTGCCGTAGCCATTGCCATTGACGGTGTGCCAAGTGAGGTATATATGCTATGTCAACCAATGAGTTTACCACGATGACTATTGGTTATATGTGGCAATTGTCATATCACGTTGTACATGAATGTGGTAAAAAATTATGATTTGTCTAGCATTTTCTTTTTAGATATTTTTTTCCAGTACTCACAAGCATTCACGTTTTTCTTGAACTTTGGGTGTCGTCGATAAGATTTAGCATTGACTTTTAATCTACCTAAGCCTGTAACGTAACTTGTAACGGTCAGACTCTCCTTCCTATGAAAGTGGCCCCCATGTTACAGAACGAAGCGTTCCTCTGCCTGGCTCCGGCTCTTCATCCAAGTTTGAATTCACTCTCTACAGTTTTAGTGTTTTGCTTTGGTATAGTTTTGGTTACAACTTACAAGTACAGTTTTCATTTGTAATAGTTTTGGTTCCACACATGCTATATGAATGTTCAGCACAAATAACATCTATATATACTTTTCTTAAGGGAACCAGAATGGTCACAAAAATATGACAACAAAATGCAACTGTTGAGGTTGTGTGGCTCGATACAAGCTAGTGAGCATGACAATTCATTGCATAAATACCACAATAATTTACACGCCAAAAAAAGAACGGAAATAGCACTAAATCCACAATAAAAACAAAAACAATGTCTCCATTCTAGCTCTATTTTTCAGTAAATTTCCAAATCAACAGAGCAAACACAATTTCCTGCAAAGTGAGAAGAAACTTTCGACGAAAGTGGAAGGCAAGGACCTTGCATTGCAGTACTAAGAAAACATTTTCTTCTAGTCTTCTTTTTTGTTTTTTTGTCGTCAACTTCTAGTATTCTTTAAATATTAAGAAAACATTTTTTGGAATAACCAGGAAACTTACATGTGAAGTACATCAAATTCAAGCCTCGTCGTCAGCCAAGGTCAAGCATTACTTGTTTAATGACAATTAATAAACAGTTGATAGGAATATCCCAACCACGTCAATCATACGTTTGGAAGACCATGTCATCTTTACACCTACTTGCAACCAAGCGGGCCACTAATGAACTCAAATAAAGGTGCGTCCTCCTTTGTTGTGTGTGGGAGCGCAGATGACGGAAATTAAAAAAAAAAAGTTGAAGTTTTATTATAAAACTAATTGGTAATATAAGAATAGTACAGTAATTCATACTTTGAATAGTTGTCTGCTGAAAAGTAAAAACAAGAATTCCAACCAAAACAAAACAGGAAGCCCAAGTCTTGGTCAAGACTTGCGGGCATCCTTATAATTTTCCCCACCATTCCATCCCGCCACTCCTTTAAAGCAAGACCCAAATCAAATCATCAAAAACGAGAAAGAAAAAAAAAACCATAATTTAGAAAAATGGGAAGTGAAAGGCTTGGAGAGAAGTTGAATATAAGCGAGGAGCTTATCAAGAAAAGCTGCTCTCTTGCCTTCAAAGCACACAAATCCC
The DNA here is from genome assembly GCF_916048215.2 of Malus sylvestris. Taxonomy (NCBI): domain Eukaryota; kingdom Viridiplantae; phylum Streptophyta; class Magnoliopsida; order Rosales; family Rosaceae; genus Malus; species Malus sylvestris. Next base: position 30,688,316 of record NC_062265.1, read on the forward strand.
CAGATGATCTGTTTCATGTGGAGAAATCTGCTTCTGGATCATCAGATGTTGTTTTCAGCTTCCCAGGATCTTGGTCTGTGGAGAGTTGGGCTTCTGGAGAAAGTGCTTTTGGGGAAAAAACGATCCAACTTTCACTCTTTCCTTCCCTGAAAAACATAGGTTATTATGATGAAGCTGCAGGACCTGGTGGGAACCAAGATTTTGCAATTGCAAGTTTCAACCAAGCCTTTTTGCAGAAGTTTGAACATGTATTGCAGAATTCCCAGCTTAAAAATAAGGTATCAATATGTTATTGTTATTCATTTGCTATAGTTGCTAATTGTAAATTTTTAATTTTGCCACATAAACATTATATGTAAAAGAATGTGAAGTACTACGTCGAAAACTTGACAAAATAAAACGCTATATATAAGCGAGTGTATTCACAATAAAAATATATAAGTGCTAAAACTGATACGGACTTTTCATGTATAAGCACTTGATAGCTTACACTTCAAAGAAAAACACTTCAAATCCAATACTTCAGAAAAACTGTCTACTGCATGGAGATTTTTCCTCCCGATGTGCTAATTAAGTGATTTTGTATAAAACGTATAGTTTTCTTCAGAGCAATTTTCCTAGTTTACTAAACTAATAATGCTCTGACATTTTGTAATAAAACCCGACACCTATTGGCTATGCCTTAGTACGCACAAATATAATGTGTTGCGGGATGTTAATTAGTAACTCAGGTGGTCTTTCATTCTTAATTCTCCCAGGTGCAAGAGGCTGTCAATGAAAAGAAGAGAATAGTATTTACCGGCCACTCTACAGGCGGCGCAACTGCCATGCTTGCCACAATCTGGTGCTTGGAAAATTACCCGAAACAAAGCAATGAAACATTTTTCTGTGTGACTTTCGGGTCTCCCCTTATTGGTAACCATATTATTTCCCATGCTCTTAGGAGAGAAAATTGGTCTCAATACTTCATACATTTTGTCATGAGATATGACATTATCCCTCGGATTCTGCTTGCTCCGCTCTCTTTGATTCAACATGAATTCGACAGGATCCTTCCCTTCTTCAACCCAAATTCCCCCGCCTATGCGAGTGAGTCGATTGGATCATCCCCGGAAGCCTTCTATTTGTTTAGAAATGTGATGAGAAATGCAGCATCTCTTACAACTCATGCTGCCTCCAAACTACAAGGGAGCACCAACCTATTACTCGAAACTGTAAAAAAGTTCGTTAAGCTAAGCCCGTACAAACCTTTCGGAACTTACATTTTTTGCACCGGCAACGGGAAACTGGTTGTCATGAAAAACCCTGAAGCTGTGCTGCAACTCTTGTTCTACTCGTGTCAATTGAGCAGCGAAAGTGAAGGGGCAAGGATCGTGCTCAAATGCTTAAACGAGCATTTGGCCTACGAAAATGAGCTTGAAGGCAGCTTGGAAATGCAGTGTGTGACTTATGATGATAACCTAGAAACGCTCCCCTTAGCCTCAGATGGTTTCTTTGATGACCTTGGCTTGGTAAGTACTTTTATCGTTTCGATAATATTACATCGCTTCTTTTCAAAATTGTACGTTCTAACTTTGTATAAAATCGCAGAGCGAAAAGGCTAGATTATGCCTTCGCGCAGCGGGAGAATTCGAGAAGCAAAAACGAAGAAACCAGGAGAAAGTTGGTTCAAAAATGGAGATGATCACGAAACATTTGAAAATAATTGAAGACTACAGGGCCTTATGCGAGCACACTGTCGGATATTACGACGCCTTCAAAATTCATAAAAACAAGACAGATTTCGTTGCTAATTTGAGCAGGATTGAGCTAACAGGTATATGGGATGAGATCATCGAAATGTTGAAAAGATACGACCTCCCCGATGAACTGGAGGCTAAGAAAGAGTGGATAAACCTTGGAACTAGGTTTCGCCGCCTTGTCGAGCCTCTCGATGTTGCTAACTACTACAGGCACTCATTGGACGAAGATACCGGAACCTATATGAAGAAAGGCAGGCCAACGCGCCACAAATGGACGCAGAGATGGCTCGAGTTCGAACAGAAACTGCAAACTGGTTCATGCACGGAGTCCTGCTTCTGGGCAGATGTGGAGGAGTTGCACAAGCTTTCCGGCAACTTTGCGGCGGTATACGAGGAAAGGGAGAGAGTTTTGAGAGTTCAGGAGCAAGTAGGGCAATGGATTCAGGACGGGGTGATCGGTAAGGATGTGTTGCTCAAGTCGTCCACCTTCGAGGAATGGTGGAGCAAACTCCCCGCTGACCTAAAAACAGAAACGATTTCGCAACTTGTGAATGGTTTAGGAAATGTACAAGCGTAGCAGCACGGTGGTGCGCGAATTTGGTTCCAACAAGTAGGAACCGAGAATAAGTTGTACAGTCGTCTTTCATTGTGTATGTCAAAATGTACGCCAGTTCCTGTAACCCTTAAAGAATAACAGCAAAACCTGGATTTTTCGTGGATTCGTTCGTTTTCAAGATCCATCGCGAAATATAGAACTTGACACACCCCGTTCCGACGTACTCGAGATCAAACTAAAAGATTTACACAGAACGGTGCAACAGGATTCAATCTTATCATACATCCTACACCGGCACGGTAAATTTGCTCGAGTGTGCTACAAATCACTTCCAGATAATACATTAAATGTTCCGAACGAATAACATGTCCAAGACAACCAGAAGGGTCACAAAATAACATTAGTTTGCTGGACTGTCGGGAGCTTTTATAAATGGCTTCCCTACTGTACATGCACTAGAGAGATCAGTATAGTTCGCCACAACGCGTTTTCAACACATGGAGGGAGTGCACGAAAGAACATCAACATTACTAACCAAGGTCATAGTCGAAGAGAAGAAACACATAAAGGAAATCCTACTAATCACCATAAGAAATACGAATTCTAAAACGTAACAGTAAGTATCAAGCCATGAATAGTTTCGTTACGCGCAGAAGGCAGAATGATGTATACAAAGTTACAAACCATTCCATATATGAAGAAATGCAAGTGAAACAGTTGAGTTTAATTTCCTTGCTAAGGCTGCTTGAGAAACAACACAGAATCCATGCACACAGTCAAAGTTAAACAGTGATAGGAACACGAAAAGCCAAGAAAAGCACAAGGACATCCAAGTGACCGGAGTCATTATCTCCGGGTTCCTGAGGGATAAAAAGATACCCTCTGTATTTTTTTTGTCGAAAGAGATAAGGATAACTAGTACTAAATCAAATGCAACATAAGTCTAATACCTTCATGCCTTAAACATTTGACTAATCCAGAAATAGAAGTTGAAGAGGTGCATAGCCCTCGACAGAGGGGTTAACACCCTCGACGATGGTGTACCAACACCGTCCTGAGCAAGGAACGCTCCTAGGTTCCCTCTTGAAATTGTACCCTATTCTCTCACATGAAACAAGTTACCAGCACAAAATAATTGTAGATTAGGGTTTGCTAATATCCATGTTAACCTTAAAAGACTGATGCCCATGTACAGAAATCTTACCCAGACGAAGCTCCACATGAAAATTCTACACACCATAACCTTAGAAGACTAAGATCCCCTACATTAGAAGTATAAACAGTTAAGTGTGTAACATTGTTCTCAGAAGTTAAACAAAAATATTAATGGACCACAAACAAGATCCGAAATTTCTAGATTACCATGACTTAACAGCTGAGATTAATGAAAGAGACCTCGCGTTTGAATCCAAATCCAGCCATAGAGATGTACAATTATGAAGAAACTATAGAGTTTAAACCATTAGGAACAACTCATCCGGGATACGGATGCCTTCTACACCATTAATTAGAAATGAAAATAAACCAAAACTAAAATACGACAATCAAATACTACATAAATTAGGAAAAATTAAACTAAAAGTAGCAGCATACCAGAGAATAATTGATTCATGTATTGAATTTCTATACCACCTTATATATTCACATAAGAACACTGAGTCACCGAGCTCTCTAAATCAGCAAATGCACCATACAGATAAGAACCAACTCAAAATAGAAGCAGGTCAATTCCGGGCGCTCAAAACCCTATATACCCACATCTAACTAGCGAAATCAAATTCTAACACTGTAAAACACACAAAACCGAGGACATGAAAAACCAGAGACCAGCATACATAACTCACGAAAAGCAGAAGCTCTCCTTAAGACCTTGTGATCATGCTACAAGAACGAGGCAGCTGAAATGTGAGACTTCCTCCATGCACACTTGTCCCTGCCTCAACAGGCTCATGCTCGTATGGCTTCCTGCAGCCGGGACAGCGGCCATCCTCCTCCAGAATCCTATTGTGGCAGAAAAGGCAGAGCCGGAATCCGCACAAGCAAGGCAAAAAGCTCGTGTCCGTGAAATCCAAATCTTCATAGCATATAGGACACGAGGATGGCACGGCACCACCATTATAGGCCCAAGGAACACCACCACAACTGTAATGTTTCCGGTTTGAATTCGGCAAGCTAAGCTGCTTAGCCAAATTGGGCAGACTCTGAGGCCGAAAAGCATCGTCAGGCCTCCAAGCATGGCCATTCCCCCAAGCTTTAGGGATAGCTCTGCCGCACTGAGGGTTCAAATTCTCAACCCCATCAGACCCAATAGTCGTTTCCTGAGGAGAAACCATTTGAGCAATTGGATCATGCTCTGGGGGCGATTCTGGACATGGGATTTTCGGCTTCTCATCCGCAGCTAAGGCGTCAGCCACCGCTTCCCAATCGTCCAAGCAACCATCGTCACCACCACCTTCCTCATCCTCTGTGATATTACCAGAGCAACAGCCACCGCTGCTACTACTGCTGCTAGTAAATGTAGTCTCGGAATAGTTGCTGCCCAAGACACTACTTGTCAAACTGGTCGGACTGTTCAACTCCAAATCGCTGTCATGGTGATGGTGATGGTGGATCGATCCGTCAATCTGTCCACCCCTGGGCCTCATCCCCAGATTACCAAATGAACGGTTGTGATTCCGCTCTTTTCCCGCTTTAACGACGCCGTTCAGTTCCTCCTTGCAATCCTTGTTCTTCACAGCGCCTAAATCGCACCAAATCCAATCAATCAAATGCCAAAAACAAAATTTTTTTACAGAAAACCCCACAAACCTCCGAAATTTAACGACATATTCAATCGCAAAGCAAATTAAATGTATAAATTATAAGATCGCAGGCACACCTTGAGAAAGCCATTGCTCCCGACGAACATCGAGCTTGCACTGCTTCAATTTGGCAGACCTGGCCTGAAAAATCCCCAAATAAATCAACCAAATCGTCAAAAATCAATCAAGAAACAAACTTTCGCACCTAGAATCTCAAGAAAACTAAAAAAAGAGGGAATTAAAATTTGAAATCTCACCCTCTTCTTCTTCCCCAAATCCCTGCCGCCGCTGTTCGGGGCTGCATGGACGGAGGCGCTGGTAATTGCATCGGAAAGCATTGTTCCTTTCTCAACGGACGGATTCAAAATTCCAAAGATTCACAGAAAAACCCTAAAATTTGGTAAAAATCTTCGAGAGATTGAGAGAGGGAGAGAACAAGATGGATAACGGAAAATCGTAAACTTCTCTGCTCCGCTCGCCCCTGTGTGCTTCTAGAAACGTCTGGGTGAGTTACATTTATATAGCTGTTTATTCACGTAAATGCCCCTGCATTTTATATTATTTTCGGGCTTGTCCCGTTGAGGTTCACAGAATTTTGATTCTTTTTTAGGGGATTATTTATGTACGGAAAGGGTTATTTTGTAAAGTGCTTTTAACGAAAAAAAGTGCATGATTCCGGTTCACGGAGACTTTAAATCCGATACGCCGTCGTTTCAGGTTTTGATTCTCTAGGACCTTTTATCTTCTGAATAATTACAAAAATATTGGTGCACGAACGTAAAAATAAATTCCAGATGAGATACACTAAATTACACATTAATATCTATAACCTTCTTAATTTATTTTTAAAAATTAAAAAAAAATTAAATTAAATTAACATCGGTTGGCTCGAGTTGGAGTTGGAAGTGATCAACAATTCTTGTGGTTTGAAGACCCCCTTGATTTACTTAGGGACATTTTGATTGATGAAAGTTTGTAATTTCTTTGGTTTTCATTTGTATTGTCATGTGAGGATAGTCTTCTCATGTTGTGCGGGATGCTCTTTCTCCTTCGATCTGGTTGAAAGGTCCGAAAAGGTTTTATCGAGGCTCATAAAGCACATTATCCTCAGTTTGTACGTTTTCTATTCCGTTGCAATGAATAACGTATTTTTCCCTAAAAAAAAGTATTTTTATTATTTTTTATTAATTTAGAATTTTGTGTTAACTAATTTACTTTGGGTCCAAGTATACTTGGTGCCCAAGGTTTACAAACTCTATCTATAATATTATTTGTAATATGTTTAAGCTGTATAATTAAATTGATTAGAATTTTGTCTATTATTCTTATTTTTCATCATTCACGTTGAATCCTTATTATACGAATCCTAAAAAAATGCTGATTTCACTTAGTGAGATAAGCCCTAGTTGTTATTGTTATTGTTGTATTCTTATTTTAACGACAATATCCATAGGAGAATCAATGTGATTAAGAAAGCGTGTTCGATAGCTATCTTTGCACAATTTGACCGCATCTTTGAAATTCATTGTATCGAGTATTTCATATCCCGGCAAATTTGTAATAAATAGTAATTTTACACTCAGTTTTCTCATTTTGCACTTTTTTCTTGTTTAAGTTGTATTTTCATGGTAAGACTTACGGTTTGCTTAATGGGCTGCAATGCAAGTAATAATTTTACGCTTGTTTTCTCTTTCTACACTTTCTTCTCGTTTTGGACGCATTTTCATGATTGCTCAAAGTTCAGCATGAAAAAGTTTTTTTTTTTTTTTTTTTTTTAAAGTTTTGCATGAAAAATAACATGAATGCACGTCGTTGTTTAGGGTTTATAGAAGTTCAAGATGGTGACGTGAATTCAAATACTTAATGAAACTCAACTCCTTACAAATTTCTACTTTCTTCTGACCATTTGAATTGGATTAGGACAGAAGTACAATTAACATAAAGACAATTGTCAAATATATATTTATATTACTACTACTCTTATCTTCCATCATAAAATGCATGCATTAATTGCTTATTTAATTCAAAATTTTAACTTGTTAGGGTATCAATAAATATTATGTGGTTGGTGTGGTATCTACGTGTTTCGTACTATAAGTTTATTTATTGTTCATACGATGACAGCCAATATAATAAGTTCATATTTATTTGATGACCGCTTTTTAACCAATATGGTTGTTTGAGATTGATATAGATTCTCAGTTTAGTTCTTCACAATAAAAATCGATATAAGTGGTTTCTGAGTTTGTCTATCATGAATTATTTTGATCATTTCATGAAAAAACTGTCAATATATTTGTTAAATTGTCACATGAATGATCACGTGACCACCTTTTTTAAGGGTTTTTTTTTTACCAAACCAACTATTCCACTTAACAAGAATATTTACATATTTTTCATGAAATGACCAAAATGATTTACGGTGGACAAATTGAAGGACCACTTCTATCGATTTTCATTGTCAGGGACTAAAGTAAAGAATTATACCAATTTTAGAGATAGTTTTGACTAAAAAGTCATTTGATGACACATAGTGTGACAATAAACTTATGTTGGTTTAGTTATATTATTGGGAAATATTTAATTTGATCGTTGCTATCAATTGTTGATCAAGATTCATCAAGATATGCTTCTTCAGACTCATTGACATATCTACATAAAAAGTCGATGATATTCTTATTTCTTTGATGTTCTTAATCAACTAGGTTGCCATGAGGGCAAGATGCTAGACAAAATGCTTCGTAAATGGTTTAGGAAATGTACAAGCGTAGCAGCACGGTGGTGCGCGAATTTGGCTCCAACAAGTAGGAACTGAGAATAAGATGTAGAGTCGTCTTCATTGTGTATGTCAAAATGTATGCCAGTTCCTGTAACCCTTACAGAGTAACAGAAAAATCTGGATTTTTCGTGGATTTGTTCGTTTTCAAGATCAATCGCGAAATATAGAACTTGACACACCCCGTTCCGACGTACTCGAGATCAAACTAAAAAGATTTACACAGAACGGCACAATAGGATTCAATCTTATCATACATCCTACACCGGCACGTTAAATTTGCTTGAGTGTGCTACAAATCACTTCCAGATAATACATTAAATGTTCCGAACGAATAACATGTCTAAGACAACCAGAAGGGTCACAAAATAACATTAGTTTGCTGGACTGTCGGGAGCTTTTATAAATGGCTTCCCTACTGTACGTGCACAAGAGAGATCAGTATAGTTCGCTACGACGCGTTTTCAACACATGGAGGGAGTGCACAAAAGAACATCAACATTACTAATCAAGGTCATAGTCGAAGAGAAGAAACACATAACGCAAATCCTACTAATCATCATAAGAATTACGAATTCTAAAACGTAACAGTAAGTATCAAGCCATGAATACTTAATGTCTGATTATTTAATTGTTTATTTGTTACTTAATGTCGCTTTTTAGTGCTATCATGTCAGATTTTCATGTTGCTTAAAAGCGACGTAAGGGGCGATGTCGCTTTTAAGCGACGCTGTTTTTTATTTTTAATTTATATTACTTTACTTCTTGGTGGCGGATTAAGGGGAATAAGCGACGTCATTACCCTTTTGTGGGGGTAGTATTGGTGTCAGTAACTCTATCCGACATTGCGCGATTTAATGTCGATTTTTTACCAAATATCCGACATTAACTAGTGTTTCTTGTCGGTTTTAAAACGCCAGTGATATCCCCTTTTGTAGTAGTGGCCATGAATAGTTTGTAATTTCAGATGATATTCTTATTTCTTTGATGTTCTTAATCAACTAGGTTGCCATGAGGGCAAGATGCTAGACAAAATGCTTCGTAAAACTGGAACTAACCACATGTTGTACATGCACGTTTCATGCATCATACCAATTATACAGAAGATCAACATTTCATTAAAATATATGTACACATATCTTTGATGCATGTATATTTGGATATGATTTGACGACTAATGAGATGACGTCTAAACTCTTAAAGCTATATTTAAGTGATGATTAAGGAGATGATTAGTCAAAATTATAGTACTAAACCAACCTTAAAACCCATCACCATATATATTGACGTCACACCATGTGGAATTCCACCCCTATCAATCATATATGTAGTGAAGACGTCGAACACGATATATAATATTGACGTCGATCAAAATATTTAAGATTCCAAAAAATACGTTGCCTAAAAAAATATTTATAAATATGCATAAATATCGAGGGAAAAAAATGAAGTAATCGGCTTTTTGCTTTGAGATAGTCTTTGACTAGCAGGCAGGCATATAGCCATATTGTTTTTTCCAATTCAAGAAATCGAGCTGTTGGTAGCTGCGGCATAATCGTGTGTTAATTAATATGCATTGCAACGTGAACAAAATTTCAGAGCAAATTTAAAATTTGTATATGACCTCCCATCGTGTTTAGAATTCGTTCCTTAACTTAATAAAACATGTAGCATTGATCTTTGCTGTCAACTTTCATAAAATAACTGTTAGTTTGATGATGTGCCATCCATGTAGGTCCCACATAACCAAAATCTTTCACTATCCAAACGATAGAATAGTGATATTCTTCTTCACTTGTAAATGAGAAGTTTTAGTTCGATTCTCACTACGACGAATTGAAACTGAATTATTGTGGTTAGTTTACTGTAAGGCTTAACACACTTTTCACTCAATAATACAAATAATATCGTATGTGTAAAAAAAAAAAACAAAAAAAAAAGACCTTTTGGAATTCAATCAATAACAAAGTTACAAAAAATGGCCTAAATTAATTGCTCTACTCCAATTGGACAAAAAAAAAGGCTCTGCTCCAAAAGAAAAAAAATTATATGCTTAATCTTCATGGAGATGCAGGTCCTGCAGGGCATGCCAGTGCTTATTGGCTCTAATGGTCATGTACCAGGCCACTTATTTTCAGCTCCATCAACTAAAACAAGTTTAGGTTCCATTCTAATACATGCAAGATGTTCATTCAGTTTTTAATGTAGAATCACATTCTCAATGCACGCTAACAAGGTGCATCATTATCTTAACGCATAAACAACATATATTGAGTGACGTGAGAACATATAGGTTATTGAGCTCAACACGTGAACTTAAATGTTTCACTTTAAAACATATTGGCACTAGGAGAGCGGCTAAACTCCTTACAAGCACATGCAGTGCAACGTCTTTCAACATCAACACGATGACTATGAATAAAGAGTGTAAGTCAATGCAAACATTACAATTTGTAATTCAATACCTGAATAAATAGAAATTAAATCGATTATTGGGAAATTTAAACCAGTAAACAAAATCGTTGTTCATAAGTAAACCATCCAATACAAATCCAGTCATTTGTGGTAGATTTTGGCTCCATTGTTGGACATTTCTTTCAGTCTATAGCTTTCGACTGAAATCTTGTGGTAGGAAGCTGTAAAACTCGTCGAGAAGATCACGATCCTGAAGAAGAAGGATCACCTGCAACAATATTCAGCAACAGTTTCAATAATATGTTGTTTTTTTTCAGTCAATTTATGACTTACGTGTGTGTGTGTATATATATATACGGGTTGCTTGTTATGTCGTATGAATAAGAACCTCGTTTAGCAAGAGGTTTGTAACTTAAGTAATTAAGAGTGACTCACATAATTAAGAGTGATTGTGAACATATATTCATAGATGTGTGTTCAAAATTTCCATTTCTAATACATGTACAAAAATAATAACAATAATACTAACCTCGTCCACTACTTTGGACATGTCTATCTTCTTGGCCCGAAACTCATTCAGAATATGCAAGAACAACTCGTATTTTTGCTCGTCTCGTTTCTGCAAAAGGAAACACGTAGAAAAACAAATGGAAAAAAAATAAAAACCATATATAGTTCGTGTCAAAATAAAAAATAAATAAAAAACAACACTTGCAAATTTGTTGCTTTGAAACGTTGTACCTTGACTTTATTTACTAAATTTACCGCGTCTTCAAAGTTGGCCTCATAAAGCCAAACGGGTCTTGCAACCATCTTCTATTTTTTTTTCTTTTTCGGCAAGAAGCTGTCCAAAACTAAAATGCTCATAAAAACCAACAAATTAGGGTTTACGCAAGGAAAAAAACTTGCTTAAAAAAATATCGAGAAATTACTCGGAGGGTCACATGTAAAAGTTTACAAGCATTTTTTTAGATATATTTAAAAAAAAAAGAAAAAAAGAAAAGAAGGGCAACTCTATTTTAGTAAGAGTACGAAGGACAACTCGAATTTTCAAGGGGGCATCACCCAAGTCATTTAAGAGACTCATTGGAGTTCGGACGATCAGTTGAGAGTACTCGTCAATTGACCCCCTTGTCCCTTGATAGGTCTGACACTGAACCAAGTAATAATGCAAAATATGTAAAATATATTACCAACGGTGAGTTTCATATGAATCTCACACCAATCAACGATTTATTCATGACCCGTGGATTAAAAATTATGACAGGGTTGAAATTTGTTAATTTGATTATAGTTGTTCTACAAACGATTAAATACAAAGAAAAAGGAAGAAAAAAAAAAGTAACAAATCGAATCGAAAACTCATTCAGATATGCAATTTCTAGGGCATGATGATATGGTAGAAAAGTGAGCATACTAATTACCTCAGTTTAAACTCGAAGCACCAGTGCTGAACAAATATTGAAGATCACGTTTAAATAGGGGGAGACACTCTTAATGTGTTCAAGTTTTACACAAATTCCTTGTTTAGCGAAACACTAATCCATTTAAATTAGACTAATTAGTTTGATTAGAGGACTGTTTTTGAAGTGGCGTGAGTTTTTGTTACCCAATCTTTATCGGCCAAACTGTTTGATTCCTATACAATAACAAAGTTTATGGTGATGAGAGTCATACTAACTCATGAGATAAATATATAACTCAAAATAAATATTAATTAAAAATTTAAACTCACATGTACTTATTACAAACTTTTCGACTACTGTGTGAGTTTACAACAACAATAATAACAGTCTTATCTTATCTCATTATTTAGAATTGGTTATACGAATTTTAAAACGTTACTGCGCTCGGTTTTGCACGAAGTTTTCAGTTTGTGACATGCGTTTGCCAAGAGCATAAATCGGGCCAAGATTAAACAAGGTTTTTGGACTTGCCAGAACAAAAACCCAATTAGTCCCGCAACTAGGAAAGTAGAATTATTGATGAAATCTTCTTGATGCTACTGGAGCTCTTACGAACAATGCTTAGCTACTTAATAATGAGTAGGAACTCTAACTTAACAATTTTTGTCTCTGATTTATAAAATTTTGTGCCTATAATAGGAATTATTCATATTATAAATCACTATGCAAAGATAATTCTATCAAAAGTTGAATATAAAATAAGATCGTTTAGTCAATTAATTATGGAAAAATATATAGACGTTTGTAATGCTTTTACTATTTTTATCCATCTGTTTTTACACAGTTCACTGACTAAATGAGCTTAGAGCATTCACTGTACTAAGAAAAAGTGGGCTGGACTTATTTTAAAGATTTGCATTGGCCTAAAACTTAAGCAAGTTTTCGAAATATTTGGATGGGCAAATTATTGAGGGCCCAAAAAACAATTCTTGGGTGTCCATAAAATCAGCACCAAAGGAAGATTGAAACTGTCCCTGTCCTATTTAGTTCACCTTTCCATTTCAAATCCAACCGCAAAATTATGTTGCCAACCAGCTAACAAGTTCAAGGCAATTTTCAGGTGTATGCATCTCATTGCGTGGGGTTCTATGACTGGTTAGATCCGATGTTGAAGGCCTAAAGTTAGGGAACTTCAAGTTTGGACTACCATATCCAACAATCTTGTGGTCCTCAATATGGTTGACCATGGCCTAAACCCAAATTACAAAAATGATAACATCAAAGTATAAACATCAAAGTTTTGGGGTAAAAATAATGTTTAGACGGCTAGCCTGGTAGCGTAGGCTTATAATTGAGTAAGACATTAAAGTGATTGGTGATAGAGCCTTGGTCAAGTGAGGCATGGTGTTTTAATTATGTTATTGCTGTTGCGAAGTCACTTTAAGCTCGTTCTAAACCACTCGGGTTAGTAGGGACGTCCCACCCACTATGAGTGGGGTAGCAAACAAAAATAATGTTTAGACCTAATATGATTATACAAACCACAAATTTAGGTGAGATTGTTGAATTTAGTCACTCACGTACTGTTTTATCATATGAGTATGAATTATGCTAGAGTTGGTCTCTCACACATTGTTTTATCAAATGAGTGAGATTGTTAAAATTAATAATCCACGCACTGTTTTATCTGATATTTTGTATAGTAAATCAAATAAGTAGGTCTAATTAAACCCCAAAAAATGTGAAGAAATGAAGACTCTAAGATGGTGCCAAGGACATTTTGTTCTTTTTTTAATTCATTCTCTTTGAAAGCCAAAGGCCACCACCTAATTGTCCTTTTCCTTTGCATGTGGAATTATGAGGTGTGATGAATCCGATGATAGCCTTATTTTAAAAGCACATTACAGAAACAAGTTATGAATGATAATCACCACAGTGATTCAGTAGTTAAGGACGAACTTTAGACCTATATTTCACACGGTACATTTTGCGTTCGATTCTTGTGTTGTGAATCACAAGATAGTAGCTAAAGGAAGACTGAAATACCTTTGTGAATCTTCTCAGTCCCTAAAAAGTGCTTTGGCGAAACCACCAATTGATTCCTTTATAAAAAGAAACAAATTGTGAATGATGAAAGATGATACATCATATATAGGATACAATAATTTATAATTTTAATGGCTATAATGCCACTCAAGATAATTTTGAGTCCACATCCCATGTGGTATGATGACCTTGGAACATGCACATTGCACACCTATAAGTTCAATCAAAGTCTTGTCTATAATTCTAAGTCACCCACCTATATATTAAAGCAAAAGGATATATACTACAACAAAATTCCCAAAACTTAGATATTACGATGTTATAAATTCTCACACTCTATGTGAAAGAGTTAAGAAAGAAGTAGAAGGTTTTTAGGAAAAAGAATTCATACATAAGTCATCGTTATGTTAATTTTTGTTATTTTATCTTCTTCAAGTCATTCGATAACCAGAAATTTAAAATAATGTGTGAAGGGTAAAAACGACGTGTGAATAGCACAACGCGGCATCAAAATCCTAATGATCATAAGATTGACTATATATATTAATGTGTCCAATTAATCTACATGAAAAATAAGAAAAAATTTCACGTGAAAAACAAGCATGGCAGCATGCAGTACTCTAACCAAAAGAATGTTTTGTTCTTGGCAGTATCTGCCGCATTCTCTGTATATGGTTTGTATACACACAACTTGGGGCTTCCCAACATATCTGAACTCGTTGTGCTCCACCCTTCTTCACTTAATGCCAAGATAGATGCCAACAATCAATATTCACTTTAATTCTTCAACAACTTTTGGCAAAAATTAATTCCGAAATCAACTTTTCTCTTTTGCTTCATGACCCAACTCCAACGACGCTCCAAAAAATTACTCTTTTCCTTCATAAATTGACTCTAGCAAGCCCTAATAAGTGAATTGACACATGCTTGAACTTGTTATCCTCCACCCTTCTTCACTTAATTAATGTTAAGATAGATGCCAGCAATCAATATTCACTTTAATTCTTCAACAACTTTTGGCAAAAATTAGTTCTGAAATCAACTTTTCCCTTTCGCTTCATGACCCAACTCCAACGACGCTAAAAAAAATTGCCCTTTTCCTTCGTAAATTGAATCTAGCGAGCCCTAATAAGTGGATTGACAACAATATTCCTCTCTGTGAGAGGCACGTGACATGTTTTAACTAAAATGAATGGAAAGTAACATATGTCGTAAATTTCAACGGTTAAGAGAGTCAAAGTCGTTAAAAATTAAAATTGAAAGTTCAAGTGGTACTAGCGTGCATGCTTTCAAGTTCAGGTGATACTTGTGTAAATTCCCATACATATAACATATATATATACACACACACACATATACATATACATATATTATAATATATTACTACTTGAATACTTAAACCGCATATTTATGTTTTGAGCTTAGAAACTTCATGTTATTTGTCGCGCTACGTACAAAGCAAATTGCACATGGCCTGCACCCTGCAAATAGAATTCACTGAATTGAGCCAAGACCCAAGTTCTCGTTCTCTGCATGAGAGACATATGGATGAGTTTTGTGCATCAACAGTCAAGACATTAGAAAACACGTTAAGGTATGGTGCGTTGTCCTTATCGTCCCTCCAATCATACATTAAATTTTGCTTGTATGGCACCTTTTATATAAGATGAAAACTTGATTAACTCGGTTTCATGCATCAGTCGTGTACGTGTCGTGCACACACTGACACACACCTGGTGCATAAAGTCGAGATAAGACAGTTCTTCTACATGTATAAATGCTGGTTTAGGGTTTATTAAAGGCTGAAATTCAAATGCCATCGTCTTGGTTTCTGTTTGTGACTCTAGCAAGAGTGATTATTGATTACAAACTCGTTTAGAAGTGTTTTTAACAAATTGAAAACTTTTTAACGAAAATATTTTTTTGTTCTAAAATCACTTAAATTGTTTCCTGCAAAAAATACATAACTTTTACAAGTCTGTATCAATTTTCTTATTCCTTGTCCACAATCATTGCCGTTCATCCAGTTGAAGTAATGAGTTCTTTTGCTTCAGAAACCATTTAGCTTTCCCATGAAAGGGTTAACTGGTTAAGACGTTAAGTAGGCAGGTAGGTAAGGAGAGAGGTTGAAAGGTTGAGACCGATATTTTATTGTACGGTTCGAAAGCACACATTTCTTGGCCCACAATTATTTACAAATTGCATTTCTGATTTGATTTTGTTGGTCCACTAATTGTTGTCAAGCACCATAAAAATAACAACCAATATTACGATTAATGGTATTCTTATATATATATATATTATTAAGAGAACCCTCCTTGTAAAAAATTTCCCTTTTTTTTTTCAAATTTACCCATACTTTTGATACACAATATTTACATAAGGAGGACAAAATAAGAAAAAAAAGGGGAAAACGTTGACAAGGAGGCTTCTCTTAATTGTATAAAAAAAATGCACTTATTAAGAGAAATTGTTCACACACACAAAATGTGTGCTCTTTGCTAGTTTACTTATAAATGAGAGATGTCAGGTTCATCTCATATGAATAACAAAGACATATAACATTGTGACGAGTTCAACACCTATTAATGACTAGTCCATTGTGTGACGTAACCTAATTCAACTTCTTTTAAAGTAGAATATCGTTGTACAAAAAATACCAAAACTATAGAAATTATAGCTATAATGCCTTTGTGAGTTTTTCGACCTCCGAAAAGATGGATTGACGTGACGAAACCACCAACTGACCCCTTTTTGAAAATAAGAAATCAATACGTTCTTATTATTTGATGCACAAGGCCTGAAATTTTATAATTTTGTATATATTCTCATGCTAATACGCTATCCTATCGAATCTTTAATTAGTTCAACCTCTCTCTTATTTTTATTAGGTGCAACAAATAAGGGATTAATCTAAAATTTCGATTAATTAATTAATTAGTTCTTAAACATGATCAAGTAAACCAAACTCTCCGTTAACCACTATGCACTCCGTTATGATTTAGTTGAATCGCATGCACTACCAGAAAATTCGCTTCAAGTAGTTATCATTTTTTAACAGTAAAAATTGTCGGCAGTGCACAGTGACTTTGGCATAATTAACCCCGGCAAATGTCACGTGACCACCTTAATGCCAGGCCCAAAATTAACCCGCCATCTACCACCGTGTTATGATTAGTCACGTGCTCTCTTGTCCCCAAATTTACTTCTCACCCGTCTCCCGGACCACCGTGGTCCTTCCACCTGAAATCCCTCCCATTCTTAAAAGTTCCCCAATTGGACCAATCAGCATCTAACAACGATGTCGGGCTCACGTGTACTCATCCTCATACAATCGTGAATTTCGGTCTACAATCTCGTGACATGTTTACTCGTTTTGAATGACATTTTATCAATCGAAATACCGGTATTAATGTTTTAATGCACGTATATAATTCGTAATATAATATTCGATCCCCAACTTAAATACCAGATTGACTCAGAGATAGAGTCGATTGCATTCCCATTCTTTGTCTTCTATATTCATGACTTCCCTAAAAATAGAATGTTGGATAAATAAATAAATGAGGCTCACAATTCAATTCCTAATCTAAATCTCAATCTCTGAATCATATACTAGATTGATTTGGATATATAGTCGATTGCATTCTCGTTTTTTGTCCTCTATAATTATGACTTCTCAAAAAAACAGAATGCTGGATAAATAAAATAAAACACTCACAATACAATATGTAATCTAATACCCGATCCTAAAATTAAATATTAGATTGATTTGGAGATATAGTCAAGTGCATTCCTATATTCATGACTTCTCGATTCGATTCCCATGTTCTAAGTAAACATTCTAATCAAGGGTGATTTGGTAATCCAACAAGGTTTAATGACTAAACATCCTAGAGTGAAGTAAAAAACTGGTAATTAACGAATAACGACTGCCTCCCTAACCGAAACGACACCGTAGCGATTACCCGCCTCAAAAGTTCCGTACACCGACTCCTCTTCACTTTCGGTTTAAAAGCACAGAGCCTCGAACCACCTTTCTCTCTAAACACACACCGACCGAACCACCGTCAGCTCCTCCGGCAATGCTGCTGGAGATTCCGGAAGCTCCGCCGCCGGACTTGTAAACTCGACCCGACTCCACCAAAACCGCTCCATCTACAATGCCTCCCGCCCAGAACCTCAAGCACCGGGTCTTCACCTGCCTGAATAAGCTCTCCGACCGTGACACTCATTCCCTCGCAGCTTCCGAGCTCGAATCCATCGCCCGGACCCTCGAACCGACATCCGTACCCGTTTTTCTCTCTTGCATCCAGTCCACCGACGCCTCCGACAAGTCTCCGGTACGCCGACAATGCGTACACCTCGTCACCGTCCTCTCTGAAACTCACGGCGACTCGCTGTCCCCGTACCTCTCCAAAATGCTCACCAGCATTACCAAGCGGCTCCGCGACCCGGACTCGGCGGTCCGATCCGCCTGCCAAAATGCCGTCGCTTCCCTCTCCTGTCACGTCACCAAGCCCTCTTCTTTCGGCTCGTTTCTGAAGCCGCTAACCGACGCGCTTTTCACGGAACAGGACCCGAACTCGCAGATCGGGTCGGCCCTTTGCCTGGCGTCGGGCATCGACGCCGCGCCCGACCCGGAACCCGCGAAGCTGGCGAGGCTGCTACCGAGGCTCGAGAAGCTGATAAAGTGCGACGGATATAAGGCGAAGCCGGCGGTGCTGACGTTGATCGGGTCCGTGATCGCGTCGGGCGGGGCGACCGGTCACGGTGCTTTGAGGAGCTTGGTTCCTTGCCTCGTCGGGTTCCTGAGCAGCGAGGACTGGGCCGCGAGGAAGGCCGCGGCGGAAGCGCTTGCCAAGCTGGCGGTTGTGGAGAGAGACACGTTGTCGGAGTTCAAAGCTGGGTCCTTAAGAACGTTCGAGAATCGGAAGTTTGATAAGGTAAATTTTAATTCTTTTGTGTTAATTGACAAATTTAATTAATTATCGAGTTTTTAGCGTAATTAAATTTGTTTAACTGTTAATGTGGGTGATTTGGAATGGTGTGTGATAGGTGAAGAGTGTTAGGGAGGTTATGAGTCAGATGATGGAGGCTTGGAAGAAGATTCCCGATCTCTCCGACGAGGCTTCCCCACCGCCGCGATCAAATGCTTCTTCCAAAGGTATTACTAGATTCGAATCATTGATTAATTGATCTTGGTTTTGTGCAAATTCATTGGATTAGTAGGTTTTCTAGTCTTTCAAATGATTTTATTTGATGTTCTTCTGTTTTTCGATATTGGTTTCGGGTTCTTTGATGGATCCAGAGAATGCAAGTGATGGTGATGGACGCCATCCGGTTAGGTCTAGAAACAGCGATACTCCTGGTTCCGGAGCTACTCAATTGAAGAAGAAAGCTAACTCGGCTAGCAGATCAACTCCGCCTCAGAGTTCTTATGCTACCACTGCTAGGAAGACAAGTACTTTGAAGAGTAAGGACAAGAAGGCGAATCCAGGGATGTTAGGGAAACCAGACGGTAAGAAGCCTTCAGATTGGGAAGCTGAGATTAGTGCGCTTGGCGCTCCCTCATCGGCTGGGGCCTTTGATGGCGGTTTTAAGGAGACGGATGTGAATATCCCAGAAAGAAGGATCAATGGGAACACAAAACGGGCCTTGTTCTGTAGGAGTTCTGATAACAAAGTGCACAAATTTGGTGGGTCAAGGTCAGGATCTCGTGTGGCTCCGTATCATGAGGAGAGGACAGAATCTACCGTTGTTGTCAGTAATGTTACCGAGGATAATCATAAGAACAACAGAGAATGCGAGGATTTATCACGAATCCGCAATCAACTTCTTCAGATTGAAAAGCAGCAGTCCAGCTTACTTGATCTCGTGCAGGTTTGTTCCCACTGCTTGAAAATCGAGTTTACTCTTAAGTAATTTGTTTTATTTTCCTTGATAATTGCAGCTCTTAACATGCCTATATTATGATCAATCTGTTGTTAAGAAGAAGTATAATCAACTCTTGAATCGAAACTACGGTGAATTTGAAGTGCATTTTGATGTAGGGCTGCTGCTAATCATCTTCTTTGTTTCACTTCTTACATTAGAAATTCATGGGCAACTCGCAAACTGGAATGCGTTCGTTGGAGACTCGTGTACAACGGCTAGAGCTAGCACTGGATGGGATCTCATATGATTTGGCTTTGTCAAGTGGAAGGATGACCAAAGTCAACTCACGCCGCAGCTCGTGTTGCCTGCTGCCTGGTGCTGATTTTTGGAGTTCCAAGTTCTGGAGGAAAACAGAAGGCAGGTACTCAACGCCAGGGCTTCCTAATTCCAGGGGCATTGCACCGGCAGGAGCCATGCGCTACAGAGCAGATGACGGTGGCAATGCTGAAGCATTGGAGAACCTTAGGTTTCGGCTCCAGGATAGGAGTGGCTTCATTGTAAACCCTTTGGCAGAGATTCGGAGTGACTCAAGGCGTATATCAGATGCCACACGTCACTAGCGAGTTGGATTCAGAGGTACCGTACAAGATTTTCATCGCATTTTCGATGTCATTTTCGTAGTATTTGGATCGTTGGCCTGGTTGCTATCAATAGATGCGATATGATCAAGGCAAATCCGAAGGTTTGTGCTATGTTATTGCCTTCTCGGTTAGCAGCCTCCTGCAAAATCACCGGCGATAGTAGACGAAGATACGAAAGGGAATATTTTGTGTTCTCTTCATTTCCTGCACCTCTCGTTGTTCTTTGTAGTAAGATTTCAAGGGAGCGTGATTTGTCACCAAACGCCATTTTTCTTGGTGGTTGGTGCAGATAATGTATTATGTACAGAGGGGTCATAGAGTAAGAGAAATCTTTCAGTATGCCGAGAAGACGGTCCAGTATACTAGGTGTTTTGACACTTGGGATACCGGACTCTATTCCCGGTACACTGAAAAATCTCTCATAGTGTAGGGTTTTCATTCCTTTTAAGTTGTAGCTATCTTACTGATCTTTACTTGCTCTGAAAGAGTTAAAAGATGCAATGATGAAGATGAATTCTGTACTCTCTGAAATGGCTGTTTGTTTCGGCGTGCGACCCGACCCGACCCATTCAAGCTTGATCTACAAGTAAAGCAATGCAATAATTAAGCATGTTTAAAAGTACTTGCAACATCATGTTGCTCCTTTAAAAGGGCAGGTATATGAAAAATTTCTAGAATGTGTCGGCCCATAGCATGGACCGGATTCAATGGTTAAGGATTTAACGGTCATGGAATCTCGATGCATGTTATGGGCTGGTCCATTCTAGACAAACTCAAGCACACGAAATGGGAAATTTTGAAAAATATTCGAAATTGGATTCAACATAGAATTATAACCGTCTTTTATAATCATAGAAAAATTGATATGAAAGTATTAATATACCGTAAAATGAGGTTTTCTAGAAGAACCAAAAACTAAAATTAAAATGAGACTCCGGTGTCTTTTGTGGCAACTGTCAAGTATGCTGGAAAGAGAGAGAGTTGGAATTTGGGGATGCAAGATTTGTAGGAAGTGGAAAAAACCACGGTGCCTACTGCGACACTCCTGGTTTTTTCACGGTTAAGAGCAAATGAAAAAGTGACTTTCTCAATTATTAAAAGTATATTAGTACTTTCATCTCGACTTTTGATTATAATTATGATAAACTAATTTTGATAATTTTTCCAAATTTTCCTACAAAATGCTGTGGCTATGTTACCAAAGGAACTCAATGATTTCACAATTCAGGATAATAATTTAATAAATCTAAAAAAAAACAAATAAATATTAAGGGGCTTGCTCAGCAGCAGCAGCAGCACCCTCTTTCTCGATTTTCTGCAGAGAAAATGAAACTCTCAGTTAGGGAGCTATAAGGTGGTGACGCCGAGCCCCGCCGTGAACGCCTTGAATGCCCAATCCCCTGCCTTGCTCGCTGTCCCCATCTCTCCCCCTCCGCTAGTTTTCGGTATCGTCTGTGCGTGAGTGCGAGGCGCGCAAGCTCCTCGTCCTACTACTTAAAGGGTTTGTTTGGAATCGTTTTGGAACGACTAAAAGTGTTTTATGGTAACAAAAACGCTTTTGAGTTTAACTGAAAAAATATAAATATTTATGCATTGTGAAAATGATTTTAGGAGAAGCACCTTATGATCTTCCTTGGGAAAATCCGAGCTTTTTAAATTGCTACGTGTTTAGAATAAAAACACTTGTAGCTGAAACGCTTATGAACAAAAGTGCTTCCAACATAAAAAACCTCTAAGGCTTTGTAAAAGTGCTATAATCTGTTGACAACCGTTTGGTGTATAGGTGAATTATGTATATCCTAAGCTGCTCGGGTTAGTAAGCCACCGTTTCATTGTGGATGCATAGCAAATGAGTAATTTCCAAAATCTAATTACCAAAATGAGTAAGAGAGGAGGTAAATCCCAATTATATATAAAAAAAAAACCAATGATTTTACCTTCAATTATATATATATATATATGGTAAATGTTACTAGTAACTCAGGAATCTACACTTGTTCCTCGACAATGGATCTTTCCATCCATTCTTCTAAGTCTTTGTTGCAGAGGAAGATGATCTGGTTTTGTTTCTAACTCGACGTCAAAATCCTCGCCGTTGGTATGCAAAGTCCACCGATATCTCTATTGCCACCACTTCTTCTCCGACAAAGATATAAGCTGTGCAACAGAAAATGCAGGAGGCATCAGTAAGTAAAATTCTTCAGATGTTCTCATCCAATTTCAAAACAAGTAAATTATTCAAAGCTACAAGATCCTCAGACCGTTTACGCCGTCTACTAAACAAAGAAAACCTCAGGCTGAGCATTTATCAACTGTGAGAAGATATTAGGGATAAACCGAAAACAAGGTGAAAGTCACGTAGGCAACCTAACAAGGTGAAATAAAGGGTGGACGACTAGATAAGGACAATGCTATCCGAGATGCAAAAAAAAGTCGGAGGCAAATCTCTTCGAGGCATCTGAAACTTCAGTGGAACAAACAAACAAGACGGACAAGTGTGATGCACTAAAAGATGATCTTCGAGCATCGGAAAAACATGACAAAGAAAACTTAAGATTCGACATGGTAATTGATCATTAATGAAGGATATTAATCTCTTGGTGAATATTTTGAATCTTAATAACACATATAGGTTGATCTCTAAAACAGGGTGCATATACGACAGTACTTTTGGGGTTGTGAACAAGTTGACCGATGATCTTACACAACTACGGTCTTTGGCATCTTATTCCAGGATATTGATATGGCAACGCCACACAGCATTCAACATCGAACCAGCTTGAGTTCGGCTCTAATTCACAATATTTTTCAGGGTAACACAGACATACTTAATCTTTTCGGGAAGAACAGAACACAAACTATGCAAGCACTCAGATTGACCTTCTCAGTATTCAGCATCAACAATTGGATCTTGCATAACTTTACTAATTTGACCTGTAGTTTTTGTGTCAAATAATGTAAGCCAGAGGTGATACAAGCACACATGCATGGAAAAAAACACACATGACAAGAAGTAAACACTAATATTATGATTATCCCTACCTGACGAGCAACCTGTGCTAGTCGTCGACTGTCCTGAGATGATTTGAGCAACAAGCTTGACTTCTGTGGCTCTAGAGAACCATTTTGTTCCTCGACTGTCTTCCTTTCCAAAGTGTCATTGTGAAGAAGGGACTTGCTTTCAGGGTTGTTTAGCGTGCCCTTCTTGCGCTTTCTGCAGAATGTATATTTGAGAAACTTATTGTTTTCAGGTTGACTAGTAGTGCCATCATCTAAATTGGATACTTTCGTATTTGACTTATGTAACGGATAATCTTTCTCAACATCTCTTTTGCATGCCAGAACCGCCAGACTCTCGGCAGAGACACATTCCTGCCCGGTCAATCTGGATTCTTCAACAAACGTTGTTGCCTTCTGACCACTATCATTTTCAGTAACATTAGCACATTCGGACCATGTACTCATTTCAGTTGTATCTGAGGGCAGTTTTGGGATCGAAATGGATGATGTGACTTTATGAATTTCATCTTCAGACTTCTTTGAAGCATTATCTGTGAGAACACTGCTATTGAGTGACGAAGCAGAAGTTCTAGAGCACGAGAAATCAGATACTTGGCGCATTTCCATCAACTGATGAGGATCAAGATACCTGCATGAGGGAGCTTTGCTTCTCCTAAATCTAGCTGCTCTCTTTCTCTTCTTCTGGAAGGACTTAAAGGCAGGTGCTTGAATATGGCTACCATCTGCCTGCATCACTTTAAGTTCTTTTGGGTTCTCCTCTACCCCATTTGTATTATCACCATTCGGTTTAGGGGTTTTACGCAGATGTTCATCATCTCCTCTGATGATTGTTACATTCTTCCCATCATCAACAAGTCCGGAAAGAGAGAATTTTTCATCCAACAGGTTGCTTTCAAATGCACGAATTCTCTGAGTGCATCCATTTCTGTATAACTCAGGCTCTTTACTTCTCACTACTAGCGAGGCGAAATCAGGATTACAAACACAGTACTTATCCTTAAGAGAATCATATGTCCCATTCGAAATTGAATTCAATTGCGATGTTATTGACCCTCGAGCAGCAGTATTACCCTGTAAATTTTGCTCATCCGACTGTCTTGGATTGCTTCTCGCCTTCTTCAGTTGAGCCTGCACTTCACTCAACTCTTCCCTAAGCTCCTTCACTATATCCTCAGCTTCCTGCAGCTGGGCTTCGAGCTCGTCAATCTTTTCTTGTTGACTCAAAGACATCGTCTTTGTCTCGTC
The DNA here is from genome assembly GCF_916048215.2 of Malus sylvestris. NCBI lineage: Eukaryota > Viridiplantae > Streptophyta > Magnoliopsida > Rosales > Rosaceae > Malus > Malus sylvestris. The sequence continues at coordinate 30,712,842 of NC_062265.1, forward strand.
ATCCTGAACACACGGCGAAATCAATCAAACCCTCGATTAATTTCATCAGTAAATTAACAAGAAGCATGTCTTTTTCTCCAAGAAATCCCCTTTCAAATGAAAACATAATATAACAAGAAATCTAACCCGTAACCAAACAACAACTGATCATACGTTGTTGAGAAAAACACAACCTTAACCAAACAACAATTCACACTAACTCACTTCACAAAAACACAACTTTGACCAATCCCAACTGCAAAATCCACGTTACTCGATCAACATAAAATCAAGAACGGTCAAACCCGACATCCAAACAGACCAAAAATAAGCAATCCCATAGTCCCCATTTGAGACAAAACATGTTACCTTGGAATCCAACATTTGTTTGAGCCTGAGAAGCATCCGAAAGGCCTCGTCTTTCGACGAAAAGAGCTCCCTCTGAAACCGCAGAGCTTTCCTCTCCGACACCACAATTCGCGACGCCGCCTCTTTCGCCGTGTCGAGGATTATCTCGGCGTACGCCTTCTTCAGCGCCGTCAATTTCTGATACCAAACCCAGAACCCAACAAACATAAATCAAACGAAATCCGACACCAAACCGAACGCATACAAGATCATAGAACCAAAAAAAGAAAAGGTAGTTAGTTCCGAAATTACAACCTCGGACTCGCCCATTTCCGTCAATGCATACACTCCCGACGGCGCCACTGGCTTAAAACGAAGTCGTTTGCGAGTCCTGAGTAAAAACAAGGAAGAAGAAGAAGAAGACGCGGAGGTTTTTCTGTTTGCCCCCTCACTTCGCAGCAGCTGTCCGTTACGAACTGAATGTCTTTACCATATTACCAATTTGCCCTCGTTACCCTCCTTGAATTGCGGTGTTTGCCACGACCCCTCGGTGCGGTTTTTTTCGTTAGTCGCATTTTTCAGTTGCGACCTTTGAGGTTTGTGGGTCCCGCGCTATGGTTTCGGTCCCACTAGTGGTGACGTGGACGTCTAGTAGGCGCGAACGTGGAGATCGGACACGTGGCTGAATGACAGGCATTTGGGCTTGTTGTGGGAAAACATAACTGGTTTAAATTTGACCCGACCCACTAACTTACCCGCCTTCTTCCCCGTATTATCCACAACCAATTCCACGTGTCCTTCTTCAAGCTCAGTCTTTCCCACCCGCTCTCCTCGTCTGCTATCTCCGGTAACTTTCTCGAGAAAATTCGCAGAGAAAAATCCAATCCGAAGCTCCGAAAGGCTCATGCGAGCCTAATTACCGAAATGTCCTTCTCCCCCACGCTCTCCATTTCCAGCTCTTCGCCTATATCCGCCTCAGTTTACAAAATTAACCCCAAGTCCCATCAGCTCACTGTCGTCACCAAAGCCCCGGACTCGTCCGTGCACCGGAGATTCTTATCCGTCCGCCATAACTTCCTCTCCGGCGACCGTCGGCTGGCGTTCTCTGCCAGGGCGAAGCCGAAGGATCTCATCCTCGGGAACCCGTCGGTGACGCTGGAGAAGGGGAAGTACAGCTACGACGTCGAGACCCTAATTAACAAACTCAGTAGCCTCCCTCCGCGCGGAAGCATCGCTCGGTGCCTCGACATTTTCAAGAACAAGCTGTCGCTGAACGATTTCGCTTTGGTGTTCAAGGAGTTCGCCGCGCGCGGTGATTGGCAGCGGTCGCTCCGCCTCTTCAAGTATATGCAGCGCCAGATATGGTGCAAGCCGAACGAGCACATATACACGATAATGATCAGCTTGCTCGGCCGCGAGGGGCTGCTGGATAAGTGCACCGAGGTGTTCGACGAAATGCCTAGCCAGGGCGTGGTCCGCAGCGTCTTCAGCTACACCGCATTGATCAATGCCTACGGGCGTAACGGTCAGTACGAAACCTCCCTTGAATTTCTTGATAGAATGAAGAAGGATAAGGTTTCGCCGAGTATTTTGACTTATAATACTGTGCTCAATGCTTGTGCAAGAGGTGGGTTGGATTGGGAAGGGTTGTTAGGATTGTTTGCCGAAATGCGGCACGATGGAATACTGCCGGACCTTGTTACTTATAATACTTTGCTTAGTGCTTGTGCTGGTAGAGGATTAGGTGATGAGGCGGAGATGGTGTTCGGGACTATGAATGAGGGTGGGATTGTTCCGGATATAACCACGTATCGTTACCTTGTTGAAACTTTTGGTAAATTGGACAAGCTTGAGAGAGTCTCGGAGCTTCTTAAAGAGATGGAAGCTGGAGGGAATTTGCCTGATATTACGTCGTATAATGTGTTACTAGAGGCATATGCACAATTGGGGTCGATTAGAGAGTCAATGGGTGTGTTTAGGCAGATGCAGGCAGCAGGGTGTATGCCAAATGCCGCCACTTATAGTATTTTGTTGAATCTGTACGGGAGTCATGGAAGGTATGATGATGTTCGGGAGCTTTTTCTTGAGATGAAAGTGAGCAATACAGTGCCAGATGCAGCTACGTATAACATTCTCATACAAGTGTTTGGGGAGGGTGGGTATTTTAAGGAGGTAGTGACTTTGTTTCATGATATGGTGGAGGAGAAAATTGAGCCCAATATGGAGACGTACGAAGGGTTGATATATGCTTGTGGAAAGGGAGGACTTCATGAGGATTCCAAGAAAATTTTACTTCACATGCACGAGAATGGAATAGTGCCTAGTACCAAGGCCTATACAGGGGTTATTGAAGCATATGGGCAAGCGGCATTGTATGACGAAGCTCTTGTTGCCTTCAACATAATGAATGAAGTGGGAAGCAAACCATCAGTTGAAAGCTACAACTCGCTGATACATGCATTTGCAAGAGGCGGATTATACAGGGAGACTGAAGCAGTCTTGTTGATAACAGGCGAGGCTGGTGTAGCCAGGAATGTCCATACAGTCAATGGCATGATAGAAGCTTTTAGGCAAGGAGGTCAATTTGAAGAAGCTATCAAGTCATACGTTGAGATGGAAAAGACAAGATGCGAACCTGATGAGTGGACCCTTGAGGCAGTTTTAAGCGTTTACTGCGTTGCAGGTCTTGTTAATGAGTGTGAGGAGCACTTCCAAGAGATTAAAGCCTCAGGAATATTACCCAGTGTCATGTGCTACTGCATGATGCTTGCTGTTTATGCGAGGAGTGACAGGTCAGTATTCACGCAATAGTTTCACAATATTTTGCTTTCGTTTGTTATTTTAAACCATCCATTTTAAGCTAATGGATAAGATATGTATTTGCTAAAAGTCGGATTACTGAATTTCAGTAACTAACATACCAGTCGTAAGTTCTTAATCTATGTTAGGTTAGTATCGAAAAATCAGTCTTCCTAAGTTCTTAATTATTAAAGAATCCATGTTATATTTGTAGCTTGCACTGCTTCAGACAATACATCCTTTACATTCTCTATCCCAGAATCTTACAACTAAGAGGACTGGCAATAAATGGGTGCAGTATGGCCTCTGCAACCTTAAAGCTCAACCCGTCATTCTCCATTCACTACATTGTTAATCTTATAGCCTTTAGCAACCGGTCGCTGGAGATTTTCAAATCAATTCTACTTGGATTGCTTTTGAAGCTTGCATAAGTATCGTTGGTCCATGGGATTTTGAAACTTTTACAGAAACAAAGTTTATTTGTTTGTCTTGTGATGTCTTACCTTTTAGGCTCCTTGCTTTCAGGTGGGATGATGCCTATGAGTTGCTGAATGAGATGCTTACAAACAGGCAATCAAATATTCATCAAGTGATTGGGCAGATGATCAAGGGAGACTACGATGATGACTCTAACTGGCAGATGGTAGAATATTTTTTTGACAAATTAAAATCTGAGGGATGCGGGTTGGGAATGAGGTTCTACAACACTCTACTGGAAGCACTTTGGTGGCTGGGTCAGAAACAAAGAGCTGTGCGAGTTCTTAATGAAGCAACACAGCGGGGGCTTTTTCCTGAACTTTTTCGTAAAAATAAACTTGTGGCGTCTGTTGATGTGCACAGGTATTGGAGAATTTGTCTCTTTCTAGCCAAGTTCTTTCTCTTACTTAGCTTTATTTCAGTCTTGACGTTGACCATTTTGCAGGATGTGGCAAGGTGGTGCATATACAGCAATGTCAGTTTGGCTAAACAATATGTATGAGATGTTCCTCAATGGCGAGGATCTACCCCATCTTGCAACTGTCGTCGTAGTGTAAGCTGCTCTTTCCTTTGTACAATTTCTTTTCTGATGTTCTTCTTCTAAAAGCCTACTTGATCAAAACTTGCTTAGGGATTATATGGCCTGGGTTGGCTAGGATTTATATGGTCTAGGTAGGTGAGAATAAAAAAACGTGAAAGGCTATATTTAGGAATTACAAATCGAATTTAGGGGTTTTGTAACTTTGTCATTGGTATTGCATACTTCACCTTGTCTGACTACGGGTGATGTGTTTTTTATTTGATCAGACGAGGGAAGATGGAGAAAAGCTCCATATCACAAGAACTACCGATTGCAAAGGCTGCTTATACATTTCTGCAGGATAATATGCCAGCGTCCTTTTCTTTCCCAAAATGGAACAATGGTCGAATACTCTGCCAGCGCCCTCAGCTCAAGCGGATTCTATCAAGCATTGAACCATCCACAGAGGGGTCCGAAGGGAATAATATAACCACGTTAAGTAACTCTCCGTTTCCTCCTCCCGGAACAAAGACATCCTCCAGTGCTGTCAATAGTGGACGGTATAATGATGCCAGTTCTGATGAAAGAATTAGGACAAGAACAGAGCTTTTGACAAGCACGGTTTAAATACACACTCGATATACTCATCATCAGCTAACAGGTTTTGAAAGTTTTACCGACTTTTTTCCCAAATCAGAAGGACGGGAATGCTGCTTCACGATCAGCTCACCATTTCTTAGAGTTTCAGTTTCAGTTTGACGGAGAATGATTTTCGGTCCTTACTGCGAAAAGGTCAGTTAAACGTTGTTTACAGTTTTTTGATACGGAGTCAGTTTTGGTCCTTGGATTACCCGTTTAAGACCTCAAGCGGCGAGGATTGTGTTTTTGTAGGCGTAGGTTATTCCTTTTCACGTGTAAATGTACACTAGAATTTTGCGTCGAGGAAATCTTTGGAGACAAGTTAAGAAACTGTTCTAGTTCACACTTCACAATATAAACCACCTTCAAAAGCTTATGAACCAATCAGTATATTTCTGATTAATATAGCAAAATTTGGAAGAAAAAAACATTCTGCGTGCTGGAAACACGGTACAATACAACATTTGTCATATTATAATTGGTTGGAAATTTTTTTGTTTTAGTTACACTTGATGTACCGGGCTGAAAGTTCTCTCCGAAATTTGATGTATTACTGTTTTCGAGACAAAATTTTGGGCGTAAATCTTAATTGACTTTACCACATGTCCTAATTCTTTCACCACAAGAGCTATTTTCTAACTACCTTATCACTATGGGAACTATGAATCCAATTAGGTCAATATTTTATCTTGTTTTCAAAATATATAACCAAATCTGGCAAAGAAAAAGCTAGACCCAGAAACCATTCAGCCGAACGCAGCCACCGCTCTTTACCCTAGCTAGTGTTCCCAACCATTTAGGCCAGCTTTCAGGTGAACATCCAAGGCATTAGAGCATCCCCTGGTGTGGGGCTTTATGTGCAGCTAGAAAAATGGTGGATATAACCTATTTTAGAGATCTGAAGAATCTTTCAGACTTTATAAAAGAATGTCTCCCAATGAGGGGCTATTAGCTCTATATGGGGTTATATATATTTATTTATACAGTAATTTGATTATGCGATATTTTTTTTTCTTGTGTTAACTTCTCTTAAGTTGATTTTTGAACGTGTTATCTTAAATTTTTTTATGAACCTTTCAACCTAGAAAAGTTCAAATTCTGACAAAGTTAGATTTCTTCAATTAGAAACCGTTCGTTGGATTAGAGAATTATCTCAATCTCATCCATTGAAAATACAAACATTTGCTTCGCTCTCTGAAATAATTTGATTTTCACGTACAACACAACAATTTACCTAGCACCAATTGGAAGTTACTATCATATAATTTTGAAAAAAAATTATTTGAAAATTTTCACCCACCAATACCATGAACGTTAAATCAATTTGAAATTTTAGGAGGAAATTGTAGCAATGGTCCCTCAACTTTAACTCAATTGGAGCGACGGTCCCTCAACTAAAAATTCATGACTAGTGGTTCATTAACTCATCAAAACGTGCAACTATGGTCCTTTTCATCAACTCGTTAAAACTTCCGTCAAAATAAGTCACGTGTCACGCACATAAGGTTGAATCAAGGGGCAAATATGGAAAATGAAATGAAAAAAATTGTTGGTTCCTCAACTTTAATCCAATTGGAGAAATTGTCCATCAACCTTAATCCAATTGGAGCAATGATCCCTCAACTTTAACTCAATTGTAGCAATAGTCCTCCCAACATGAGTAATTTTGATGAAATTCTGACAGAGTTGACGACGACCATAACTGCACGTTTTGATGAGTTAATAAATCACTAGTCATAGATATTTAGTTGAGGGACCATTGCTCCAATTTGGTTAACGTTGAGCGACCATGGCTACAATTTTCTCAAATTTGATTAGCAAAATTGCAAGAAAAATATGTAAGAAACAAGAATTAAAAGAAGAATAAAAGGAGAGTATAAGTGTATTCGCAAGTGGAGTGAGAGTGATAGAATTTTGCTCAGCTGGGTTGCTACTTTTTAGTGGGACCCACTAGTTTTTTGGGCTAGATGTAGCCCAATTTTATGCTACCCAAGAAATGAAGTTGCTAGCTCAAGTGGTGGATCTAGCCCCATTTTTAGGTTTATTGGGGATAAAATTTCTCACTAAAACTTGAAATATAGTAGCCTCAAGAAGGATAAAGCCCTCATTGGAGATGCTCTTACCTCAACCCAACCGAAAAACCCTAAGGCATTTTTTTTTGGGAGATTCCAAGAGTGGAGCTCAAAGGTCGCTGGTGGGATCATACCTCTCATATAATGGCTTTGGGATCCATGGGAAGCATACTAGCTAGAATTTTTCAGCTTCACGTACAGAGTATTTAAGGGAATGAAAATTAATTGTGGGGCCTACATATTGTTTTCTTTGTAAATCTCGATTCATAGATCATCCTCATAAAAATTCAATTCTATGAAGTATGATGATAGGATTTTTACCATCTGCAAAAGAACAAAGTAGGGATAAAAAAATTTTAAAATATTTGCAAGAGAACAAGGTAGTTGTAGTATAAACGGCTAAAGCAAGATCGTTTTCCACAGGGATTGAATTAATAATTTGTGTTTAAATCCAACTCTAAATTAATTATTTAAAACAAAGTTTGGAAAATATTGATTTTAGAATTTAATATAATAAAAACGAATTTTATAATAAAAACAATTAAAGAAATTAAGTAGAGAACAATTAAAAGAAAATCAACTTGTAAAAGCCTTAGGGTTCAGCCGTCACCTCAATCCTACGTAGTTCTTCCAATTACTTATGAATTACCCATGCATATTTTGAAGGTTAGGTTTTCCTAATATATATCCTACTTGGAACCTCCAACATATAACTTATATCTAACATGCAATCTGTCCGGACGTTCATATCAAATATGAACATGAAAGACTCATTAAGTTTTATGAAAACTCTTTGAAAAACCATGCAACCCTTAAGACGTGGTGTTCATCTTAAGCGAAATTACAATTATTAACCACAAGAAGCCATCGCCAATTTAAGGGAACCTCTTGACAAAAATTGCATCAAATTACTTTTCTAAATTTCCTAATAGTGACCAATTATCAAGACAATTAGATAGCTTAAAACAGTGATTAATAATTAAAAATATGCATGCATAATATCATAAGTAAATTGAAAAGAAACTACATATTCTTGTTAAGGCTCAAGGTCTCGCCCTATCAAAAGAAACTAGTTACGAACAATCATAAAACAAAATATTATTAAAAACAAGGATAGAAAACACCTTGAAAATAAACTTGAATAATCAAAAGTTAAGTAGTGCGTTCTCCTCCTCTTTTCCTCTTTTTTCTCCTAAAAACCTAATGGCTAAATATCTTTATTTATACTACTACAAAATAAAACCCTAAAAGGTCTTTGAATAAAATTAGGAAACATAATAAAATAATAAAACAGAAAATAAAATGTTTTCTATTTAAATTAAAATTCGGACTTCTCAGAAAATCAGTTGTTTGACCGACCAATCAACTCCGATTTGGTCTCAAAATGTCTCTTTTGAAAGCTGGAGACGTCCCCTACAAATACTCAGAAGGAATGTTCCTCAAAATATGTCATCTTGACCTCCAAAATATTCAAAATGTCTATAAACGTCAATATGAGAAAGCTGCGCACTTGGCATTTATTTCATTGTCATGGTCAAACGGCTTGGTATAAAAATCTGGAATTTTGAAACAATCATCTTGAAAGACTCACGAACAACCTCCAATTGGAATCACTCCAAAATTCATCTGTTTGATCACTTTTTGCTCCAGATGAAGTCAAACATTCTACATTAGAAATATAATTCAAAATATCAAAATTTACACATAATAACCAATAAATTACTACTAAAATTATGGTAAAATATATAGTATAATATCGACTCATCATATGACTTAAAAAATAAACGATTCAGATGATTGAACTTCTACACACACGTATATAGGACACACATGGGGCTTTGTATGTGTTTTCTTTCCCCAAGGTTCATGAATTTCCTTGTTAGGGTTCAAAAAAAGGAGAGGTGTAGGTATACGTTGCTGTCGAGGTATGCAACCAGGCTTGGAGAAAGTTGAAGAAATTAAGCTACAAAAAAGTATTTGCTTCTTTAGTTTTCCTTTTGATGTTGAATTAGGTTTTGTTACATTGCGAATTATTGTGTTTTTTATCCTAAGTAGGATTATTATTCATGTATCTATTCTGGGGACTGTTTGAAATGCTTTTTTAAAAGGCACTTCGGCTCAAATGCGATTTACTAAAAGTTCGCACATCGAAAGTTTAAAAAATGCACATTTGTTTTAGAAAAGTATTTGAGATGTTTATTGAAAGCACTTGGAAGTATTTTCATTCGAAAGCACTTTGAAGTTTTTTTTTTCTTCTTTAAATCAAAATTACTTTTTATTTCAAACATGTTAAAACGTTTTATCTTAACAGCACTTTCAAATAAACAAATCACATGTTGCGGCGTTTCATTTCATATTCATGAACTCTTATCAACTTTCAAATAAGCAAATCACATAGTGCGGTGTAAAAGTGATCTATTTCTCTTTGGAGACTTATGGACATCTATATCTGTTGCTCCATCATTTTCTTAGAGACAAAGAAAACACTCGTGGGAACACAAAGATACCAAATGATTCTTCGCACAAAGAAAAAACACAAAGATACCAAATGATTCTTCGCACAAAGAAAAAAAAGTCAAGAAATGTCACACCGTCCAAATGCAAAGTAGTACCTATTTGCGTGGGATTGAGATCCTCCCCGAATCTCAAACTCCAGACCTTGTAGATCGAGCAATTTAGATCGTTTAATTTTAAATTATGCGGTCTTTATCAATCTATCTTATTGGTCGACCTCACACATAATATCTCACTTCAACGCTAGATATTTTTCTCTTAAACGGTATAGATTGCTCGATGTATAGACCCAAAGGGTGAGATCTGTAAAAAATACCAAGGGTTGAAGTGATGGAGTACCCAGAAAAAAGGAACACTGCAATATCGATGCGAATAACAAAAGCAAAAGCAGATTAAGATTCAAGCACGCTTATCTAAAAGCCATCAAGTCAAAAATATATGTCCAATTTTAGAAGGAGAGACATCTGCTTCCATTGGAAGTGCTTTCTTTGATGGGATCCATCACTTGCTATCTGGCTTTTTACCCATTTCCCCTTTTATTCCAAAATTAGTAGTTTTGGTGAAGGCCTTTTATTCCAACCAATGGTAGAATTTCAAGTCTTACACTCTACCATCTCTAGTAATATAAATAGAAAACAAAAATAGTAGTTCCAATGACGCGTGAAAGAGTTATTCGGTCATACAACAATGCATACTATGAAGAGTAGTGATACGCTTACTATCTAGTTGTATCATTATTTGTACTATTTTTCTAATAGAGATAAGATCTACCAACGCATGTGGGACTCATCTCTATTACAAAGATAAGACAAATGATGGTACAACTAGATTGTAAGAATAACATTTTTGTACTATGAATATAGCTTTTTTTTTTTTTTTTTTTTTTCAAACGGCAATGGTCACGGGCGAGGCACCTACTCCATCTCAAAGCAGTAAGGACCGTTACACCCAGAAACCCCTGCCCGTCCCTCCTCCACCAAAATTTATGGATAATAATGAAAGTAAACAAAAAAAATATATAAAAATAAAAATACAAGCAAGAGACTATGCCAAGACTTTCAAAGAAAAAACGATAATAAGGATAAAATGAAACTCACAAGCATGGGTAGGGACTACAAAATCTAGAGCCAGAGATCACCAGTAATAAGCATAACTATCTGCTCTAAAAGAAACTAAAATATCTGCAACCTGATTTCTTTATTATAAATATATGTACACATAAATTGTATTTGACGAAATTGCTAGAGGCAATTCTTCAAATCCAGTACACATTAATTTGGTGTGCAATGTTCATAGACAATTGTTATCAGAAATTGCCTTAAACATATATAGAAAGTAGATAGATAAGGAGGGCATTGAGCACCATTTAAGTGCATGTGTGGAATCAAACTTTACCATCAAATGAGGTCCAGAAGAAGATAGAGCGCAGCAATGCATGATGGAGGCCCACAAAAACCTTATCTTTGGTGTTATCTTGGCTGCTCACATAAGCACCATTACCCCACCATGAAAGTGATTAGTTTATCTATACATACATACCTATATATTATATGCATAGCGCGGATTTGTGAAATCATTTTTTCTACTTAACATTTGACAATTGATTTTGTGGATCTTATTCCTAATGTATTTTAATGATTCGATCCGTTTATCTTTTAAAACATCGTTCATAGATAATCTTGTAAAAAATTACACAAATCCAAAACCACTAAGACGTTCATTTGTAGTGAAGAAAATGAACGAATACGGTTCTACAAAGAAACCCAAACCCTTAATTCAGCAGTTATATGATTTCAGATTTGCGTGACTTTTTGTAATATGATCTTTAAATAAAGATCTAAAAGATAGATGTTCGCTTCGTATAAATACATTAATGAGTGACTCAACAAGACGTATGATATATATATATATATATATATGTATATGTATACATATGCATATATATAATAAAGTGTACGAGCTTAAGGGATAACGAAATAAAATCTACCTCTTTTTTTAAGTGGACAAAAAGCGAATATTCGAACTGACGGTCCATATAGCATCTCTTAATAATTTAACTTATAATGCATCCAAAATAAATAACAAAAATAATCATGGATTGATAACTACTATAAGCATAAAGATTAGCATTGAGCTGGTTTTATCAATAACTAATTGCAATTTGCAACTAATTTAAGATTTGGAAAGTGGGGTGTCACGTTGGGTGGTGCTATTGTCCTTCCGATTATTGAAATAATATTCCGTCACTTAGAGCATTAAATTAAATTTTTTATAATCATAATCGTATAAGCAAAACCGTAGAAGACAAACTACAACACGCGACGCTAGGGTTTCAAAGGCGCTATGATTGAAATCTACAATCCTTTCCATGTATTACGAAAAGCTAGGGTTTTGAAGAGAGAAGAGTTTAGAGAATAGAATGCTACGCCAAATAAATGGTTGAGGTTGAAAATAAAATATCTAAACAGCTGTTGAAATCAAATTTAACGGTTAAAACACTTGTCATTTCGACTGCCTCTTAAAAAAAAAAAATACTAATGTTGTGCGTTAGTTTGGGGTCTAGTTTTGGATGACAAGTTGGGTTGTGACTGGATAAGGAAATATTTTGTGAAATGCCATAAACCATGTGGGATGCTCTTCATCTTTTGATTCTTTTAGGGACAACATGAGTTGGTGGTTGGGTGGGTCTCATTGACTATTGCTTTTAACTCTTTCTATTTTTAAACAAGCTAGCTAGTAGCTAGGGTAACTCATATGGTATGGATGATTTGGATTGTGGAAAAAAAAATCCAATGAAATGTGGAATCTTTGTGTACAAATTTGTCACCAATAGCAACATTTGGTTGCCACATTCCTTCCATCTATTAGCATGAATATAATATAGTGAGACCATATTTTCCACTTCTTCGGAACAGTGAATATATGAATTCACTCCGTTGGTTCGACACGGAGTGAGTAAGGCGCCCTTCACGCCTTTACAATAAGATCTCAAAACTTTATGATTCTCAGCAAGTACCTCTGAACCATGCAACAAAGACGTTTAAGTGGACGGAGGCATGCTACTGACTCCAACTACTCTAATGACTTGTAGAATTGGCAGATTACTCAGAACTGCTTCTCGGCCCCTATGGGTATCACTAGGGGTGGGTTCGGTACAGTTACCGTACCAAACCCCTTGTACCAATTACCGTACCAAACTTTCGGTTTAGTAAAATCTATTACCATTACCGTACCAAACTTTTGGTATACCGAAGTTCGGTATTGCCAAAAGTTCGGTTGGCATGGTATGGCAATGGTAATTACCATTTTATTTTGGGACAAAATCTGTTTTTGTTTTTTTAACCCAATTCAAGGGAAAAACTTTTTTTGTACCTTTATCTCATACATTATATATTAAATTCATCTATGATTCATCATTCACAATTCACACACATAATAATTCAAAAGATGCATCAAGATTCATCATGAAAATTAATCTTACAATCCAAATAGAAGTTACGAATCAAAACAAATAGAAGTTAACAATCCAAATAGAAATTAAAGTTTCAAACCAAATGAAAGTTGGAAGTAAACTTCAAAAAGTAGAATTCATTGATCAGTTATTCAAGCTTAAGATGTCGAAGCTTTTGGAGGAGACATTGAACTTGTAGAAGATTGAGTTTGTGTCAAGCCTACATTACAAACAAAGAAAACATATTAATTAGTAGCAAGAAGAATTAAAGTTGAAAATCATTTAATAACAAATTTACTAAAAAATTAAAGCATATCTTTCTTGTTTTCTCTTCTTCCATTTCCTTGTAAAATTGAAGCATATCTTCTGTTGGTTCCTTGTAGAAGTTTACTTCATCTGCCCTAAGCCAACCACTAGTACGCACTAGTGCCTCCATTATTTTAGGATAAAATGATACCCTAAAGGGTCCACAACCCTCCTCCCTAGGGTAAATGCATTTTCACTAGCAAAAGTAGAAGTGGCGGTTACAAAGATATTTTGGATATTTGTGAAAGAATTAAGAACTCTTTTGTGTTTGATTTCCACAATTTCAAGAGATCAAAGTCACCAACAACAATGCTAATATAAGTAGGGTTTTATTTTCAAATTATTGGAATATTATAAATATGTGTTATATAATTATCTATTATATAAGTTATAAATTATATATTATATTGTATTTTCGGTATGGTATGGTAATACCGTGGTAATGGTATCCATTACCAATACCGTACCATGAAATTTCGGTACGGTACAATACCGTACCATTACCGATTGGTACGAAACATTTGGCACAAAATCGGTATGGCACGGTTGGCAATTCGGTTGGCATGGTAATTTGGCAAAAAAATCCACCCCTAGGTATCACAACTTCTCATACAGGGTTGGATATTCTGAACTCTCTCAATTCACTTGTCATCCATTCCACTTATTTCCATCATTTCCTGACTTGATCGTCGAAGTGCCTACTCCGGAAATCTATCTCCCCGGCGCTTGGTTTTATGATCTTTCTTGGTTTTTGTTCTCACTGATTCATTCCTTCGCTATGTGCATAATCGAGTCCAACAAAATATCTCCCATAATTGTTAGGAGAAATCGTGATAAAAAATATACACATCTTTAGACAATACAATAAAAAAAATGAAAACTAATGAAAATGACTTGAAAACTTTGAGTTTTAATGATAAGGACAAAATAAAGAGTAAAGTCAATAGTACCAGGATTGACTTTTTAGTGTAAAAATGTGTTTTTTCGTTAAAGTGAACAGTACCGGGTGCTTTTCGTTAAAGTTCTCATAATAAAAATATTAACTCATATCAAGTGGCGTAGCTAGAGTTTTGTTACGTTGATAGAAGATTGAGATGGTAATTAGTGAAGGATAAAGGCATATAGTGTTATAGGAAAACTAATGAAAAATGTTTGAAAACTTTGAGTTTTAACGATAAGGACAAAATAAAGGGTAAAGTGAATAGTAGCATGTTTGACTTTTTAGTGTAAAAATGTGATTTTTCGTTAAAATGAACAGTACCGTGAATTTTTCGTTAAAACTCTCGTTAGTTATTTGAATTGTTTGAACTCATTTAATCCGTTTCTTGTATCCATAAATATTAAGAACTTGCATTTATTACTAGAAGGGCAATATTTAGACGGACAACTGTCCTCGTGTTTCATGTGACTAAGTTTTGTTTCTTTCTGTGTTGGAAGCATCTCGAACATTTGTTAATAGTTTTGACCAATTCCATATATCTTGTTTGCTCTACCAACTCCCATTTTGGGAATTTTAACATCGCTGGATAAATGCTAATCAATTCTATTTCTTTCATATAATTTGGTTTGTTAATTCAGGGCGTTGAAGAATTTCACGATGGTGGTCATGAGAAAGCCGAATGCCTTTATGAGTCTTCTTGATCCTTGATAATGTTGACTACCGTAACGAAGTTATCAGTTGGTCATCTTTAAGAAAAATGAAATCAAAATAAAATAGCTCGATTATCCATTTCATGTAGGTAAACATGTAAATCGAATGAATAATACTAAACACATTAAATTTTTGCACCAAAAAATGTGTCACCAATCAAAATTTACTTTAATTCAAGTTGAAATTTGATTAATTATTGTAATAAAAATTTACATGGTGTAGAAAGCGACACATTATTTGTAGCACAAATGTAATGCATGAATTTGATGTATGATTGTATGTAGCACCATCCAACTCGAATACCCATTTTTTTATAAATAAACACGTCATGAAACGACCTTAACTTATGTTGGAAAATAATGGTTTTAACAAAAATGTTAGTCATACCACATTTTTTATACCATATTTGTACCATCTTTCTAATAGAGATAAAACTCACATGTGTTAGTGAATCATATTTCTATTAAAGAGGTCGTACAAATGTGATATGAAAAAAATGAACTATTATTAACACTATGTGCAAGGCTGGAGACGTTTTATGTCCCATCCTAGTTGGCTGAGAGGTCTGGGACCTTGTTCTACCAGTCGACTTCTAAAAATATCATCTTACACTCATTTCAAGTGTGTTTTTCTTTCTAAAGATAAAAAAAAAAACTCAAAACGAAAATAAATTTTTTTGGAGTATCAATAATAATTTTCATAAAAAATACTAGTATTTAGGCACACACAAAGTGTATGAGAAAATTTTTTATTTTTGTTTTTGAAATAGAAGGAGAGAGGAAGAGAGTGATAGAGAATGTGGGGGTGAGAAGTTATTTTTTTTTAATTTTGTAATTTTGTAATTTTTTAATTAGAGATATATTATGATTACATGTATGTGAGGCTTTGAAGAAAAAAAAAGTAAAATTTGGTTATGTAAAATTACATTTATGCCCTGTATTTCTTATTCATGTTCTGTTTTAATTAAAAGGTTAAACTGGCCATTTCATAGGTTTTGGTTGACAATGAGTGTTTTATTAATTAATAGAAATAACAGCTGTAGCATTACTCAGAATTTAATGCATATAGTTTTTTCAATTAATTAAAAAATAAAACAAATCTCTATTTTTTTGTCAAACGATAGATTTTGTTAGATTAAAGATTAGTTACTGACGAGATTTGAACCCACATCGTCATGGAAGGATTCTATACCTTTCCAACACGTGTTAGCATCTGACGCAAATCCCGAAACTTTACAGCCTTCACACGCCGTCCGTTCGACGTTCCACCACATGGCGCCACTTCATCCCTGTAGTCTCCCACGTATATATATATGCACAAACCGACCTGCACAGCCCTCGCGCTGCAATCTTTTTTATCATTCTCTCCATTCGAATCGTACGGCCTCAGATCCATCGTCGTCGAGTAAGAAATAGAGACTGATCGATTCGAAACGTCGTCGTAGTCGCGGTCGGTGAAGATGTCGTCGGGCACGTGCTCCACCGTCGAGCCCGCGGGCGCCGGAGAATTCATGCTGTTCGGCGTGCGCGTGGTGGTCGATTCCATGAGGAAGAGCGTCAGTTTGAACAATCTCTCGCAGTACGAGCAGCCTCAGGAGGCCGCCTCCAACAACGGAAATAACGGCACCGCCGCCGGAAAGGATGACGCGGCGCCCGGTTACGCCTCCGAGAACGACGTCGTCCACAATTCTGGCGGGAATCGCGAGCGCGAACGCAAGCGAGGTCAGTCACTCTCTCTCTCTCTCTCTCTCCTCGATAATCTCCGATCATTTATATAAAACTCCTTAAATCATTCACTTAATTATGTTTCTTGTATTCAGTTGATAAAAAAATGGAACAAATTTGAACAATGTTTTGGTCATTGTTTACAAAATGTGCTCTTTCTTTTGTATGAATCTTTTGCGAAATTTTCACGTTCTAAATTAATCAAATTGCTAATTCTCCTTTTCTGTGTGAATTGTTCATATTCGATATCGCTAAAAGAAGAAATTTCATTTGAATTTAGTTAATTTTGGTTGGAAAAATGTGTATTTATTGTTTATTGTTGTGATCAGGGGTTCCATGGACGGAGGAAGAGCACAAGCTTTTCTTGCTTGGATTGCAGAAAGTAGGGAAAGGAGATTGGAGAGGGATCTCAAGAAACTTCGTGAAGACTCGCACCCCGACTCAGGTTGCCAGCCACGCACAGAAGTACTTTCTGCGCCGGAACAACCACAATCGCCGGCGCCGCAGATCTAGCCTCTTCGACATCACCACCGAAACGGTAACAATTAAATTCCCGATGGTTCTTATAGAACTCAATCCATTTCATGTATTTTGAATTTTGTTGGAGCTTAATATGTTTACATGGATCTTAAAAGTAGTTGTTCTGCAGTCATTTGAATTGGTGGATCTAGTTTTATAAGTGCTTTAGTGAATGAAATATGTATGCAATTTCTGAAATTTTGATGCGATCTCCTAGCCGATGAGAGTGAGCGTAAGATTATTTACGTTTTGATGATATCTGTTCAAGATTCGGATTGCTTTTACTAGCTCAAGAACGTTAAGAAACCCAAATCAAATCTCATGAAGAATGCTATGTGTTTTGATTGTTTCAGCATTGTTTTAAAGCTGAACAAAAAGTCAGATTGTAGATTTGTTATCCTGCTGAGTGGATGTTAAAATTTCGGTTGTCTAATCAGTTCTTTTCGATGTTTTCTCACAACCACGGGAAGGAAAAAGTTGGCTTATCATGATAATATCTGTTGCTTGTGTGTTAGGTCTCTCCAACTCCAATGGACGAAGAGCAAGTACATCTTCAAGATAACGCATCTCAGTCGCATCCATTGCCTCCTCCGCCACTATCCGACCTTCGCAACGCCAGTGGATTTCCAGTGGTGCCAGATTTTCCAATGACTGTAGGTCCAGCTGCCTTGCCAGTTCCCATTGAGAATCCTACGGAAAATCTAGCTCTACGACAAGCAAATCACGAGAATAGTACCTTGCCTAAGCTCGTCCATCCAGCTGCCCTTCACTCGGCCCCTCATGCCGCTGCAATGTCTGATCTAAACTTGAACTCAACAAAGGACCCATCAACTCTCACTCTCAACCTCTCCTTGTCAATGGAGTCGAGGGAACCGTCATCAAGGCATTCGGCTTTCCAGACAATGTCAGGATTCAGCAATGGGGATAGCATGATCAGCGTCACCTAAGAGTGTCGATATGTGGGGATGGTTTATAATTTAGAGCAAATCGGTAAGATGAAAATTCTCGGAAAAATTCGACAACGGGTTTAGAGAGAAGGCGAGGTAAATTTAGGTGACCGAATTTGTTTTAGTTTATTGTACAGACCCTTGAAGATAATGTTATGTCCTGTTAGTGTTGTTTTTCTGCTATTCTTTCTCAGATTCTTGCTTTTCTTCTTGTTTCATTTGGATTACTGATGTGTTGGTCCCCCCTTGCTGGGGCCTGGTCTAAATTCACCAGTGTCCCTCGTAGAGGGGTAAAATATCAATTTGGGTCCGGAGAAAAAGTAATCAGGGATAAGATTGAAGAGACTGAAACGCACGTTGTGGTCATTATAGCGGTTTCTTTTTGCAGAAAATACCCCTTTCGGACCCATGTGCATGTCACCATAGCGTTTTGGACCAGTGATACAACATGTCCTAAAACTTCGGTGTCTTAACTTCTCTGTATAGCAATTAGGCTATCTCTAATCGAAGGAAGGGCAGAGGGTTCGTTTTAACCCTCTGGCCCTCAAAGAAATTAATATTTTAATGAACAGTGCAGGATCGTATTTCTTACCATCTCTAACCGAAGGTCAAAGGGTCATAGGGCCAAACATAGCCCCTGTGACCAAAATCATCTCCAACTGAGAGCCAAATGGTCATAAGATCAAACATAATTTATTATTTAAATTTAAAAATTACAACAACTTAATGTTGTTTCATGTTACTTAATGTTATTTAATGGCTTAGGAAGTTATAGGAAAAAAAAATAGAATTTTTAATTAAAAAAAAAAATTGTAAAAAAAAAAAATCAAATATAACGGCTAGTTGACGTTAGCTAGCTCGTTGCATTCAAATTTGTGGCCTGGCCTGGGATGGGCTGGTTGGCTGACTGGGTTAGGCCAACTGGTTGGCCCTTTGGCCCTTTTTGTTTCGTGGGGCCCAAGAGCCCTTTGGCCTAGCCCTCGGTTGGAGACGATTTTTGGGCTATTTTCGGTCCTCCGACCCTCTAGACCCTTCGGTTGGAGATGGCCTTTAGGGACCAGTGATACAACACGGTCTTCTTCTCCATACAACAATTTAACATTGGCTTGGGACATTGTCACGTTCCATCACATTGGCTTTGGGATTTTTCTGTTATAGCTAGTATAAAAAATGGTATCGATAGAAATATTGTTATGCAAATTTGTGGAATTATAAGTGGATATATCGATATGGGTTGCCGTCGATCGAAATGGTGGAAATTTGCTAAAAAACATGGAAATTAAAATGGAACTTTAGGCATGTCATATGGTAGTTTGTCGATATATAACCGATATATTAGAGATATCAACGAAATCTGTCAATTTTATCCAAGATTTAAGAGTTTCTCCGATATGGGGTCAAGTTTAGACTTCACTCCTATTTCATATCTTTCTCTGTAAAAATATCGACTATATTAAAGAAATTTCAAACACGGCAGGATTTTTTATCCTTATTATTGTGGATGGACAAATTTATTTTTGTTATTGTGGGCAGAAAGTGGCAAGGCCCTCAATAATGGATCATGGTTGTTGTAGGCACATTATAATATAGAAACGTGTACGTGACATTGGTGGACGGAATGGCTATATGGGTTTCAAGGTGTCAATTTTTATGAGTTTGGTCGGCTTTTGGCACTCGATGGATTGGGTGTTTAATTAGGCACAAAAATGGTTGCTTCACCGCCACTTTTTGAATGGGATAGGGAAAGCTTTAGCTAGGATGGCTGAAAATAGCTAAAGTGCTCTTGGATTTTAAAAGTACTTCTTGATGCTTTTTGAAAAGCAAGTGCCTTTCAAGAAGCATTTTCAAGTGTGGCAAAGGATTATTTTGATAATGATCATTATGAATTCACAATATTGGTAAATAAAATTTTCTTTTTTTTTTAGGTCGAAAAGAGTAGTGCCACACTCATTTCTACTTTTCACACGTCCCTCTCACTTTTTAGCTCTCAGATCAAATGTAGTAAGAAGATCAATGGTAAAAAATTAACAAGCGTGAGAGGTAAAAATGGGATGTGAATATTCCGGTCGAAAAATGGATTCATTGGGACAAAGATACATGATCATCCACCATAAAATTTGAGATCAAGAGTTGAAATTAAAATAGTAAAAACACAAATATTTATTCTCCACCCTTGATATCAAATCAAGGGTCGAGAAATATCTATGTACCTAAAAAACAAAATAGTACACTGCGTATTATAATATAGATGGATGTCATGGTTAATATGTTCCACTATAGGTTATATTTTTTTCATTTCCCTCCACTAATATTATGCCACGAGTTGTGCCACCTCGTGTTCTGAGCATATTCCATTAAAGCCACACTCCTTTCCTCAAACAAACATAAAGACTCTTTGATTTGTTAATACAATTGGACATGAAATTATTAATTGAAAATGGAACAAAATGTGCATGTGTTAAAACATACTCCAAATTCAAACTTTCACCGTTACATGGAGAACAATTTGGAAGATGATCTTCACTTCATCTAGTTTTCCTTCCTGTTCTTTCACTCTTCCAATTTTCTGCTTTCGAGCTGAGCCTTCAGTTTAATTTATATCGACGAAAGCCACGGGTTAGGTGCCACGTAAGTGTACCCCTGGAAATGCTCACCCGCAGTTGGTGTAGGAGCGGGTGAGTCTTCCAGAGGCATTGTAGTCCAGCACCGGTCAAAGTTGGCTGTGCAGTCTTTTCCGCTCACATCTGGTTTGAACTTTGGGAGCACTTCTCTGGCCTCCAACTTCTTCCAGTTGATTGATCGAAACCATTTATGGCTTTTGACGTTATCCCCTCCATTCGGCCCGTTACCTAACCTCTGTGACGGATCCTTTTGTAGCAACTGCAAAATGACGGAGAAATATTCCCTTGTTCCTAGTTGTTCATCTGACAAAATGGAAATGAAAAGGGAGAAAATATCATATGGAAGCATGTACTTACTCCTTTCAGCAGAGAGTGAGCTTCGCTGGTTAGATACGACGGGAGTTTAACTTTCTCCTTGATGATTCTCTCCTGAAGTTTCTTTCTGTTGGCGTGTGTAAATGGTGGCTGCAGTAAAGCGGCAAACCAAATTTTGAGCAGGCGGACAAGAGTTCGACAAGCTTCTAGTTTGTCGATAAACATACCCATGAAACGACACAATTTTGAATGTCAACGTTGCTTACCAACGTTGATATTCAACGTTGCTTACCAACGTTGATATTCAACGTCAAGCTATCTGGTAGGGAAATTACAAGTTTACCTGCCCCTTTAGCATCTCATACAAAAGGATACCGATGCTCCACCAATCCGCATCTTTGTTGTGGCCTTTAGACAGCAAAATTTCTGGAGCCATGTACTCTGTGGTGCCACACATTGAATTCGATCTGCTGGCTTCGTCAATTTCCTTTGCTAGCCCAAAATCAGTTAGCATGACCTGCATCACAGGTACCAATTTGAGGAAAAGTAGATGTCTGAGCAAGAAAAGGATATCTGAATACGATGCATGTTCCTACGACAAGAGTGAGTAAATAAGCATGGCCATTACATGCCCATCAGAATCCACAAGAACATTTTCAGGTTTAAGGTCCCGATGGACAATCCCGCACTTGTGAAGATGTGCAACAGCAGACACTATCTCAGCAGTATAAAATCTCGCCTGATCCTCGCTACTCAACAAACATCCGAGAAAGTTGAAATCAAAACATACGAAAACATAAAGCGAGAGTATAAGCAATTTTCAAGCAATTCAAACACAAATTACCTGAAGATTCCCTGCCGGTATAGATGAAAGAAGAGATGCCCTCCGTTTATAAAATCCATGATCAAATAAAGCTTAGAGTTGGTCTGCAAAGTCAATACAAAACATACACAATCTGAAGAGCCTACAAGTATCCACAACGAAATTCACATAAAATGGTTCACAGGGTAAGCAATCAAAAGACAGTCACACAAATTTTCTAACATCTAATTTCGAAAGGAAAGTAAAGACAGGATCTTTGGTACACAAAGGCCTCCTTTGGCGTCCATTCGATCGCTTAGACAACTCACTAGATTTGATATAGGTTCCCTTACAATTCTACCATTTCTTCGGGATTCGAAGGGATAAGTTTCCTTAACAAGTAATACATCTATTACAATAAGCTGGGACAAAATATGGAAGTTGCATCCATTTCTTCCTTCAATATACGAGTTATTCAATCCAATCCGAGACACCAAACGAGGCCAAAAAGACCGAGATTTGAAAACCCAGCAAGTTTTTCTATCAATTTTCAAATTAAATTCAATAAAATGAACTAAAAGAAAATGAAAATTTAAATAGTACCTGGAAAGAGTAGCGGAGCTGAACAATGAAGGGGTGCACAACCTTAGTGAGAATATCTCTCTCAGCTTTCATGTAATCAACATGGTTCTTCTTTATGATTGTGTCCTTCCTCATAACCTTCATGGCAAAAAGCCCATCACCGCCGTCACCGCCGCCGTTACTGTCGTCGTCGCTCTTCTTTCTCACTTGAAAGACCTTCCCAAACGCGCCCTGACCCACAACTCTCAGCATCTCAAAATCCGCAGGCCCAAACTTCCGAGCTCCGAGCTCGGTCTTCTCTGATTCCCCACCATTCCGATTCTCGGTTCCGACTGGGGTTTCCGCTTCGTCGTCATCGCTCTGGGAATCGAGGAAGTCGGAGGTGAAGGGAAGGGAGTAGGGAGTGGGAGTGAAGCGCGGGGAGGGGCCCACGAAGGAGTGAGAGCGGTTGTGGATGACTAGCGGCGGAGGCGGGAATGAGGCGGCGGCGGAGGTTGATGAGTCGTTGGGGGTGGTGGCTGTGGGGCCGAAGATTTCGTTAAAGTCGAAGTCTTGAGGTGGGGATGAGGAGGATGGGGCGGAGGACGGCGGGATTGTGAGGCTGCTGAGCTTCGCGGCCAGCAGGGAGTGGAGCGTTTTCTTCTGAGATGACGTCACCATCGTTCTTCTGCGAGCGCTCTCTCTCTCTCTGCTTCAGTGCTTCTACATCGTTGAACAGCGGAAGAGAGAGAGAGAGAGAGAGAGAGAGAGCAGCTGAGTGTGTGAGGATGTCAGCTCATTGAAAGGAAGAAGACGTTGACTCGTTTGTGGCGGCGGGCATTTGGTATTTGTTACCGACACGTCGTTTACCCTCGACGACATCGATGTCACGCTTCGAAACGTTGAGTCGCAAACGACACATATTTTGTTAGACATGTAAAAGAGTGAATTCGGTTCGGGTCGGACCTTAATCCAAAAACAGAAGTCACTTGCGTAGAATAGATTCACCATCACGTATTGTGGCAGTGAATCTGTTATCGTCACCTATTGTGACGGTAAACTAGTTTTTTATAAGTCATTCTTTAAAATTAAATTATTTATAATTGAATTTGGAAATAGATGTTTGCTTAGGACATCTCCAAATAAGATGTTATATGTAAAACATTAAAATGATATTTAATGGTTTATATGGCAATTTGATATTTTATACAATTTTTTGCTTCACCCGACATGTTTAACAAAACGTCATTCTATAAAAAATTTCATCTCTTTGTAGGTTCAATTATTGAGACAATCAATCAAATACTTTGAACACACAACAACATTTATTATGAATATAACATCACACCTATTAAAAATTATTAAACCAATTTGACAGTTGTTGATAAAAATGACAGCAAAGGAGTTTGTATTCAATTGACTCAGCTCCACATAAGAAACCAAAAGGCTCGGTTGGATAGGATTTGGCTGCCATTATTACTGTTGTATGTTTATGTGGCAGTTTTGACATCTCATTTCAAAATGCTACTATAAGTTATAGATTTGTAAGGAATTCATTGCTGAGTTGCTCTTAATCTCATAATTGTTACAAAAAATTAAAGAATAAAAATGTTTAACAAAATCAAGAAATTGATTATATCGGATGGCAAAGAGGGGTTATTTATTCATCCATTCTCGTACCAATTCATGGGTTCTCAAATTTCAAGTAAAAAGAATAATACTTGAGTATTCACTAATGAGTATCTCAGGATGCATTCAATTTTTAACAATTATTTTTTAAAATGTTGGGATTTGACAATTTTCAAATTTAGAAAGGATCTTTTCGAATAGGAGATAAGAACACAAAATAGCAATGCTATTCACACTCGTTTTTACTTCACACACCTATTTTAATTTTTAACGTCGGATCAAATGAATCAAATAATATCAATGACAAAAAATTAACAAAAACGTGTGAACGTGAACCATTCAACTGTCTAGATTACAACACATGAATCAAACCAACAAAGCTTTCAATATAATTTGTTCTTTTTTTTTCTAGCATCGCAAACCAATTGAAAAAAAAATCTGAAACCTGAACAATGCCACTGTTTGGATTACAATATATTGAAGCTTTCAATATATTTTGTACAACCACCACCACCACCACCACCACCACCACAGCTTCCGATATCCGACGACATGAAATGACGGAATACTCCTAAAGAATGCCTACATTTTTCTTTCCTTCAGTAATCTACAACTCTATACCACCATGTCATCCTACCCCAAAAAATGACAATGCCAAGGAAACCAACCACTCAAATACAGAAACCGTCTCTTCTCTCCGATCGATGTGAAGGGCATTGATTCTCCTTAAAAATTGGAGAACCAAAGTAAAACACTGAAACAATGAGGAAAATGCACAGTAGACAACCCATTTTACCGCTGACAGGGCGAGGCGTAAGCAAAATGGCCGCCATCTCTCGTTTATGATCCCGGTGCTATGTTCAACTCAAGTGGCCTCAAAGATTGTTGAACAATCTCCATAACTGTTCGATTACGGCGGCAAACATCCGATAGGTCCTCAATTGGAACAGACAGGGCATTAACGTTAGCCCCAGACGCAGCATCTGACAATGCCTTCAAGAATCTCGAACGCTCAACTTCTGTCACAGCCGTCAAAGGAATTAAAGAAATACTCTCCTTGGCCCACTCCACTGACTGTGGCCCATAAGCTCGAGATAAAGATAGTAGCGTGTAGGTTACCTGCGGGATGGGAGAGCAGTGAAATTCCAGACAAATATGGAGCACGCGTACAGCCAAATACTCATGCAGTTAAAAGTGTGACTGTTAGAGTCGATGCTGGGGATACATGCAAAAACTTACCAATTCTAGTCGGGAACTTGGAAGTGCTCCTGTTAGTGAAGCAATTAAAATTCTTGTGATGCTGGACCCTCGAGGAATAATGACACAATTCCTGATTGGTAAGTATTGTTCTCCCCCGGCAGAGTTTCCAAGATCAAATATATCAGATAAGAACGTTAATATTGAATTTGATGCCTCTCTGCAAAGAAGAGAATGTAAAGGTAAATAGCCATGCTCATAAAAGGTTAAACCAAGAAGATAAATGATATCAAACACGGAAAGAAAATGTCTATGACATTTTAATGACCACTTGATACACGCAGATTCAGAAATCCGCCAAGGCTAAGTAAGAAGCTTCAACAGAGGCAAACTTTCAAATAAATAACGAGAGGAGAGAGGGAGAGGAAGAGGGGGGGGGGGGGGGAAGGAGTTGTGAAACAAAAAATAATTTCTTCAACAAAGATCTCAGACTCAACTGCAACCAGGTATTTAACAGAACATGGTGAAAAATAATTTTACTTGAGAAGTTGAGTTGAAATTACTACGCATACAGTTTTGCAATCTCCTGGAAATTGTTTGAATTTTCAAACTTTTATTTACATGAGAGAGAGAGAGAGAGAGAGAGAGAGAGAGAGAGAGAGAGAGAGAGTACCTGTGCTGCACTGTAATCCCAATCAGCGAGCAATCTACTAATGATGGAAAAACAGCTGATGGAATAAATAATTGAGGACAATAGCGAATGCATCTTGATGCCAACAGAAAACAATCATCTGCTATATCAGGTCTGGCAGTAAATTCCTGCAATACTTGTGTGTGTAAGTTAATAAGAAAAAAGATGATATTTGAAAGAAAAAACAATTTCAGGGTCCAGCCCAATGAAAACTAACTTACCTGAATGCTCGTGAGAAGATGTGTTGTGTGCATAAAAAGTGCTTCAATCAAACTTTTCAAATAATTTGCACAAGATGGGTCAGAACCGAATATCTGCAGCATAAGAAGCAACAAATGCACCATTTTAAATTTACAGAAAACAACTAAAAAGAAGAGGAAAAAAAATTCAGGTTTTTGGGTTTTAGGATAGCTTGCCTTTATAACTTCACTAGATAAATAGAGGAAGCACGGTTGGTGATGCTGTTGATATAAACCTTGAATCTCTTCTAGCATTGCTCCAATTGTAATTCCCATGCACCTTCCAGAAGTCCGCACCTAAAGAAGGACAAAGAGTAAGGCAAGAAAGATTTCAATATAAAATTATCAGAGAATCAAATTTGTATGGCACACACAAAGCCGCTAACGATAGAAGAAAGGAACACTATCTAGATATATTATTCATCATATCACGTAAGGCAATGACAGGCGGCAGGCAAAAAGACAGGAACCCATAGTTGCATCACATGATAGCTTTAAACATTTGAGCTTAACATTTAGAAGCGGGATCTACAAACTCACAGCGTATTTGCAAGCTCGGCACAGAGACTCCATTGTCCGCATGTCCCAAGCACGACTTCACCATAAACATTCAAATCATGCATTAGAATAAAGAAAGGAGATTAAGATATATATACTGAAATATGTTACACAGCTAGGTATGTGAAACACTTACAGATCAAATATGGCTTTAAAAATTGGCCAAAGTCTTTGAATTGCATCTGCCACAGCTTCTGCATGATTCACATACCTAAAGATGTATCCAAATCGATCGATGTGAACTGTTAAATCACGAGCAGTCTTGCTATTTAGCGTGTCTGGGCCTTGGCTGACAATTTCCTGGTTGTTGACAGCAGTAATCAGCATATCACCAACAAAAGGATTCATACATAGATTTTCTTCTAAAATGAAACACACCTGTAGAGGAGTAACAACGGGCAAGCACAAGGCCTCCAAAGCCCTCTTAGCATGGTCTGGAGGAAGTTCAGTAATGACCTTGCTGCATGCAACAGTTCAATAGACACTTGGATCGGTTGTATCATGCAAAATTTCATAGTTCATGCAACAGTAGAACATGGAGAAAATAGTTACCTTAAGGCTTCAACTAGATGTAATGAATCATCAGCAGAGACCTTGAAACTGCCTTCACCACTCACTGCCCTATGGTATATATGGAAGAGTCCATCCAAACATCCACAGAGCTTTAATCGGCAATCTGCATCCAAAAATAAAAGTATTCAGTGTTATTAACTATGAGGCTAACTAGGTTAGATATCAAAGAGAAAAAAAAAACTACGTAAATTTTTTCCTTAAACATATGAGATTTAGTACCGTCACAAATCTGTCTAAATGCCACAGCCGCAGCTGCTGCGGAATCTTCAGATATACCCATGCCACTCATGAGGATATCTAGAACTGAAGGCAGTATGGACAGTCCGCCTGATGCAGAATCAAGCCACTTTGAATACGCTCCAATAGTTAAGCAAACTGCAACACTCTCCACATGCAGGTAAAATGAATCCAGTACATCATATTAGACAGACTAGTGAAATACAACTTCTATTAAACATAACCATTCACAACAGAGGAACTACAACTAATATAAATACATTACCTGTCTGAAGTAGTTGAGGATGTTGAGGCAATTTAAGCAACCTATCCATAACCTTTGCGAATCAAAGAAACCAAAAAAGAAGTGAGTTTTGTGAGATCACAACTTAGGCATGACTTCAGTTTCAATTTCTACAGGACTATTGGGCACAACATCGTACCTTGGGCATTACTTCAGCTTCAACTGCTGAAACATAACTTGATATTGCCCGGATGCCGAACAAAGCAGCTTCCGCTGGGCGCCATTCACTTTGTTCATTGTGACAGCACGCTGCAGCCTTAACAAAATGAAAATATTCTGTTCAGACCGTAGTGGAAAAATGACAAAGTGAATCTTACACAAAAAGAAACTAAAATTGCTAAAGCAGTAAAGGACCACTCCGTGAAAGAGAAGATTAAGCAATCCTTCAATGCATTAAATATTTCCAAACATACAAGTTCTTTACAGGTTAATAAGATTTCAATGGACTCACGTTTAATTAAAATATCAAAAGAATATTTAATGAACTTGAAAATAAAAATATGGCCAAATAACTATATTTTATGCTCTAACTTTCAGAGTTTTGGACCAAAATTTCATCCCACTGGAGTTACAGTGAGAAAAATCAATACATACCTCATCAAGCTTCATGTAAAGAATTCTAAGTGTGGCATCCCCCCCTAAAACTGATGCTGCATCAATTAAGACATCCGCAACAGCTGGAAACAATATAGAATCAGTTAGACATGACGCAATGCTACATTCAGTGTCTCACAAAGAAGAGTATGACCAAGGCAAATAAACTGACCAATCACATATAATAAAAATAAACAAAACAAAAGACCAACTTTCTAGTGGCACTGTGATCTCCAACCCCAGTGGTTTGGAAAAGGACTAATATGAACATAACCTTACAGTACAAGACATTTACACATGGATGAAATTTAACTGATGAACCAATAGAGAGAGCAGGTTGATAGATTGACACCAATAGCTTAACTTATATAGGCTTTGCAAATAGTATAACTTGCACCTATAATCTGCAAATCTGGGACAAATTACATCAGGAGGCATTAACAATGAATGCAAATTGATCAACTAGAAGTTTCGTCCTATGCTTTCTAAACGCTTCAATAATGAGAACAAAAGCATACAACATAGACAAAATTTATGAGTGAAACTATAAGACAATGATTGTCACGTCCCAGTCTCGACTCTGCCGTAGCACAATATTGTCCGCTTTGGGCCCCGGCCACGCCCTCACAGTTTTGTTTCCGAAGCCAGTGAGTTCCCAAAAGGCCTCGTGCTATAGGAGGTGGACATGTACATATATGGCACATCACCCCCCCTCCGTTGGTCAATGTGGGATGTTACAATCCACCCCCCTTAGGGGCCCGACGTCCTCGTCGGCACACTCGCACCAAACGGCAGAGTGGCTCTGATACCATTCTATCACATCCCAATCTCGACTCCGCCGTAGCACGATATTGTCTGCTTTGGGCCCCGGCCACGCCCTCACAGTTTTGTTTCTAGGAACTCACAACGAGAACTTCCCAGTGGGTCACCCATCCTGGGAACGCTCTCGCCCGAACTCGCTTAACTTCGGAGTTTCGATGGAATCCGAAGCCAGTGAATTCCCAAAAGGCCTCGTGCTATAGGAGGTGGGCATGTACATATAAGGCACATCACCCCCTCTCCGTTGGTCAATGTGGGATGTTACAATGATGGACACCCAACCAAACAGCTAGGAATTACCATATCTAGTCTGCTTAAACTCCTTAAGATCCTCATGTGAAAGGTCTTGATAATCTTGAGGATATTGAATCCGAAAGCTAACCTGTCAAAAGTATCAGCCTCTCAGAATTTAGTACAATAAAAGATTGTCAAAATGCATGTATGTGGTATTTCATTGCTTTCATCATGTTGAAGTTCAGTTGTAGGATAATTGACCATTTTCCCATAATAATGTACTTTTTATGATATATGAGGAAATTAATTCTCCAATCGTTTCACACCCATTTAATTTATGTGACAAACGGTAACCATGGTGGATCCTTGTATCAGATAATCATTTCCTTCGAAATCCACTAAGCAGAACACAGATACAAATATCAACAACACTAAAGAACATATGTGATTGTCTTTAGAATCATGAATCCCAGGATAAGAAGCTAAACTATTAACTTGGTAAAAGCACTTAATTATCATGAGATCAATCCAAAAATGTAGGGTGATATCATTACATTAAGAATACAACACACATCCGATACCATCAATTGGTGTTTGGAATGATGCAACTAATTACAATTTTAAAGCTTCTAAGAAAAAGAACTTACTAAGGATACAAGTGACTCATAAGCTGGACGAAAAACTTGCAGCCTTCTATTTCTCTCAGCTTCAATGGAAGATGATTCATTCACAAACGAAATATACGATTCCCTGGAAGATTAGAGTTCTTATACTGAATGTCTTGTTTTAGACAAAATCAAGTAGACTGTAATTCTAGGATGACTAACCTTCTGGTCAAGTTCACCTGAAGACTGTGCCAAAAGTTGAATGTCATGGAAGCAATATAGTACTCTGGGTGTGATGCAACTTCCAATAACGCATGTACGATCAACATTGATTCATCTGAGCCTGAAGAAAGGATGATATCAACCAAAAAGAAACAGATCAGAGACAATTCAAAAAATTCGGAACTCATAAGAGACAAAAAGCATCCAACAAATCCTCAGAGAAGTTTTTGATAGCTTCTAAATAAGTATACCAGTTGCAATAAGTTCAACATATGAATCACCCATGTCAGAAAATAAGCGAGCAATGGCCTTCACATCTTCCTCATCCTGAAAACAAGCATAGAGATAGGGTAAAATAACCATCAATGAAGTTATTATTTCCCACTTAAATTTAATGATTAAAGAGTTGTTAGTTGATGCTTTTCTTGTAGGTAAAAATCACTTTTAACCCAAATTAGAATCTACTGTGATTGGCAATTGATGAAAAATGAAGGTTTAAAGTTTATATGAAGCTCACCTTCATATCTACTGTGATAAACAAAAAATAACTCCTTATACTTTGACATCAATGAATAAATAAATCCTTGAAAAATACAAATGAATAATGTTTAAACAGAAGACTATGTGTTTAGACTCTTTAAGTAAACATCTTTAAGTAAACAATCCAGTATAACTTAACTTTATGAAATTATACACCCCCCCCCCTCAACCCTCAGAATAAATAAAAATAATAATCAATAAATAAATAAAGGAAACTTGTACAACGCTACACATAGAATACCTTTGAAGAATCTCTTAGCTGTCCCTTAAGATTCATTACTTGAGGGACAAGAACTTGAATTAAGGGCATCTGCACAGAGACACCACCTGAGCTTCCAGCTGCTGTATAGTGGATCAACTCAGATATAACTGCAACAAAACAGAAAACAATGAGGGGAAACAAAGTAAGAAAATCCACCCGAGGGTAAGGCATCAATTGATGCAGTAAACACACAGTCAATGCATATATAACAATATGTTATTGACAGAGAAACAATATGAAATGAAACAAACAGAGGGCTGAGTTAACAGATTTCAATAGAAACTACACCATCCATGCTGAGAGAAATGCTCAAACATTGACATGAAATAATTTGTCAATAACATTGAACCAAATGTCAGAACATAATGATTTTATAGACAACTTCAAAAGAAATATAACTAAAAACATATTCTATTCAAGGAAATGTAATATATTTTCAGTCCCATATTTTCCATGGGTTTGATGTAAGAAAAATTAATGTATGTTACCTATAATTTCATGACAACTATCTAGATAATACTTACTTCAAAAGATTTATTGTACTATCTAAGCAACAAAAAACATTCAAATACCCTTTTAAATATCTTTCAATATAGAACCTCCAAATGTTGAAACTGAAATCCTAAAAAGCCAAATTGATCCAAAAAAGTCCGTTGGAAGTTCTACCAGGAAATCTACACCTCAACAAATTATAGAATTACATCATACTCAACCAAAGAACTAAAAAACTCTTAAAGAATTTTCACATATAGCAAGCCTTTGAAAGAATTTTCAAAATTGAAACAAATTAGATTTATTGGGTGCTTTTATCACTGCCACAAA
This sequence comes from Malus sylvestris, assembly GCF_916048215.2. Lineage (NCBI taxonomy): Eukaryota > Viridiplantae > Streptophyta > Magnoliopsida > Rosales > Rosaceae > Malus > Malus sylvestris. The sequence continues at coordinate 30,744,592 of NC_062265.1, forward strand.
ATCGCCATAGTAAAACCAACTGAAAACACAGATTTATTATACAGTTCCCTAAGAACCACCAGGTTCGTAAAGTTGTTTTTACCATTTACTGCGGCCTCTGAAAGTAGCTCAGAATTCAAGCTTGAGAGAGCTGTGAGCACCAATGGATGGGATGCAAGCACAGATCCAGGGATCCTGAAACCCACATAAGTTCATTTAAGTACCATGAATTGCTATCATTTATTTAGTCTCCCTATAAAAGGAAAGTCAGACAACTGCACAAGATGTAATTCAGGACTACCATATCAACACCCGCAAACAATACCAAATTATAAGAAAAATTACACTGACAGCAACTTGTGTAGGCATGCAACTATGTATATTAAAGAAAGAACAGCCTTCATCTATAACAAGCATTGCGTAAATCAAAACTTGCAATGCCTGATACCATAGGGAAAATAAATGCACACACATAGATGAACTTGGAAGGACTTTGTCTCAAGTTTATTGCCTTAAGTTGTACGATCAAAGTATTATGCACTCTCATATAAGCTAGAAGGATGTAATATATGATCCACACATTGACTACTGGTGAATCCTGAACCACAGACTCAAGGCACTCCACATACAAAAGTTCAGAGTAAAACTTCATATTGCAGATTGTTTGTCAATTGGGTGGCATTGCGAGGCCCTAATTAATATTTCCAATAGACTATACATCCTCGAGAAACGACTCACTCAGAGAGAGAGAGAGAGAGAGAGAGAGAGAGAGTTCATACCCATGTTTCAGTCGAAGCCAAGAAGCAAACGCTTCAAGAACCTGAAAAACCAACCAGCTAAAACGATTAAAAAATGGCACTCTAGCAGCCATCAGAAAAAAAACTGGCAAATCCCAAACATCAGCATAGAGTAACTTATAAAATTATGAAATAATAATTACCTGCTCCTTAAGCTCATTAATATTCAAACAGGCAGTCAGGATGTCAAGAGCAACCTCAATTTGTGAAGTAAGCTCCTTTTCAAATTGGCGGCGTCTTTCCGGGCGAGCTGCAATTTTGTAGTTGAATACTTCCTGAATTTAAATCCCAGAAGGAAACGAACATGGTGAAAAGGTAGCCATCTGTCAATCAACTAAAGTTTTAAGAAAACATACATTGTTTCGGCTAATATATGAGACCACTACATGAATTCCCTCAAGGAAAAAGTAATGAAAAGACCGAAGAACATGATGCTGAACAACTTAGGAATCATTAGGAAGGGAAAGGTATGCTTTAGAAAGGACATGCATGATTTCTAAAGTGTACAAAACACATTCACCATATTACATGGAGAGTATTTAAATCAGCCTTGTCACACACAGTTGCACACTACAGTGCAAATATAAATTCAGCAAGCATCATATCTAATAGTTATTTACCTCAGGCAAAACTGTTAGTAACTCCAAAAATCCTGGTATGTACTCTGGATGCAAATTCATCTCATCACGAAGCCACTTCACAATCCCACCATCCCCCCAATCTTCAGCGCGAACATGTACAGCCAAAGCAGCCACAGCAATGCTAATCTACAAAGACAGATAATTGAGCTTAATATCCTCTTGGGATCCAAAAATCTGATGAAAGAGTGTCAAAGAGACTTCTGGGACACCACCTGAGTTCTGACTTTAGGGGGGCCCTTGTGGAATTTTCTCAATAAGTTCTGCATTCAAAATATGCAAGAACAAATACCGTTCAATATTGTACAGAAACAATCGAATCATTCTTCATATAAATAAAACAGGTCCATGACACTGTCAGAACACACTAAGGTGTAAAGCTTACTCAATTCTCACTCAAATTGTCAATGGATAGTGGATACTCACTCACATTTAATGAGTCACGTAACGGGCGAAAAGCTTCAGAAGGTAGTTCTTCAAAATCTCGTTGTACCTAGACAAGATACAAAATGAACTAAGAATCTACACACGCAACCAGTACAAC